>NW_026595698.1:0-61171 GCF_907164565.1 Psammomys obesus
TGGGGATACTACATTTCATTTAACCCCCCAAATCATCTAACAGTTTTATGTAAAACACAAGTCAAGTTCTTCTTCTAAAATAAGAAAGCCTTAGCAAGGTGTGCCTGTTTATGCCTGTAATTCCAAAATTTAGGAGGATTAAAGAGGAGTCCTGAAAGTCCAAGGCTAGCTTAGGCCACATAGTGGGATCCAGCCCTGGCTGCAGAATAGGAGTTCGCCCCAAAAATAAATAACAAGGACTCGAGGATATTGCTCAGTGGGAGAGGGTGAGTCTAGCATGTGCCAGGCTCTGGGTTTGAATCTCAGTACTGCAAACAACTTCAGCGACAATGAAACCAACTAGTGTGGAACTCCTGTAATCTCTCTTTCCCCCCTCTCTGTCTCTTTGTCTCTCCCCCCTCCTCTTTATCCTTCTCATGGCCACATGAGGAGAGGGATGCTATAAATTCAGCTCTTGTCACTTTGTGGCCATGTGCCCTTGAACAAGTACTTAAACTCTTTGAACTCCAGTTTCCTCATCTGCCCAACAGAGGTAATGGCAAAGCCTTTGAGGGCGGAGTGCGATGGAACATGTGGGAATTACGTAGTGCTCAGCAGATGTTGGCTATAGGACCCACTGCTGCAGACAAGCACCAGGGCTAGCAGGGGGTGAGTAGGGAACAGGCTCCAGCCCCCTGGCTTGGTTTGGTTTTTGAGACAGGGTCTTGTGTGTCTGGCCTCAAACTCAAGACCTTCCCATTTACACATTCTGTGCACTAGGGTAATGGCTCTGAGTCATATACCTGGCTTTCTGGCCTCATTATGAACAGCACCAAACAAGCAGGTCTGAGATGGAGCTCAATCAGTTCGCTTGCCTAGCAAGCATAAAGCCATTGAGTTATATAGCCTCCAGTAACGTGTAAAAAAGGAGGGTCAGGAGTTTGTCAAGATCATCCTAGGCAACACAGCAAGTTCAAGCCTCAGCCACACACTGGAACCTCTCAAAAGCAAACAAAGTCCATAAACCCTTAAAACCAGTGGTTTGAAAGAGTGCCATTAAAAACTAAGTCAACGGGGCCAGTGTAGTGGAATGGAAGTGACACCTAGTAGAGGGAAGTTACGTCAGAGAGACCGTGCCTTTAAATGGAATATTAGGGTTCAAGCTCTCTCTTTGTGTCCTGGCTGCTATGAGTATTCCTGCTCTGAATTGCTGCAGACCCTAAAACAATGGGGCCAACTAGCCATGGCAGCAGCCTCCGATGACTGCTTCACTGATGAAAAGATAACTAACATAGCACATATAATCAGTAACAGCCTTTCTTTCTCCGCGTGTGAGTCAGGCTAGGGCTTCAAGGATGTGAGGCAAGCACTTAAAGAGCTGACCCCAGCCCCTCCTTACTTGCCTACCTTTTTCTTCCTTCCTCCCTTTCTTTTCCTTCTTTCTTTCCTTCCTTCCCTCCTTTCTTTTTTCCTTCCTTCTTTCTTTCTCTCTTTCTAAAAAACAAAACAAAACAACTACAAAACAAAAAAACCAACCAACAACCAAAACCAGGGTCTCCTGTAGCCCAGGGTGGCCACGAACTTACTATGTATTGAGGATGACTTACATTTCTGCTCCTCCTGCCTCTACCTGCCAACCGCAGGGATTACGGATATGTGCCACTTCAACTGGCCTTTTTCTTTCCTTCCTTCCTTTCTTTTATGTGATGTACAGTGATGGCGTTGGATGCTTCCATGCCATTGAGCAACCACCACTCCCTTGTAGTTCCAAAACTTAGTCATCATCCAGAGAGTCCTCGTACGCCTTAGGAAGCCGTTCCACTTCTAACCTCTAAGTCTCCAATAGTCCTGCTTCCCATCCCCACAGATTTGAACGCTCTAGGTATTTCATTCAAGATTAGTGCCATGCATGAACCCCTGTTTGGCTTCTTTCACTTTCTAAAAGTGTTTCCAAGGCTCACTGTCTGAAAACTCCAAGAAAACAAGCCATGAGTCTTTGTGACCTCAGTTTTTTCAAAACATGGAATGGTTCTTGGAAATGTGTTGTTGTGCCCCTCCCAGGTGTAGAGTGGCTAGGGGTGAGTTTACTGCAGCTTATTCATTATCGCTTGCTGCTGTTATCAACCCAGTGTTTATATGTCTCTATGGGAAAATGTGGCTTGTTGTTTTGTTGTTGTTGTTTTTGCCACGTGTAGCTTGTCCTTGTGGCTGTACGCTTTACTCAAGTGACCCTTCTTAACCCTCAGAATAAACTGCCTGATGCTCTGAATAAATTGGATATTGCATGAGACCTTAGTCCACCTCTTTCTCAGCTTCTGTCTCGGGTCCCACCGCCTCTCAGGTGGTGACAGTTTATCTAGGTGGTGGTAAGCACCAGTACTTATTCTTTTTTTTTTTTTTTTTTTGTGGCAGAATACTATTTTGTTGGATGAATGTACCATTGTTTATTACTTGGTGGGCATTGGGTCTATTTCTACTTTCTAAATACAAAGAGTCATTCTTCTACGGAAATTCATGTCCCATCTTCTTGTGGACTTCTATTTCTCATGAATCTATGTGATTTGCTAGGTGATATGGTATTCCTACACCCAGCCTTCTTAGGGACTGTCAAGTTGTTTTGCACAGTAGCTTCACGTGGTATTTTGATGGTTCTCTAGAGGAAGAGAATATCGGGATTCACAGAGATGCCTAAAAAGAGATTCCTATGGGAACTGGCTCAGGAGGTTGTGGAGGCTGAGAGTTGTGCTGACCTGTTCCTTGCAAGCTGAAGTCCCTGGGAAACCAGGTAGCGAGTGAGATTTTGTATCAACGTGAGGAGCAGCAGAGCTGAGGGTGTAAATCCCAGTCTGAAGAAGATGAGAGAAGGTAGCCCAGCTCACTGAAGCAGAAGAAATTCATATTGCCCCACCCTTAAAGGATGCTACCCATTTGGGGACAGCAGTCCTGTTATAGTTAGGCATAACTATTTGAAGAACTTCATACAAATTCATAAGGAGAGGAGGAAAGATGTTTAAAAATGTTTAGAGCTGGGGCTAGAGAGATGTCTCAGTAGTTAAGAGCACTGCTTGCTCTTTTTTTTTAAAAAAAAACATTTATTTATTTATTTATTTATTTATTTATTTATTTGTTATGTATACAATGTTCTGTTTGAATGTATGCCTGTGTATCAGAAGGAAGCACCAGATCTTATTATAGATGGTTGTGAGCCACCATGTGGTTGCTGGAATTGAACTCAGGACCTCTGGAAGAACAGCCAGTGCTCTTAACTTTGGAGCCATCTCTCTAGCCCTGATTGCTTTTTTTAAAGGACCTGAGTTCAGTTCTCAACTCACAAGTGTCTGCAATGCCAGTTTCAGGCACACATGGCATCCGCTCACATAGACACACACAAATAAATAAAGATAAATTATATATATATATATATATATATACATATACATATATATATATTCAAAGCAATATGGTTGTAAGAAAAAACATGGCCATTTACTGAAATGAATGAGCTATAGATAGTTTTAATTAACTGAGAAATTCATGCTGAGCAGAAAACTTACAAAACAATAGAACTAATAGGGGTGCAATTCAGTAGCTTGCTTAACGGGAAAGGCCTTGGGTCTGATCCCCAAAACCATACACACACACACACACACACACACACACACACACGAAGGAGAGGAAGAGGGGGGAAAGGAGCAAGAAGAAGAGACAGATTTCCCAGCATGCACCAAACAGAAAGGCATATGCTGAAAAGCAGGCATCTTAAAAGACCAAACTAGAAACAATCCACGTGCCTGTTAATGGTGAAACTCATACAGCATTAATTCTACATAGCACTGAAAATGAACACATGAAAACCTGAATAGCTCTCAGAAACTTCATGTCAATATAAGAAAGGCAGATAGAAAAGAGCCCAGAAAAGAATCCTGAATGTTTGTATAAAGTCCACACCAAGAGAAAAATGTTAGAAGTTGGTGATGGTGCGTGTTGAGAGATGTTCTGGGGAGCAGGCATAAGATAAGACAGGGTGTATGAGGCTCTAGCAATGCTCTCTCTCTCTCTCTCTCTCTCTCTCTCTCTCTCTCTCTCTCCTTCCATCCTTTTTAAAACAGAGTCCTATTGTGTAGTCCAGGATGGCCTCAAATTTTTGATCCTTCTGCGTCAGCCTGCTGAGGGCTGAGATTACAGGTGTGAGCTCCACGCTTAGGTTCTGTGTGGCTTTGATTGTGATGAAGTTACCATCTGACACAGACACTCCTGCCATTCTGCCCACAATCCCAGCACTTGGGAGGCTGAGACAGGAGGATCCGGAGCTCAAGATTATTGTAGGATACACAGCACATCTGGAGCCAGCCTCAGTTCCATGAGACCCCCTCAGCCCCCAGCCCACCCCCCAAGAAAAAAGGCACTTTTGAAACCAGCAATCCCTTGCCCTCTTCCAGCTCCCGGCAACTGATCTTCCATGCAGTGTCTAGGAATTTGACTCATCCGAGTTCCTCACACAGGCAGACTCCAACAGCACCTGTCCTTCCAGTGTCTGCCTGACTGCTCTGAGCTGAGGTCTCCACCGTTCTCCCTGCTGCAGCCCTGTGTCAGGACTCCTTTCTCCCAAAGCTGGCAATAACGCCAGCTATTTGTTGGTCCAGGCACCTCTCTGTCCACAGAGCATCTTCCTCCTGTTGGCTACTGGGAAGGTGGTTTGCCACAGAGATCTGAGTGTGTGTGTGTGTGTGTGTGTGTGCGCGCGTGCGCATGCACGCGCGCGCGCGCGCGCACGCTTGTGTGAGGAGCCACAACAACTT
This sequence comes from Psammomys obesus, assembly GCF_907164565.1. Classification (NCBI taxonomy): domain Eukaryota; kingdom Metazoa; phylum Chordata; class Mammalia; order Rodentia; family Muridae; genus Psammomys; species Psammomys obesus. The sequence continues at coordinate 4,779 of NW_026595698.1, forward strand.
CCTGGTATGATGCTGAGCCTCAATAATCATTTATTAAAAGAATATGACTACGCTATTAAAAGAAACTGTGTCATTCCGCAAAAGCATTGCTTCAAAGACTAGGGGCACACTGACTATAAGAGAATGCAGCCTCCTAACCTGTTCTCATGGGGAAAAAAAAACCCAATGTACGCCTGACAGCACCACCCAAGGCCAAATCTAGACAAACAGGCCTGGGCATGGACAGACAGGCACAGGCAAGCTTCAACAGGAGTCTTGATCTATTTAAATATAAAACCTAAGCCTGTGGTGGGCCAGGGCTGTGGCTGTGAGACTATCTAACGCACACAAACAAGCAAACACTTGAGCAGATGTGCTGCCGTGAAAACGACACCAGTCTTGGCCTGGATGTGCATCTATCGAAAGCTACACGTGGTGCTGCATCTTTTGATCTGCAACACACACAGCTAGCTCCGCCTACAGGTGAGGAGGGGGAGTGAAGGCTGAGCCACTGGGCTAGAGCTCTGCATTTCCTTCAGATTGCAGGAAACCAGTCCGCTGTATTGCTTACCAAACTACAGGAGTTGATTGTTTCTTTGCAATAATTAAGACAACAAGAAGGAAACAGGTGGCTTAGCGGTTAAGAGAGCTTGCTGCTCTTGTAGAAATCCAATGTCACTGGACTCTGTTCATTCTCTCTCTCTCTCACACACACACACACACACAAGGGTGGTGGGGGAGGGAGGGAGAATCACTCTTTCTGCTGGGCCACAATGGCAGGACTTCCATAAAGGAGGCCAGGGAAAACCACTGCACACCAGGGAGACCAGGCCAGGCCCCAGAGGGTGTGAAGACCTTTGCACCCACAGCTTGGCAAGAGCAAGCCTCCCACTCTTTTGTATAAGAACCGTCACTGCAGACACTTCTCTGCCCCTGGCAGGACAGGTCGTCTCCTTCCTACCTTGTTGGGTGGATACACCACAGCCAGTTTATTGCTTATTGTTCGTGGTGAGTACCAGAGCTGTTTTCAGTCTGATCTGATAATATTAAGCTACAATGAGAATTGGTATTTGTGACTTTGAAAGTTCTGTTAGTTTTTTTGAGACAGGTTGTCCTCGACTCACTTTGTAGAGCAGGCTGGCCTCCAACTCACAGAGATCCGCCTGCCTCTGCCTCCCTCATTATCGGGATTACAGTGTGTGCCACTGAGCCCATTTAGCATAGCAAATGTTTTAAATATCACGCTTCGCTTTTGAAAACACTCCCACTTCCCCATGTAGGAAACTTCTAGAGGTCTGTTAGCTATCCAAAGTGGCTCACGGCATAAGCGTTCGTGGTCTCACCGTGCTCGTTTAGCAGTGTTGGGGAGCAAACCCAGGACTTTCATACAAGGTAAGGACACTGAGCCTACCCATCGCCTCTTTCTCTCCCTTACAGAAAATGCAGACTGCTTCATACATAAAATCTCATGTCATCCTTGCGCGGGGACCATGCTGACCTTCTCCGTGTTGTTCCAATTTTAATATATGAGCTGCTGAAGAGCCCTGCCTGGTAGTATCTTGTTATGTGACCCAAGCTGGCCTCAGATTCTCCGTCCTCCATCCTCAGGCTCCAGACATGGGATTTCTCCCCATAGCTCTATCTACTCTCTCTCTCTCTCTCTAAGGTCTCTGGTAACACAAGCTGGCCTTGAATTTCCGATCCTCCTGCCTTTACCTCCAGAGGGCTAGGCCTGCAGGAGTGTCACCCGTGGCCAGTTTATGTGATGCTGGGGAATCAAAGCCAAGGCTTTGTTCACACCAGGCAGGCACTTTACCAATTGAGCCACACCCTAGCCTCACTGTGGTTTTAAACAGCATTTCTCCAGTGACCAATGACGCCGGTTAGGGCTTCATGTCTCTGTTAACCCTCTGTGTATCTTCTCTGGTCCCATGTTTGTTCGAGTCTTGTACCCATTTCTGGTTGCATGGTCTCTCACTGAGTTGTAAAAGTTCTTTATATATTCTCGACACAAGTCCTTTAGCAGTCATGTATTGTGGGCTTTTGCTGTCGGCCTGTAGCTTCCCTTCGAATGTATTCTTAGTAACTTCTGAGGCTCATGCTTGTTTTCATGTCAATAAAAACCTCTACGAGGAAGAAGCTGGGTACATGGGTGCTCCAAGCCCAGCTAACTGGGTATTTCCCAGAAACTTCACTAGAACAAAGCTGAGAGGATGTAGGCTCCGTGTTCTCGATACCAGGTGGTGTCACTGTGTCCACATATTGATTGGGCCAGGAAGGTGAAGAGATGGGAAGGTTGCCAGCAGGCTGGTATCAGATAGCCCCACTGCCTCTCTTCCGGAAGGGATGCTGGATTGGGGATCCAGTACTAACCTGGGGGAATATAGCACCCAAGAGGCCTCAGACAGGTCGTCCATGCTGGCTGCTGTGGGGAACAGCCTGGCAGAGGATCCCAGGTCACTCAGGCTCCCACCTGCCCCAGCTCTTCAGTGTCCGCAGAGGCTGACTGTTAGCAGTGCTTCAGTGGCTGGTCTTCGCTAAGGGGGTGTCAGCTTCAGCCCTGAGGTTGGGAGGAAACTGCTCTCTGAGTTGGGGGATGCTGAGGGGCTGTGTCCACTGGTGAACAGCCTGCCCTTCACCTGCCTGCTCCAGGGCCCGCACCTGGGGCTGGGCTTGATCATGAGTCCTCATTCTCTAGGCAGCTGGAGCCCTCTCCCTATGAGAGGGTTTATCACAAAGGTATCGTGAGTAATGTGTGGGGTGCGCAGGCCCCTCTCAAGATCCAGGGGGACTAAGTTGTGAGCTGTGGTCTTCCACGGGCTAAAAAAAGCAAAACAAAACTTTTAAGGGACCTCCTGAGAAGATGTTTGTCCTCTCTTCCCCTTTATCTTGCTCCTCAGCTTCCTTTAGATTTATTTATTTTTAATGTATATGTTTGAGTGTTTTACCTCACTTCTGCACGAAGCACTTCTTTGGAGAAGCAGGCGCAGGGGCTTCACCCACCCACCTGCAGAGGCCGCTGCAGCTGCTTCAGGACCCACCTGAGCTGTGTTGCTGCCAAAGCACTGCAGGAAAACACCTACAAGTGAGCATTTGCTGTGTGCTGTGTCTAGCCCCTTTGAAAATGACCACCAGGCCTCAGGCCCATGCCCATGGGTGAGAGTGTTTCCATCTTGAGAGTGACAAGCAGGCTTACTATCAAGAGAAGTGCATGGCCTAGAGGTGAAAGAGCAGTAGGTAGTGGAAAGTGGAAGGAGAAAGAAGCCCAAGACTGCCTCCCTGATTTTCCCTGAAGGTCACATCTGTCCTTCCTACTAGGGAAAACTCTTATAGGGCCTTAATCAATTCACCTTGCATCCCTGGTCCCTATGACAGTGCCTGGCACACTTGGGCACTGAAAAATAATTCAACAAAGGAGGAAAGTCAAGAATAGTAAGTAAAAAATTATGCTTGGTGGGCCTATAATTCAAGCACTTGGGAAACTGAGGTAAGGATTTTGAGTTTGAGGCCAGCCTGCATTACCTGTCTTAAAAGCTGTGTATTTTACTTAAGCTCAAAAATGTGTATTTTGAGCCAGGCACGGTGGTGCATGCCTGTAATCCCAGCACTCAGGGAGGCAGAGGCAGGTGGATTTCTATGAGTTCGAGGCCAGCCTGGTCTACAAACTGAGTCCAAGACAGACAAGGCTACACAGAGAAACCTTGTCTCAAAAAAAAAAAAAAAACCAAACCAAACCAAACCAAACCAATCTGTATTTTCCTTAATCTTAGCTCCCTTCATCACACATGTTTATAGAGGCTGAAGGTATAACTTAGTAGCAGAGCAAATTTTTAGCCTTTGGTTCAATACCAAATAAAAGACGAACCAGAATGTGTTTGCCTAAATGGACGCTTATGCTTTAAAAAATAAACGGGAGGTGGGCATTGAAGAGATGGCTGATGGGCTGGGTGTGCTCTTCCAGAGGACATGAATTTAGTTCCTGGCACCCACACCAGGTTGCTCACAACCACCTGTAACCTCATCTCTCAGAGATCCAGTGCTCTATTCCGGCTTCCTCGGGTATCTGGACACACAGGGCATATACGTACAGAAACACACACGTATAAATACATCTTTAATGTCTGACCAATGTTTGAGTGTGTTGTTGTTGTGTGTCTTGTTTTTTTCTAGGTGCCCCACAGTGCCCTCCATTCACTTTCCTTGCTGGTCTACAATCAGCAAAAGCATTTCCCCTTTTTTCCCCAAGTAATTTCGTAAGTTATTCTACTGTTTGCGTTCATGTATAAAAGCGAACAAACGAAACGAAAACCAGGATACTGAGTGTCTCTTGTAATAAAGCACCTGCCTGCCATGGATGAAGCTCTGAGTTTGCGTCCTAGCACTTCAAAAGATTGAACTAACGTTATTTTTTAATTATCCAAGTCAAAGATACCTTTCTAGAGTGGTGGCATACAGCTGTCATCTCAGCATGTCGGAGGTGAACGCGCAATGACCAAGAGTTCAAGGTCACCTTCTGCCACTTAGTGAGTTAGATGGAAGCCAGACCCTATCTCAAGAGACAGGACAGGACAGATAGAAGGAGAGGGGAAGGGAAAGCAGGGGGACGAGGAGAGAGAAATTTTCTGATGGGCCTGCTTCTGTGAAGATGGGGAGATCTGGCACTCCCTTCCTTTAAAGTCCAGGATCAGTGTGAAGGCCCAGGGACTCCTCAGCCCTGCCCCCCATTTCCTCAGGCGACCGGCTTGGAGAGCGGAGGATTCGGGTGAGAAAGCCGCCCCATTCCTGGGCAGGTAAGATCCATTGCAGATTTCATGACGCCCAGAGGGTCTCAGGCTTTGCAGACTTCGCGATTTCAGATTCTCTCTAGAAGACAAGCTTGAGCCGACACAGAGCGGTTGCAAACCGGCGTCCTGCGGGAACTGAGGTCCCGGAGTGCCCCCTAGTGGAGGCAGCTGGGAAGGACCATATACCCCGGTGGGGACTAGACCCAAACCCACCCGAGCAGAGGAGAGCCAGCGCAGACTTTGTCAGAGGACTTTAAAGAGCACCGGCTGCACTTCATGCCTCAGGAACCGGCGATGCCTTGGGCGCCACAGTTCCTAACCTGAAGAGACACTACGGAGAGCAGCTGCTGAGCGACCTATTCAGGCGGTCCAGGAAGACCTTTTTTAATCTAAGACTGAACTAGGTGCTGCTTCCTCATGGCGATTCAAGAGCACACAGGCCTCAGTTCATATTCTCTGAAGGAGATGATTTTATACTCACACACATTCAACATGCCCTCGGGAAAAGGAAAAAAAAAAAAGGCAAGGAAGAAAAGACAGGGCAGCAAGAACATATCACAGGAGGACAGAGAAGACTTTCTGGAGGAGGTTGTTGGGACTGGCAAAGAGTTCTGGTGTGATAGGTTTGGTAGTAAGGTCACAGCACAGGGCTGATCCATTGTGTGTGTGGGTGTGTCACTAGGCGCAGCTCACTGCTAGGGGGGAATGGGGAGGGGCCAATGAGACAAGAAGAGGGATTCTAGTTCCAATGTTCTCTAAGGAATGTTCGTTGGAGATTCATTTAAAATAGAAATTTGGAAAATTTGCCCTTGTTGGGCCTAATTATAGTGTTTGTTCTCTAGACTAAGGTCATTCTCCACTTCTTCTTCCTGTGTCAAAGAATTTTTATTGGATACCAAACATTGTGAGATTTATGGTTTTGGCAGGTGGACTATCTGTGCACCTTTAAAGAGTGTCAGGGCTTTTAGGACAAGCAGACCCTTTGGTTGGAAATTGCTCTAGTCTTTTGAAGATTTGTTTTCAAACCTTTCAGGATGGGTCAGGAGTAGCCTTTGGGTAATGTCACTTCACTTTCAAGGTGTGGCACCAGGAATTGTCCTCCATCGCTATACACTTGAAGCAAATCTGACTCTGACCATCGGGAATGGGAGCACTTCTCCAGCTGGTCCTTCCCTGCCAGTGGTCCTTGTTGCCAAGGTCTTCTCTCCTCCCAGCAGCTGTGAGGTTGAGAATCACTGAGAGTGCAAAGGACAGCCGGGTCTCCACAGTGTACCAAGATAGCCAGGGCTACAAAGAGACCTTGTCAATTAGTAATGATGACAATAATAATAATTTAAAAAGTCAAGAGTAACTGAGAAAGAGAGAAAACACGAGCCTTTGGTCTCTGCATATGTATTCATGGGTGCGTACACCTGCACACATATGAATAGATTTTTGTTTGTGTTTTGAGACAGGGTCTCTCTATTTTGTAGCTCTGGCTGTCCTGGAATGTGATATGGAGACCTTGCTGGCCTCAACCTCACAGAAATACACCTGGCTCTGCCTGCTAAGATTAAAGTCATGCACTACCATACTTGATCTACAAATAAATGTTTTTTACAAGTTCAAACAGATCAAACTGAGTGTGCAGAACGATCCCATAGTGACCACTCACAAGCAAGCATACGGAGCCATCTATCTCTACCTTAGTGCGGGCTTTAAACGTCCCATGTACACAGCTACGCTCAGCTTGAGAAACAAGCGCAGTGAAGGAAGGGGACATTTTTGTAGCACACTTACCAAAGGGTTCCCTTCCGCCTGTGACCACAGGGTTGGGGATTTGAAAGGCCTCTTACTGGAGCCAGGACAACCAACAGAAGAGTTGGCATGGTCCTTAGATGACTTAACTACCTGTTTACTTGTCTTGGTTTATTGAGATCAAGAAAAACAAACACTAAAATCATGATCTATAATTATAAGATCACTTAGTAAGCGTGTTAGACTTATCCCTGCTGTATTTGGTGGTCGGTTTGTGTTGGATGTTATATAAGTCTTGGAGGGCAGGGAGGGTTGAGACAGGGTTACTCTGTGTAGCCCTGGTTGTCCTGGAACTCACTCTATAGACCAGGCTGGCCTCGAACTCAGAGATCTGCCTGCCTCTGCCTCTTGAGCCTTTTCTTTTCTTTCTTTTTAAGTTTTCAAGACATGGTTTCTCTGTGCAGCCAACTTACTCTGTTGACCAAGCTGGTCATGAACTCAGAGATCCACCTGCCTCTGCCTCCCAAGTGCTAGAATTAAAGGTGTGCTCCACAACTTCTGGCTAGTCATTTTAATATAGTATCGAGGAGGTAGAATTTTTATTTGTGCTCTTAATTCAATAAAACAAAAAACTACTGTACAGTATAAAATAGTAGACAACAATGATTTGTCACAAAGGAACCTGTGGCCTTATAATCATAGCAGACAATATTACAGCTGTGATGCTGGACAGCTGCTCAGTGATTAAGAGCATTCGCTGCTTGTTTACAATGTGTTGACAAATGTGTTGACAAATGTGTACTGACAGGAATCCATCATTCCATGTCTACAGAGCATTCTACCTATTCACACCCCCGGCCCGTCTCCAGCAGCTACTCATCTCCTTCCTGTCTCCATAGCTTTTTTTCCGTAGTGTTCATGGAGGTGCAATGGCATTCGAGGGAACCATCTTTTTATGGCTTGTTGGTACTTTTCTCTTTATTGATGAATCATATCTCATTATATGGATCTATCAGTTTGTCTAATTTGGAAAGTTTTTGTTTTGCTTCAGGGCAGTCTCACTATGTAGCTGAAGCTATCCTTGAATTTGTGATCCTCCTGTCTCAGCCTCCTGAGTTCCTGGATTAAAGAAAAACAAAACACACACTGTGCACTTAGGCACAGTGGTCCATGCCTAGAATCACAGAGCTTGGGAAGGTGAAACAGAAAGATAAGAGAGCCAAGGGCAGCCTGGGTTATATGGCAAGACCCCGTCTCAAAGAAACAAACAAACAAACAAACAAACAAACAAAACCTGGAAATCCATTTAGAGAGGAGACAAACTTTGTTGGAAAAGTCGAATGCTGGTCTGGGCCAGTCTGATGAGCTGGGACGCTTGCAGAGGACAGTCCTGTGGGTAGCTAGAGTAGGCAATGAATGTGAGCCTTAGGTCTGGGCTATCTGGGAGGAAGGGTGGGTGCGGGTGTGACAGGTGCTGGAGCTCCTGAGATCTAACGTTGCTGCTCCCTGTTGCCCTGTGCCTTGCAGACTTCCTGCTGGGCTTGTAGGAGCCACACACCACCCCTTTTCTACCTCTTCCTGACAGGCACAGGTAAGGCTGGCTGGCCACAGAGCTATCCTTTTAAAACACACTGCACAATTATCCCAGGTGACCAAGAACTGAAAATTTAGCATATTTTTAGCCAACTAGCAGTCTGCTTTGGTTGTCAGGGCTCAATTCACGAGCTGCCATCATTTGTCTAATACCACTGACAAACGATAGTAGAGCCAGCCTGAAACCCCCAGTGTAGCTGGATGAGGCCGACCTTTGACTGCCACTTGGGAACCCCTCGGCAGATTCCCAACAGGTGATCTTCTGTCCTGTTGTTCCTCCCAGGCTCAGCCAGCCTCTTCATTTTGATGGCTCAAATGCTAAGAAGTTCTTCTAAAACTATTGCTATCTTTCCTGCACAGCGCTGCTTCCCTACAAAGCCGTTCCCATGAGCAGCTGCACAGGATTTATAACCTTGCTCTGACACTGATCCCTTTCTCCAGCACAAGTCCAGGGGACCTCAGAGGCACTTAGACCTTCTCCTGGAGCATGAACAGTCCTGTGCAATTTAGCTGTAATGCTGCCCTGCAGAGAATGTGTGCAGGTTTCTCAGTCTCCAATTATGAACAGCCCATTTTTAATGGGTTAATTTTGGGATCTATCATCTCCCAGGTTCTTTGAGTTTCCTTTGTCTTTACTCTAATTTTCCTTATCCCCAGTTAAAGATAATGAACAGCATTCTTCTGACAGTTAAATATGTAAGCTGAGGCTGGATACACCTGCAATCCCAGTACTTAAGAACCGGAGGCATGAGATTCATGGTAAATCCAGGGTCAGCAAGCCCGGTAACATGGTGAGATACTGTCCAACAGTCACAAAAATATATACTGAATCACGGCAATGGCTGATACTATTAAAGGGCTGGGGATGGGGCTTCATTGGAAGAGTACTTGAGTAGCATGCACAAAGCCCTGGGTTCAGGCCCCCGCACTGCATAAACTTACCTGGAATAACAGCTCATGCCTGTACCCCCAGCATTTGGAAGATAGACGCAGGAAATTCAGAAGTTCTAAGTCAACCTCTACTACACTGAGTTCAAGGATAGCCTAGGCTACATGGAACTGCTTCTCAAAAACAAACAAACAAACAAACAAAAAAGCAAGAGACTATTTTCATACGTCTATGTCAGCCCTGTCTATACCATCCCACACACTTCTGGAATGCACTGAAACGCAGACATAGACACAGCTAGTACCACCCACCCGCCAGCGTCCCCACTGCCCTTGTATTAACAAGACCGCAGCCTGCTCTGCTGATACGTTCCATTTATTACTGCAGTAGACAATCCTCTCAAAGTGCAACGCTACATCACTGTCACAGCCCCTGCTCCTTCCCCTCCGGCAATACTTGGAAATTCATTCTTGGAGCACTGACAAGCTTTTCTCTGGATGAAAAGGTATCCTCACTGCCAGTGTCACAGGGAAAACACATACACACAAACAAAAGGACAAAGAGAACGGCTCTTGAGAGGAGTGGGCCGTGGAGGCAGAAGGGGGAGCAGGACAAATGTGACTCTCCCTTCTCTAGCAGCAACCTATCTTCTGGTCACATTGGCTCCGGCAGGCCTCTACCTCCTGTTTCGAGAACAGACGATTCCATAACCACAACCATGTGGTATCTCAGCCTACCAGAGGCCTGTGAAGTCAAAATAAATGGAGAAACTTCTCCAGCTGGTTGGAAAATGGGTGGTTTGAGTACACTGACTAGTCAATTTCCCCTTAAGCTGTTCGGCAGAGCACCTGGAAGAACACTGGGGTTTAGCTGCTGCCTGATCCTGAGAACCCTCACTCACATGGCAGCAGGGTCAGCATACTTTAAATGGGAAAAAAAATCCAACTGTCAAATACTATATGACCAAGAGGATGGGGAAAGACAAGCAGCTCTAGAAAACATTGGAGATTCAAACCTCTGAACAAATGAGATTAAAAAAAAAAAAAAAAAAAAAAAAAAAAAAAAAAAAAAAAAAAAAAAAGGCAAAATAAAACATCTAACCATTAGGCCTGACACAGGCCTCACTCAGACACACTGTACATGCATGCATGCATGCGCACACACGTGCACATGCACATGCACACACACACTAGAGAGATGCCCAAAGGAAGGCAAGTCCAAATGTCTGCTCTTTGGAATTTTGAGGCGACCTGAGCATAGGCAAACGTGAGGCCTCCTGCCTGAGTCAAGCCTCCAGGAGCAGCCTTTGCCTCCTTGACAGCCAGTGATGCTCCCGTGGTGCTGGAGCCTTCACAACCACCCCAGAGTGCATTCTTCAGATTCCTGGAGTTTCAATCCCTACTGGACTTTCTTCTCAGATGGCTTCACCCACAGCAGAAACATCTTCCCCCTTGACGCCTGTACTCTGTTCTTTCAGGGAAAGGCATTCCCAGATAACAGTGACTGGAGGGGCAGAGGTTGGAAAACTGGAAGAGAGTGAGGTGAATAAAAGGAGATGCTGTAACCTTCAGAATTCCTGAGCCCGGTGGCTGAGGAGCCAGGCTTCAGGGATACGCATAAAGAGAGGCCTTAATTTAAGGTACTGCCATCTCGGCTCACAAGAGCCCAGTACACAGAGCTACTACCTGAAACCGCTGCAGCTGCCCCTCTCTTCCGTGATCTTGGGTGCTCTTTTGATCTCTCTGGCCCCAGGCTCCCAGAGTGAGAACACCCAGCTTCTCTGATGAGGACATGCCTGCAGAAGCCTTCTGGGCATTGAGGATCTGGACAATTTGCTTACATCCAGGTGTTGAGGACCAAAGTCTTTTCCAACCACAGCTGACAGATACAGCCGTCAAATAAAAGCATCCAGCAAGGCTGCCGATTCTTCAGATGTCCATTTCAGCACTGTGGGATCTACACACTAAGTGTTAAAGTGGCACTAAGCAGCTGTTGCTTCCTCCTCCATGAGGGACATGCAAGCCCCACAGACCATGCTCAGCACACAAGTCCCACTCGCATGGGAGGCTGGTTTCAATCCCCGCCCTCAGCCCCAACCCCACACATGGGACCTGCACTATAATCCAGCTTCTGACTGAACTGCATTCTTCTCCACCTTCTCTTAGAGGGCAGATACCTTAGGTTTCATCAGCAAAACCTTTGCTGCCTGGGATCACGATTTAAGTGCCACAGTGCCTAAGAAGGAGAACCCCACTGGAGGTATAAGGCGCAAAGGACACAGAATCCTAGGCTGTCATCACATCCTAACACATGTTCAAAGTGTGCTGGGGGCTTGGGAGAGAGGAACACACAATAACTTAACAGTAGAGCTGGGAGAGGCATTTGGTTCTCTTCAACTCTAAGCAGAGGCTGTTCCTGGATGCGCAAGCATTCATAATACTGATAACGCTCAGGTCAGACCCAGCACAGGGCACATACATGTGGTCGGTCAAGTCCTTCGCACAGCAGGAGAGTACAGCAGGGTGCCAAGAGGCATCTGGATAGCACACAGCAAGAAGACGGCTGCACTCCTGCACAGAGCCCCATTAAAAAGTGTTTGTCTATGACAAAGTCACATTTTCCCCATTCTTCTTGCTTTATAAGGTCAGCAATGCTGGAAGGTGTCTAGTGGAGTCCGTCTTCCAGGAACGAGTGCAGAAGGGGAGCATGTGGCTTAGGTACACCCCTTTAGTGAGCAGACAGGACTGCCTGAACCTCACATCCATTTCAGACAAACACACAAACAGAAAAGGATTATTGCCAGCTTGTGCACTTTCACAATGTGATTTTTGTATTTCGAAAGCTTGAATTGTCCCTGAAAGAGAAAATGGGAGAAAATAGAGTATTCAATACATGGACCACCTAGATATAAGCACACCCATACAGGGGAGGACCTGACCAGCTCTCCAGCTTTCTACACCCAGCCCTTCCCCACCAGTCTAAAGTCAAATGGCAGCCTGCCTTCCAAGTCCTTGCAAAAACTTTCAGCCTGCTGCTTGGCAAGGCACAAGGTTAGTAACTCCCCAGTGCAAGTGAAGTGTTAATGCATGCACATCCTCACAATGGGACACTGTAGCTTTAAAGAGAAAAAAAAAAAAAAAAAAGGAAAAGCTTTCCGCTACTATGGCGACATCTCCAAGATCAACAGATAATCTCTAGTACACAACAGTAGTGTGCACAACTGCCACCTTTAATGAAGGTGGAGAAGAAAGGCTACATATGTATTCCTTTGCCTGTATATAACACTTTAAAAAATGCTGAACCACAGTTACGTAAAGTAGGACAACAGGGACCCAATAGCAGGTGGGCAGGTGAAACGAGGAGGAGGAAGATACAATCAGACCATCCAATAAACAAATCCAACCCCATTCATAAGCCCTGTTTAAAACAGAACTGCATTTACAGTTCTGGTACATCGGAAGTTTTCTTCTGGACGAGGAACATGGGAACATGTGCCTTCTGTGCCTTCTACTGCGTGCAGGCATCCCTGACCACCTTTCTCAGACTAGAAATCCAGCCACAGCTCAGCAGGTCACATCATCCAAATCTCAAAAATCTCATGGGTTTCCCTGATGGGGACTTTAAAGTCCAATCAGCTGCTGCCCTAGCCCAGGGCTTTGTTTTTAAATGCGCTAGAAACTGAAGCAAACTCTCATTACAGGCTTCTGAAGTCAATTTCCTTTTTTATTTTAAAGGGTCACTGCAGTGCTGTGGCCTTACTTGATCTTCCTACATTTAACTAGGCAGCTGGTCCACAGTAGATAAACAACGAAGAGGTAGTATGTTCAGGCAGCCAAGGGCAGTTCCCTCCTGCCCCTGGCGGCTGGAAGTACGCGGACAGTGACCATGAGCCCCACAACCACATACTAACTGTTCTATATACCATGAGTGAGCTGCTCTAGGGGAACTTGGAAGAACCTGACGTGATTTCCAAAGCTCACTGGCCCTTTTCTGACACATGTGACTCTGTGGCTCATTCATCAACTATTTTCATCTCAGAGCTGAATACAAGGTGTTAACTGGGAACCATCTTAAATGGTATACAAACCTTTCCTAAGGACGGATTCCTCTGAGCTATCAAAGGCCAACAAAAGATGCTAAGGAATCCTAATTACACCACAGAGGAAAGCAGAGGAGGTGGTGTCCAAGGGTTCTGAACTCTGAGCTGGTGTGCTGTGCCACTAAGTCTGCATTTCAGATGACACCCCTTCTACCCGTGGCACATGCTGAAGCAAGCACAGAAGACGTTTGTTTTACTTCACTTCTTCCCTCTCAGTGCCACATCTGTGCCCAGATAAAGCCTGACAGAAACAATCCCGCTCTTGTGAGAAGGATGAACAGAAAGGTGGGACAGTGGGAAAGTGACAGGACTTTCCAAATCAGGAAGAGACGCAGAAGTCTGACTCGTGGCTGAGAATGTGGATCCAGTATAGCTGTGGGGGCAGGAAGAGGAGCTCAGGAAAATACTGATGGATGCTGGGCGGGGTCAGAAATGACCTGCACTCTGCAGGGCCACTGCAGAGCCCTGCTCCACTTTCCTTCAACAAGTTATCACTCTAGTTACTTCCCACCAGGGCTTCTTTCTACCAAGAAAACCTAAGCAGTCCATCCTATCACTTGAAGGTCCAGTTGCAAGATGGAAAAGAAAGAAGAGCCAGAAGCCAGGATACCCTTCCCAGTTACTGAACAGGAAAACAAAGAGCAATGAAGGTAGGTGGCAGGCTTGGCCAGGACAGGCTGAAGTAGGTGGATAGTAGCAAGGGACTACAGCTGTAGTCCAGTCTTTCTAAACATGGTAGAAGTTTAGAACATTAGTGCCAAGCTTAGTCTGAGGCATGTTTTTCCCTAGGCTAGCTAAGAACTACATTCAGTCAGGTCCTAGCTATAGAACAAGTTAGGTGACAGGGAAAGACAGATGGTGGACAGAGGCTGTCAGTGGCTTCTTCCCCTACACTTCTCTTCTTTCCTTTACCTTGAATTGGAACTTGCTATGTAGACCTTGATGGCTTCAAACTTGTGATCTTCCTGCCTTAGTCTCTGAGTGCTAAGATTACAGTTGAGTGCCATCACACTTGTCTCTGTGCTTCTGCTCTTTTAAAACCAACCAACCAACCACCTGAACAACAAACCAGCAACTAGCTATGATGTGATATGCTCAGGGTACATCTGAGCACATAGGACACCTGAGACCCCAGGAACATAGCCCTAAGGGAAATCCTTCTGAACTTTTAAGTTATGCTGTCTTGAGATTTCAAAATACTAGAGACCCCACCCAAACTGATTCCTAAGTTCATATTCCCAGTTACCTTGGTGAATTTGGCCAAACACTCCCAAATTACTTCAATATGGTCACTTTTAAATTCAAGTTTTAGCTTTGGGAACAGTGGCTAAGGGAGATGTTAACTACTTCCTCAGGAGGATGCTTCCTTCCTGGGAGTGTCTGTTTATGCACATGCGCTCAGTGGTGGCACACAAGTGACCTTGGGTCCTCAGGTAGATGCTGGGCCACTTGAGACTGCTCTGAAAGTGGCTTGGGAGAGTTGCTCATCATGGCCTACTCCTTTGAGCACACCAGGCCTCAACCCTGCCATCTGCAGTCTAACCCTGGTACAATTTTGGCTTCTTCTCTCCCTGAAGATTCAACGCAGCTGTAAGATCTTTCTTGGTTCAATGAGAGTGACTTGTAATCTCATCTAAACAACCATGACAGCTGCACTGACAACATACACCCTCGTTCTATCCCTGTTAGCCCAGTCATTAGCTAACCAGTCCTTTCCAAAGTCCTTACCGACTTTGCAGTAATTTCATTAAAAACCATAGCTCCATAATGAAAGTTAAATAAAAGTCTTAGAATATGTAAATACATAAAATAGGTAATTTGGAAAAATATTTGAGATTTAAGATATATACATGTATTTGCTTTGTTTTGTTTTTTGTTTTGTTTTGAGACAGGGTCTTACACAGCACAAGCTGGTTTTGAGCTTGCTCTGTAAGGGACAATGACCCTGTACTCCTGATTCCCTTGATCCTACCTCCTAAGTGCTAGGGTTTTATGTATGAGCTACCATCTTCATTACTTTTTTTTTCTTTTGCAGGGAGTGGGGGCAAGAGTCACACTACATAATCCACACTAGCCCTGAAATTCGGTAATGACCCTGCCTTTGCCATATTAGGATTATAGGTGTGTGCCACCCTGCCCAGGTAAAATTATTTAAGCAGCAGTTCTTCTCTCAATTCTTCCTACAGAACATGATCCATCTGTATAGGGAAACAGTAAAGCAAGAAAGGGTCAGGAGGCTAAGGTGTCTACATCTTAGGGTGCCGCTCTCACCTAAAGCAAGACCCAATCAGAAGAGGTGAAATATTAGGTCCTTCTAAGTTGGGCAAGGCAATGTGGTGGCCTTTTGAGTTTAAATTAGAATGTTCCTCACAGCTCCTATGGCCACATTTCAGAACACCCAAACCAGCAAGTACATGAGGAAGACCAGAGAGGCTACACAGAGAGAAAGCACACTGCAGTAACTATGCAGGGGTATGATCTCTCCACACAAGTCAAGGGTATTTTTCTTGGAATAATTTGCTGTCTGCTGAGGAAGAGGTCATTTTAAGAGTTTCAAGACTTTTTGAAGGGCTGGAGGCAAGGAAGAACACACAAGATTGCACCATAACCCAGGCAGACATTGAACTCACCATGTAGCTCAGTCTGGTCTCAAACTCTTAGCAATCCTCCTGCCTCAGCTTTCTCACTGCTGCGAGTATAGGTGTAAATCACTACACCTGCCCAAAACTTATAACAAAATCAAACTATAAAGTTGGGGCAGGGAGAGGAAGCTCAATGTGGGGCTCATGCCTGTGATCCCATCCCTCAGGAGGTGGAGGCAGGAGGATCAAGATCAGGGGTTCAGTGCTATCTCAACTACACAGTGCATTCAAGGCCAGCCTGGGCTACATGAACTTTGTCTCAAAAAACAAAAACAAGGGCTGGGGAGATATCTTAGTAAATCATGTTCTTGCTGTACAAGTATAAATTGCCAGAACCAATAAAAAGCCCAGCAGGATGGTGCAAGTCTGTAATCCCATGCTCCTATAACAGAGGCAAAGAGGGCAATCTCTGAAAGCTCTTGGACCAGCTAGCTTAGCATATGCAGTGGTGAGCAACAAAGAGACCCTGCTTTAAACCAGGTGGAAGCCAAGGACAGACAGCCAAAGCAGTACAAACACAGACCCCTACCCACCTCCTATTTAAAAAACAAAAAGGGATTTGGGAACACCAACGACTTTCAGGAATCCTGCAAGAGGTCACCCTATATCACACTGGACCATAAACGCAGACATGCAGTCACCTGCTCCTATTCCTCAGTGTCACTTCATTTGGCTTATCTAAGGGCAGCAAGTCTCCGTGCTTGGAAAACCTTCACGTCCTTCCTCAGGGAGAGGAGCTTCTGCAACTACTGCAGAGGCACATGGTACTTGACATCCAGGAGGCTCTCACTGAGGAAAATATTCCTATTCCAGCTAAACTTAGCAGGGCCCTCTGCTAGAGACAGACATGGCTTAACCTTCTCTTGAACTGTAAATACTCAGGCAGGCAGATGCTGGGGCTGGCCCAGCCCTTCCCTCCCATGGGGCCCATCTGCCATGTCATTCCATGGTCTCTTACGCAGTCCTAAAATCTGTTGTCTTTCACTGTGGAAACCAAATTTCAAATACTGTTTCTTCACAACTGTCAGGCCATAGCAGCAAATGAGAGACCTATCTCTCACCTAACCCATACAGGGGTCTATGGAACTGTCCTTTGACCAGAAAATTTGTAGATGGCTTAAAAATGGCTGTATCTGAACTAAACAGGAAGATATGGTGCACATTTACACTCATGAAATGTTAACATCTAAAGAGCTCTCAGATCTGCTGGTGTACAGAGCAAATGAGAGCACAGAAGCACGAGGGCCGGTGACCTCTATAGTGTTAACCCTGAGATATAGAATTCAGGGAGGCAGAGTCTGGAACTCCATGTTTCCCTGAGGCAGAGGCAAGGCTGAAGGCAAATGGAAAGAGGGCATCCCCTTGGGGAAAGGGCTCTACGGCCAAGAGGCATGTCATGGGGTTACAGAGAAGGTAGACAAGGCCCTACCCTGAGTGTGAGAGACAGAGGGGGAGCGTCCGATCAGCGGCCGCTGCTGTTCACCAGGCCATGAAACTCCTCCCAGGCCCTGGTAAACCAGAGACAAAAACAACAGCACATTCAGATCAAACGCTTAGAGCAGACAGCAGACAGCATTACCCCACCTCCCACTCTGACACCCTCCATGCTGACTGTCGTCACAGGAGCTGGATAAAGAGTCAGGTTCCCAGCAGGCTTTCTTCTTGGATGGCAGGAAGCTGGCATTTTCGGCTTGCTTTACTCAGGAAGTCTAGCCTTCACTACTCCCTTGAAGACTTGCCAGTGTTTCTTCAACAGGGATAAAGGGGAAGCCACTGAGGTCAGAGCTGAAGTTCAGCCATGCCCACAAATACTTCTATCTTTCTTCAGCAAAGGGCAACAATTCTTGCCTTTGCTACATTGAATCCGGGGAACAGGTAGTAGAAAACACATTTCTTCACTGGGCCTGACCCTGAGGGCAAAGCCAAGGATTCACCAGCATTATGATGTCTCAAGATGCAACCCAGTTATGTCATTTTTCTCTGCTTTTACTTTTCCAACCTTCTAGCCTTTCTAAACTCGAGATGCTAAATATGTCAGGTTCTTTTTGCTTCTGAAAACACACATGTAAGTCTTTAGATTTAAGATATATGGGTCATGCAACTAACATTTCCTGTTAATAGAGCTTATTGCAACTTCTGTGCCAAGTAACACAATTTTAATGAACATAACTTAGAAATGTGATTAGGAAGGAATTAGACATGTGAGTTATGGGAGTACACACACTCATAGCTCACAGCACAGCCAGTGTTCCACAGACAGGCCTCTGCAACTGCTGCATGAAGAAGAAGAAAGTCAGATCCCTCAGTGTTCTGGAAGCTCTCACCACCCCAATTTCTCTCACCTTTTTGCCCTATCCACTTTTCAGTTTGAAAGCAGGGATTGTCCTGGGTACTGAATATCAAACTTAACAGTGGCTATGTAGAACTTGCTGTGTAGACCAGACTGGCCCCAAATCCAGTGAGATCTGCCTGCCTCTGCCTCTCTAGTACTGGGATTAAAGGCATGTACGAGCAGGCCAGGCAATATTCTTTTATTGGTTTAAGGTAGCAAGAAAATGTCTCTCACTACAACATTTAGCATTGTAAGAATTAAAATATATTTCATTACCTGGTACTCTAGGCAGTTTGTTTGTTTGTTTGTTTGTTTGTTTGTTTGGCATTGAGAATAGGGAACTGGGCAAGGTGGCCCATACCTATAATCTCGGCACTTGGGAAACTGAGAAAAACAGGCCTCTGTGAGTTTGAGGCCAGCCTGGTCTACATGGTGAATTCCAAGATGGCCAAGACTATGTGGTGAAACCACGCCTCAAAAATACATTAAATTACTAAGGACTAGACAATGTATGCCCCAGTTTCATCAATATTTTCCCTCTATAGAACAACAGCTTTTTCCCCACAGAAAATTACTAGTTTATGACAAATAACTCAAAGAAAAACTGTTTAAGAACTTGTCAATTCCCAAGCTATTTCTGGAGACAGTGGTGAATTGTACTCTAGTTCCTATAAGAGATGTTGGAGGCAGTTTCACTCTTCACTCTCAATGAAGACAAGTGAAAATTCAATGCGTGGACAATGACCTGGGATCTTCTCTAACAGTAAGACCTACTTTTAGATCTTCTCTAAAAGTAACTGCTTTAAGTAAGTTAGGTCAACAAGGTCATGTAACAGGGTTGAAGTTCATTTCATTTATCCTTTTGTTTCCAGAAGGGCCCTTCCTCACTGTACTTGCATAACAGCTCACTGGGTGAAGACCGGGAAGGCTCCAGCACACAAGAATAAACTGACTTCCTATTCTGAGCTCCTTGCATGGATTCAGGGGAAGCAATGCACATGGCCAGGGACTCTGGTGTACTCTTATTCTCAAAGGCCAGCCAGGTGTGAATTTTTACTCTCCCTCCACCTGGCAAACCATGCACATCAAAACTTTCTTCTTTACAGAAGAAGCTATCCTAAACATTTTCTTATGATCTGATTGTCTATAATCAAACAAATCAGAGATTAATATAGCATACTGAGAATTCTGAGCAGATCTGGCAGCAACAAAGAACTCTTTAAGGTTGACTGATCCCATCTCACCAGAAAGCAAATTCTCAAAAAAGGGAGATCTCTTCTGTGTGTTAACTGTGTTTCCAGACCCTTGCCCAAAGCTTATATATATCAGCGCCTTGCTCTCAGCCAGGCCGCAACACTAAAAAGGGATTCAGCCAGATTAGCAAATCTGAGCTCAGTGCACAATTCAAGGTCAGACAGTTTAAGCCTAAAGTGGCCCAGCATCACCAGCTTACGACTGAACTAAGACAGTGAGTGGGCTAGCCTTCAACTGTACATTAAGAGTTCAATGCTGAGATACAATTATAGCCAGACCAGGTGAAGGAAGTCTCCACACTTTGGCTTGTCTCTCTTTCTCCCTTACTCTCTGTAGAGAAATCCCACCAGTCTTAACCAGCACTGTGTTCTACTATGGGAAGAGGGCCCTTCTGCCATTCCAGACCAGGAGCACATGGAATACAGCAAGTCTACTCCAAAAAGCTATTTTCTAAGACAGTGCTGTGTTAACTGCCTTTATAACAGCAGTACCCTGGTGGCCCCAGAATTCAGGCTGTGTTACAAGTTTTCTCCTCAAGCGGAGGATGTAGTAAGCCATTTGATGTTAAGGACCCAAACCTATGAAGCCTCAATTATAAATCTGCTTCACCAAGAGGTCATGGTGGCACATGCCTCTAACCCCAGCACTCCGATGTGAAGTTGGGGGCCAGTGTGGACTACGTGGCAAGTTCCATAGCTGTGACCTGACTGATACAAATACAAGTGAATAAGCCTTGTCTTTCTTAGGGATATAGTCAGCAACACAAGGACAAAGGAAAGTGGCCTCTCTGTGGGGCAATGGATACTTCCTGGTTCACCCAGGTGCACTGCAGAAAACAGCAACAGGCAGGGTGACCAGGGAAGGCTAGAAAGACAGACAGGTGAAATAGACACTAGAAACTAGACTGAAACACAAGCAAGCTGGAGAAAGGCTTGAGTGAAGAAGCTGAGCAACTCCTAAAAACATGCCCCTCACTTGTTAGCAGTACTTGGGGAGACAACCATTACCACTGGCTCTTTCTCAAGTCTTAGCAGATGCTGTTTACTGGCTCAAACAAAAGCCACAAGGAACACACCAAGGCAGGAGCAGTGCTGACATCTCACATGTGGCTGGGATCTGAAGGGGGGGGTCTCAGCTCAGTCTGCTGCTGACAGACTTACTTTGGAAAGTGGCATCAAGTTTATTTGCTGGTGCAATAAAATGTACACACACCTCACAGTGAAAGATAAGGCGGAAGGCCCAAGAAAACCCAACAGACGATAGGCTTTCTGCAGCTCAGCGGAATCTCTTTTCTAGTCAATGTAGAGAATGTGATAAAGCAGTAATAGCATGGGCACTCCCAGAACAAGGAACCTAAGGTCTCACTTGTTTTGTTAACTCCTGGGCCACACAAAGAGTAGGGTTAAGCCAGTCAGCTGGTGTTAAGGAATGTGCTGCTGCCAGACTGGAGGCACTCTGGAAAACTGACCCTTGTAGTTGCCGCTCACTCAGGCAACCTAGAGTTCACAAAAATGCTTTTTAAATCTTAGTTTTGGGGGTGTCTAACAAAGCTTGCTGAAATTCTCCAAGCAGGTAAAGGCCTGAAAGCCAAGCTGCACACACACATAAGCCAAAGCCTGAGTACTCACAAGGCCAGTACATGTATATTCAGATTATCTCAAAGGTGAATCCCCCCCAAGATGAAGGCACTCTACTCTCTACACCCTGGCACAGTGACCCTGGGCTGGAAGGAATAAGGGCTCTTACCAAGCAAGACTACCAAAGAGGAAGACAATCTACTCTGCAAGGAAAGGAGGAGGTTGCCAAGCAGATTTGGCACCAGAGAGAAAGCCCCATTAGCACAAAGCAAAAAGTATGCATATACAGCCACAGACAGACAGAAGCAGGGCTTTAGCTCAAAGCAAGAGATTTTTATGAACTAAAAGCAAATGGAAGTTAGCAAAGAAAAGCCAAGGAGACTCTCAACTCTGGACCTAAACTCAGCCACCCCTCTGGGCCAAGCATTGGTCTAACTGGATGAAAACCAGTACACTTGAGCATCAGGCAGTGGAGTCTCACTTAGAGAGCTAGACGTCACCTCATTATGTCAGACCACAACAGTCCTGGAATAAATTACCATATGATTATACAATGGGCTTGTGGGCATGAAACTGCATTCCCTCAATGGCCCTGCATGAAAGAAGTCTGTGTGCCATCCCTTGATAATGGTGACAGTCAATCCAAAGGCCACATCTTGATGCACCATAAAGAGCAAGAGCATGAGACAAGCTGGTTTAGCACCATTTATTTGTGATCTCAGCTGTTGTAGTAGTTGCTGCTGTCAGCCTGTTCTCAAAGGATAACATGCTCTTCCGTTCCTCTTGTCCAGGACAGAAGGGTCTTCCAGGTGGCACGCCAACAGAACAAGAGACTCCGAAGACGCCAGCTTCAATGATGGTGCCATCCAGAGAGGGAGAGGGTCATGGCACATTCAATCGCGGCTTCCAGAGGTTTTGAAAAAGGAGCCTTTGGGGACCCAGCCTGCCTGGCATTCTAGTGGAAGTGCAAAAGGTAGCTCATTGGGAGAGGAAGGAGAGTGGGGAGCAAGGGAAAAGTGGCTTCTGGGTCTCGAGGAGGGTGTTAACAGCTGCAGGGCAGGAGTCCCAGAGGCTCCTAGGTCCTGGAGGATTTGTTTGTGGGATTTTACAAGTCAAGATGAACTGCCTCCAGGTACCAGAAAGGGGGGAACAGTGGGGAGTGAATGGAAACTACTCTTTCCCTTTCCTAACCAGGTTAAATGGGAACCTAGCAAACAAGAATCCTAGGGAAAGATGTAGACCTTTTGAGCTTCAACTAAACCTAGCAGGAGGGCAGACACTACGTCTGTCCTGCAGCAGAGAATAAGACAGACCTGCTCTAAGAAAAATTAGTGCTGATACAGGATTGCTGAGACAAGCAACCAGGACCACTGATGGCAAATGAGTGCTGGTGGCTCCAATGAGTCAGGGCCAGCCATCTGATATCAGACCAATTCCCATGGCAGTAGTCCCAGATAAAAACTGGCACCTAGCTGATATAAGCAAACTCCACCCACATCATATGTGAATGCATGGGAAAGAGTCTCACATAGTCTACCTGATGATGAATACAACTACTGGGCTCACCATTGTCTTGAATAGGAATTGCCATTGATGATGACATTATACTAATGATGATAGCAGTAACACTTAGTCCTGTAAGAGGTTTCTGAGGTCCTTCAGCTACAAAGATCAAGCAAGCCTTATGGCAACCTTACTATTTATTGCTATACCCTATCTTACAGCTGGAGAAACTGATACAGAGTTGCAGAGACTTGCCAAAGGCACATACTGACCCATGGTCACAGGAGACAATAAGGAGACCTGACTCCTGGCTGGCTCTTTCCTTCTACCTTCCAGACAATCTGGCAGCTACTCCCACAACCTCTTCACAATGACCTGAGCTCATCTATCACTGTTCCTGAAAGAGCAAGCCCTCACCAGTAATTCTCAATGTGGACAGCACTCATTGTCTTCAGTGGGATACAAGCTTCTTTCTCCTTCTCATCTCACAATCTACCCTGCTTTCTCTAGACTTCAGTTCTATACAGAAAGACTGGCGTCCCCATTCCTTATGAGAAGTCAATCTCCCAAGACAAAGAAAACAGACTAAAGCTGACAGGTTAAACAGACATGCAGAGGTGGGGTCAGGGTGGGTAGGGAAGAGGATTTTATTGTTCAATGAAATTGTCTTTAAAAACAGCCATGAAAAACCTCTGAAAGAGCTTTGTCTTTCATTTTAAAATAGTGGTTAGCATAAGAAAGACAAGACAGCCTATAGAAATCAAGCCAGCCCAGGCAGGAAAACTGGGTTTCTGCAGAAGGGCTCTCTGCTACACAAAACCTCACAGTAGGTCCTTGGAGCCTCACTAACAAGAACTTCAGCAAGTAGCCAAAGCCCTGGAGGGGGCTGGTGTGTCCCTACTTCACAAGTCAGTGTCATGTATGACTACATGTGTCTGGGCCCAACTATGGAGCTACTTCTGCTAAACTCAGGGACCTGTCCCCCCCAAGCCCCCCAACACGTACTTGATGCTGTCGGTGTGGGTTTTGTATTCCATAATGGTGTTGGGAGGTAGGTTAAGCACGCGCCGAAGAGTATCCCGGATTCGGGCTGTGGTTGCTTGGTCGCTGGCGGTCTTATTCCATATGGAAATAATGTCCTCCTAAGGGAGAAACAGAATTATCAAACCAACCAGAAGGAGCAATGAGAGCAGCGGTAACACAAGGAAGAACACTAGCCTAGGCTGACTTACCTGAAAGCGGACAGAGACCACAGCCCCACAGATCTCCTCCCCAACCATGAATTGCTCCCCCAGCATGGCCAGGATGAGATTCTCCCAGCAGCGGGAAGCTAAGCCCTTCCGAAGTCGAATGATCCACTTGCCACCATTTTTATTTGCATCATCCTATAGAAAAACAAAAAACATCAAGGTTAAAATACTGGTCCACAGTGTCATCTTGGAATACCAAAGAAATACCTCTCAAGCCAGGAGGTCTGGTCATTTTCTAATTCAAGGTTATTTCAGTGTTAAGAAGAAAGGAAATAGGAACAAAAAAAAAGCAAGAGAGGCAGTCCTTGATCTAAATCATTTTTTAAAAAAGTACTAAACAGATCTTTTGAAAAGGATCTACTTTTATCAGAACTATTTTAGAAGTCAAGCACATTTCAAACACATACTATAATCATCATTTGCTAAAAGCTGACTGTCACTAAGTACCAAGTACATAGAAGCGCAGATCTTAACTCAGACGCAATGTAGTAGAAACAGACAAATTAATTATAGCCACACAGCCTAAAGAGTACTACTGCAACAGTACACACAGGATGGTAGGAGCAGAGATGCCTAGAAACTTCGGAGGAACTACATCAGCTGGTCTTGAGGGAAACATTTAACTGTAAAGCAGGTGAAGGGCGCTGAGGGAACCAGGAGGAACACGTCTGCATACTGAGTCAGGGATATGTGAATGTGAAGGACTGACTGCAGGGAATGGAAGACTTCTCACATTTTCTAGAACTTTTTTTTCTTAGAAACATGCCCGGTCAAAGAGCACAAGGGTGCAGTCAAATAACAGCTCTGCCAAACGATCACAGAGCTCACTTCCGGGTCTCCTGTTACGCTGAAGTTTTTTTTCTTACCACTTTAATCCTCTATCTCCTAAGCAAATGCATTATACACACATGTACACATAGACGTTAGTTCTGTGGGAACAAGGACATTTTAAAAAGCTTTCGCTACTGTAATAATACCATTTGAGTGACAGTACCTCAGCTGACTTGAGTAAGAATAGCCCCCATAGGCTCATATATTTGTACTCAGAAGCAGCACTATTTGAAAGAATTAGAAGAATTAAGAGGTGTGCACTGTGAATGGGTTTTAAAGTTTTAAAAGCGCATGCCAGGCTCAGAGCCTCTATCTCTGCCTATGGATTAGGGTCCTCAGCTACTTCCTGTCCCAGCTCCTGCTTCCATGCCGCCATGTTCTCAACTACGGTAATAGTGGACTAAACCTCTGAAACTGTACGCAAGACCCAATTAAATGCTTTCTCTTATAATAGCTGCCTTGGTCATGGTGTCTCTTACTGCAATACAACAGTAACTAAGACAGTAGCATCTTTAAAGCAACCTTGCAGCCATAACCCATGAGCACATGCATGCATCAATGCCTTTTCCTATAGGTATAGGCTCTCAAGATTTATCAAATACTATTATAGCTTTGAGAGAAAACTTCAAAACTCTTTTAACCTTGGCAGAGTCAAAGAAAGAAAGAGAGAAAGAAAGACAGACAGACAGACAGATCGATCGATTTCCCCAAAGCAGCTAGAGGCAATCCTTACCTCCCACATAGGTTTAATTCCTTCTTTGAAGAGATGAAAGTCACTGTGGCCTGTCAGGTCCCCAGGACGTACCATGTGGCTGTAAAACTTCCAGAACTGCTCCACCTGCAGAAAGAAAGGTCAAGAGTACAAGGATTTTATCTCTTCTTTGAATGTATACAAAGCTGTGTTGCTGAGAAGAGAAATATGGGAGACAGCCTGTCTCGGCTACCTACTTTGGAGAACCTGCTTCATTTGGAGCAAGGTAGAAAGAAGAGCATATTAGAAAAACATCTACCATATAGGTTTTTTATTTGGTTTGAAACAAGGTCTCTTGTAGCCCAGGCTGGTCTTAGGTTCCTGAACTATCTCCTGCTTCCACAAACTGCTAAGATTATAAACATACATTTCTATGCCTGGCTAATACAGTTTAATCAAAGTGGGGAAAAGTAAAACAAAATAAAGACACAACACGTAACACTTTCAATACAAGGATAAACTCTAGTTCTGGAGAGCTGGCTCAGTCAAGTACTCAGGTTGACCTTCCAGAGAACCCATATTCACTTCTTAGCACTCACACGGCAGTTCACAACCATCTGTGACCCACAGTCCCAGGGGATCCAATACCTTTTTCAGATTTCTTTGGGCATGCACGCATGAAGTACACAGATATGTATTCAGCCAAACACTAATACAGACAAAATGAAAATAAAATCTTAAAATAAAAATTGTTGAGAACTGCTGGCCTTCATCAACAGCTTTGAGGAGGCAAAGCAAGCCACACTGACATGTACCTTCTCTCACTATGTAGTAACTCTCTGCACAACTAAAAACCTTCCATCTTGCAATATATCAGGTACCACAAGGCCTCACCTGCATATTCTTATAGAGCCAAATCGAATTTTTTTTCTTTTTGTTTAGACAGAGTCTGATTCTATAGTCCAGGCTGGCCTAGAACTAGCTTTTCTATCCCTCCACTCAGCTGGAAAGATTATATTTCTTCCTAATTTACCTTAAACTTCTGAAGAAAACTAGAGTTATAGTTTTCCTTCAAATGTGTTTATATACTTATAATTCTAGTATTCAGGAGTAGGGAATGGGGATCACCCAGATAGAGTGAGATCCTGCCTACATAATGAGACCCTGCCTCAAAAACAAACAACAAAACTCCAGGGGCTGGAAATCTAGATGGCTCAGAGGTTAAGAGTTCTGCTACTGTTCTCAAAGGACCTGAGTTCAGTTCCATGCACTCACACTGGGTGATTCACAACTGCCTGTAACTACAATGTCAGAGAATCTGATGTCTCCTTCTTGCCTCTGTAGACACTTAGCAGGTATATAAAAACATACACACACACACACACACACACACACACACACACACACACATAAATAAAAACAGTAACAACAACAAAACCCCGAAACACACTTAGACTCATCATTCTTGTCTCCTCTGAGCTACAGAGGATAGCTGTAGGCACTAGCAGTAGGAAGGCACTTTAGAAAGTAAAGACTATTGGTAACTGTCAATTCCACATTCAACAAGACGGCATAGCAGGAAACAGGTACTAGCTGATATTCAGGCCCTGTTAAATCTAGACAGCAAGAGAAACTGACCTCCTATCACATAAAATAGTTGTTCTCTCTAGCTGCCCTCCAGAAAAGAACATGTGGAATATATTATACACTTCAAAGGCAGCAGCTAAAGCCATCTATAAGATATTAACGCAACATCTCATCTCTACAACTGCTGGGCCTATCTGTACATCCAGTAACTTGGAATGTTAACTGGTCATACATAATCTAAACGTTTATCCACTTAACAACTAAAAAAACTAAGATAGTAATGAAAACCAAGGCTCACTGTGAATTAGGATGGAGGGGTGTAGCGGGGACAAAGCATATTAATTCTTTAGACAATAATCATTTTGATTGTTCAGTCTCTTCAGATTTAAATGCAAAAATATTCAAATCTGTACCTCAGCCAAGAGATAAAAAACAATTTAAGAAAGAGCATTAAGGAGCTAGAGAAGTATCTCAGTGTTAAAAACACACACTGCTCTTCCTAAGGACCTGAGTTCCCAGCCACATCCAGTGGCTTACAACTACGTGTAACCTCAGCTCCAGGGGAATCTCACACCTCTGAATTCTGTGGGCGCGCACACATACACATACGCGAGTGCGCATACACACACACACACACCCAATAAAAATAGCACTAAACTCTGAAAGATGTCTTTTTTTTATTTTTAAACATTTATTTCACTTTTAAACATTTTTTCACTTTTAAATTTATTTCACTTTTAAACATTTATTTCACTTTTATCTTGTGTGCATATGCCCACAAGGCCAAAAAGTACCAGACTCCAGGGAGCTGGCATTCCAGGAAGTTGTGGGCTACCTTGACATAGGTGTGGGTACTGAACTCAGGTCATCTGCAAGAGCAGTATTCTAGTGCTGGGAATGTGGCTTATGGCTACAATTTCCTAGGAAACAAGTTCCAAGCCAGGCTGAGGTCTAGCAAGACCCTGTCTCAGAACAAACAATATCACAATCTGTACGCTGGGTGAACTCCTGGAGGCACATTCCTCAAATGTTACAATGAGAAAAGGAGTTGCGATGGTTCTCAGAGGTCCTTTTTTCACCTCTTCTCCAAGTCAGTAAAAAGTATTTTTGGCTTAAAGTGGAACTTTTGAAAAAACATCCTTTGGGGCTGGAAAGGACTTAGTGGTTAAAAGCATTTGCTGTGCTTCCAGATAACTGGAGTTTGAGTCCCAGTATCCACAACAGGAGCCTCATAAACACCTAGAACTCAAGCTCTGGGGAATCCAATGCCCTCTTTTGGCCTCTAAGGGTTCCCACAAGCATGTGTACATATATACACATTCACATAAACAAAAGTAAAAAATAAACCTGTAGGCCATATGTAGTGGCAGGAAGATTGTGATGAGTTCAAGGCCAGCCTGGTCTACATAGTGACTTCTATGCCAACATAGTAAGACTCTGTCCCTAAAAAGGGAAGGGACGGGGGGGGGGGGGGGGGGGGGGGGGGGGGGGAGGGGGGGGGGGGGAGAAAAGGGGGGGGGGGGGGGGAAAGGGGAGGGAGAGGGGAGAGGAGAAGAGAAAAGAAACCTTTTGTTTGTTTGTTTTTGAGACTGGGTTTCTCTGTGTAGCCTTGGCTATCCTCCAACTCTCTCTGTAGACCAGGCTGGTCTCACTGCCTCTGCCTCCCAAGAGCTGGAATTAAAGGCCTATGCCCTTACCACCTGGCTAAGAAAAGAAACTTTTAAAAACAAAATAAAACACGAGAACTGCTACTTTAGCTTTTAAAAAGGTTTCAAGTTATCATTACTTCTCTGGAAAGGATTTAGTAAACACAGGCCCCTCATTCCTTTTTTTTTTTCCCCCCCTTAGGTTTTCCAACATGACAGGGTTTTCCTCGTAGCCCTGGCTGTCATGGAACTCTCTCTCTGTATACCTGTTAGCCTTGAACCCACAGATCCAACTGCCTCCACCACAGGCCACTTAACACTATGAGTTATGAAGCAGACTTTAGGCTCTTTCTCTTGTCCTGTGAGTGCTGAGGGTATTGATGGCAAACCACAAAGTACCCTTTGTTTCCTTGTAGTAAACTGACATTTCTTTTTCTACATTATTCTGGGTAAGAGAGAAAAATGTAAGACATAATCACAATTATTCTAAATTAATTTCACAGAACCCTGTATGAAAATGTCTTTCCCACCTCCTTCCCTGATCTTAATGTTTAACCAGCTGTGCCACTGTATTTGGAAATTAATCTAACATCCCTACACAGCAGACAATAAAAACTTCTGTGGTAGCTTCTGTGTTAGAAATGGATAAGCTGATGGCTTACCTACCACCATAATGTGGTGGCTCACATCTGTAACCTCAGCACTGAAGACAGGATTGTGGCAAGGTCCAGACTGCTTAGAGCTACACAGCAAGACCCACTTTCAGAAAACTGATCTGCACACAGAAACTGAACATAGAACATACAGGCATACATAAAAACCTTTTCTGAACAAGACAACACTGGTGTTAAGTTGTAGGCAGGGTCTCTAAGTTTACAAATTTAGTAAAGAGCCAGGAGCGAGGGTGAGGGTGAGCTGGGGTGAGAAGGAGCCTGAGCACTCTGTATTGATGGCATCCACAAAAACAACTTATCAGAACCCAATTTCATGAGGACAGATATCACATATAACAGTGTCTCTCTTAAGACACTTTGTATATAGACTCAATGAATATCTACTGAAATAAAAAACCTCAAACCAAAACCTTTTATTTTTGGATTATGCCTTTCGGATCAAAGCTACCATCCCTACACTTAAGTTAATATGGCTAACGATTAACCTAATAATTGAACAAACATGATCTTGGGAATGCAACTCAGCCAAGTAAGGAAACCAGAATGTTTATCAGATTACTAGGAAGGTAGATATACCATGACAGAAATGCAGGTAGGAGTGCCATACCAAGGAACATCAAACTAAGTACTCACGGAGGCAAAGGTGCCAATCTGCTTGATGTTCTGCTCATAGCTCTGTGAGCTGGTGGGACGGCCGGGGGTTCTCCTAGAGTACCAAAAGGTGTAGTTGTACTGCAGGGGATGCTCTGCTGGTCCAGGGACAACAGCCTGGGAAATACAGAAGGCAAGTTAATTCATGGCATCTGTCACAACGCTGAGAGTCCAGACATTTTGCTGTATTGGTTTTTTTTAAAGAGATTTTCTCTCTCCCTCTTTCTCCTCTTCCTCCCTCCCTCTTTCCCTCTCTCTCTCGCTCTGTGTGTGTGTGTGTATACATGCACATGTGCATGTATGCATATGGGTGCTTGCAGAGGCCAGAAGAGGGCTTGTGAGCTAGCTGGCATGAGTACCGAGAACCAACTCTGGTCCTCTGTAAGATCAGCAAGTGTTCTTAACTACTTACCTCTTCAGCATCTTGCATTTGTTTTTTAATTACGATTTTATTATCATGTATTTATATAAAAGAAAAAATGTGGTTGGGCATGGTGGTGCACGCCTGTAATCCTAGCACGTTGGGAGGAAGTAGCAGATGGATAGGTGTGAGGTCAGCCTGGTCTACAAAACAAGCCCAGGACAGCCAAGTCTACAACTACAAAACAAGCCCAGGACACCCAAGGATACCTGGATAAACTTTGTTTTGAAAAACTAAAAAGACAGAATGTGGGAGCATGCCATGGTGTGTGTGTGTGTGTGTGTGTGTGTGTGTGTGTGTGTGTGTGTAGGTCAGAGGACAACTTTCAGGACTGGTTCTTCCCTTCTCACTGTGGGATCCAAGGTTTGAACTCGTATCATCAGGCAGGCATTTCTCTGATTCCTAATAAACATTTTAACAGTGCCACTCCTACAGATCTTTAATTCCAGCCGTGGCAGGCAGATCTGTGAGGCTGAGGCAATTTTGGTTGACAGACCAAGTTCCTGGCTAGTCAGGGCTACACAGACAGTGTTTTTTTGTTTTTTTTAAGGTATAGTTCCTTATCACCTCCACAACTGAAATACTATAATTTCAATTACCTGCAATTTGCTGGAGTCTGCTCACATAGTACATTCTTTAGTGGTGAGATGATTCTAAGCTACTGTAACACAACTTCCTGTCTTTCTTATAGTATCACTGGCATTATCTCAACGTATGGCCACTCCAAGTACTGCCTCCTCAACATTCATTATTAAAAATTGGCAGATGACTTAATCTGCTTGTGCCTCAGCTCCCTGTCTGCAAGGTGGAAGAAATAACAATAACCATGGATGAATCAGAAGTGCTCAGCGAACAAAAGTGAACATGGCTCCCTCACCTTTGTGACTTTCTTTTTCTTTTTCTCTTTTTGGTGACACAGTTTCTCTGTGAAGTCCTAGATGCCCTGGAACTCACTTTATAAACCAGGCTGGCCTCAAACTCAGAGATCTGCCTGCCTGCCTGCCTCCCGAGTTCTGGGATTAAAGGTGCACACTACCACCTCCTAACACTTGTGACGTAAGCACCTAGTAGAAAATTCTTGTGTTTGGAAGATATTCAGGATTATCAGATAAATAGTGCTATAATACTGAAAAACTTGATCCATTTATCTTTCATTCCCTAAATTCTTTCTATCCCAAGCCACTTTCAATGTGTATTACTGACTGAAAAGCCTAAAATAGTAATGTTTTGAATAGGATTAGTAACAGGATTTGAATTACTGAGTACACTTTAAAGCAAGTCCCAGCTGAGAACCCAGACTTCTCCATCTCACATGAGGATACTGTAAAGCAAGTCAGCACCCCAAGACCTCACAAGAGGAGGTTCTAATTTCCAAAATGAATTCTAGTCATTCCACCATTTTTAAAATTTGTAATTATAGGTGCACACTAAGGATTTCACTGTGACATTTTCATACACACATCTACCAGGCTTTAGTCACAGCCAGTAAACCATGTCCTCTTTCTTGCCCTCTCCATACCTTTTACTCTTTTTTCAGTGCTAGGGATTGAATCCAGGGCCTTATACCCTCCCACAGAGTGGTATTCCTAGTCCCACAATCATTTTGTATTTTCATACATGTGTATGTGTTTGTGTGTGCAAGAGCACATGGAAGGAAAACGTCTCTCCAGGGCCTCCAGAACCTTGTTTTTAGAACAAACAAGAAATTCCAAAAGAGTACCTGCAATCAAGTTAATCTGCGATCTTCAGATAAACAGACGCCAAGAGATAATCAAAACTTATATCCATCCAAAGGTAAGTATACCTGTATTTAACCCAAAACATACCTTCCTCTTGCCGCTGCTCTGGCTCTTGTCTCGTTCCGTTTTTTCCTTCTCACCATCTTTCTGTGTGCTGTTTTCTTCATTCTGATCATGGTCTCCACTATCATCATCTTTTAAGCTACATGGGAAAGCAACATAATGTCATTCCATGACTAAACTATTCTTGTTACCTACCAAAACCACAAGGTCACAGAACTACTGTGTAACTAGCCCAAAGTCACTCAAATCACAGGCCTATAAGATGTACCTGTGAGACGGGCAAAAGGGAGATCAAACCAGCAGAATTAAATAAAACTATTAAATTAGCTAACCCATGAACTCCAGCAGGATTTTTGTTTCCCAACAGCAACATAACAAAGCAGGTAAAGGGGTGGTTTCTGTTGTCAAAAACAAGACACTAATGGGAATTTCTGGACAAATAATTCCTTTGACATCAGACAGTTAAAAATTTGCCCACCTCTATATATCGCCATGTCCTCTCTTTCCCACCTCTCTCCTAGCTGTCCTCCCTTAGGTCAACATTCTTCTCCAGTCATCTAATTCATTATCAATCTATAAATGGGTCTTACACAAATCTCTCCTCTCTACTCTCTAAATGAGAATCCGTTATTTGACCTGCATCCTTAAGACTCTCAACTGTCAACTTCTTATTACCTATCCTCTAGAGTGAAACACAACACAAAGTGCTTTTCAGGACTTTAGAGACTGAGTCTGGTCCAGTGCTATACTCCTCTCCTCCCAGCAACTCTTCCCACTGGTAAACACCTCACCTCCAGCCCAAGGTGCCATTCCTCCTTTTATTTTTCCTTTTCATTTAACCTTTATTCAGTGTCATCTTGTTTTGGGTGCCAGTGATACTAAGATGATTTATGATACTGCTCTGAAGAAACCCTCTGTCTCAAAGAAAAAACAGGCAGGGAGGAATGGATATGGGGTCCAATAAGCAGAGACAAATGTGAAACCTAAGACCTACCAGATGCAGACAAAAAAGAAACAGGTTAATGCACAAAGATAAGAGTACCATTTGCTCAATCTGCTAAGGTGGGCTTAGTGGATAAGGGCATTTGTGGCCAGGCTGCAGACCTGAGTTCAATCCCTAGAACCTACAAATTAGAATGAGAACCGACTACTGCTAAGTTGTTCTCTATCCTCTGTACACATACTTTAAAAAGAAAATGGAAAAAAGAAAAAAAAGAAGAGACAGAATGGCATTCACTCTAGAATTAGAACATTCACCCATACGTTTTCTGCAGAATCATCTTTTGGGTTTGATGACATACAGTATGTACAGAAAGATGGAAACAGGCATTTTCAAGATGGGCACCAGAAACACCTCAGTTGTACACAGACATCATCCTAAATAAACAAAGAAATGTGGTGTATAGGATTTTGCATTTAGAAAGTTGTGGGTTTTTGTTTTTTTGTCTGTCTACAAATTTTTAATGCCTAACACATAAAATGCACCTATAAATAGCAAGATGAATAAGCCATCCTATGTCTTGGGGTACTGCTCTGCCCATGTGGTAGCCATACTGCAGGACATACTCAGGTGGCCATTCCCTGTGACAGAGACTTCCCCACCCTGGTCAAGACCCAACTAGGTAAGGCATAGAAGCAAAGAAATCCAGTCAGCCTAAAAATCTATGCCTCAGAACCTTCATCAAAATACGGATCCCTCTCTCTGCATTGATTTCCTCCAGGAGAGCAAAGACTAACAATTCAGACACTGGAACAGCTTTTGGGTAAATGAAAGAATCAGGACTCAGAGCAAAACAAGGGGTAGTTCAGAGAAAGGAGAACGGAAGTGATGAGCACGGCAAGTGAAGAGGAGATGTGGTCACACAGCCATCTGGCTTATTAGAGCCATCATCAGTGTTTACAAAACTTCCTTTCCCTTGATTAAACTTGTATTGCTTAGTTTCCTTTTCAAGATGAGCCTCTCTTGGACACAAGCCCCACGAATTAAAAACTACCCACATTTACCAAGCATCTCACTGGCTACCAGAGTGGCTCTCCCAAGGAACTGGGGAGATAAGACGTATAAAGCCTCAACTTGGTGCAAAGGCCAAATTTGTTTGCATGTCCCAGGAAAATCTGCCTGTACCCAACAAACACGCTCCACTCCTGCATGTCCACTCCTAAGTACAGTTTCCCCATCTCTGCCTACCCCTTCCATGTTCAGCATGGAGTCAGCCTCTACTCCTGGTTTACTGCTCTTCAGGATTCACTTTCTCTTAGAAACATCCCCTACTCTCTCCCAATATAGGTTAAGCCAACTTTCCCTCTTCTGCTCTGAATAATACAAACATGTATGCTTGTCCTGGTTGTACTGTCAAGGCCAATTTTCGTATTATAATCAAGAATATCTCATGGATTTTTCTACTGCTTGAGCCCCAAACTATTCTCCTCTGTAGAGCACATCCTCTAGGGACTCAAACCCTTTTGTCTTCCTTTCAGCTCCTAACCCCTACTATAGCTTCTGAGGTCCCTTTATTAGATTTTGGTTGAAGAAGGGCAGTGACCTTGGATCTCCCATTTTTTACCAGCCCCAATAAAAATGTTTTGTTCTTTTCTTTCCTAGTGATTTTTTCAGTCACTACTAGGGAACAAAAAGAAAACAAAAACAATTAAGGTAGAGAAAAAAACAATGCTATTAACATTCCAAGGCCATCTTGGACTCCTTTCTAAGCCAGAAAATAGAAACTTTAGTAGAACTCATTTTTTTGTCTTTATGCTCTGGACTTTGTCTTAGTTTGGTGATGCTGATAATGGAACCCAGAAACTTCTTCATGGGAAACAAGGACTTTACCAATAACTCAATCTCTCTCTCTCTCTCTCTCTTTCCTTGAACCCTGCCCCCCCCCCCCCCAGTCTTATGAGAAGGGTCTCTCTGTGTAGCCCTGGCTGTCCTGGAACTCACTACACAGGCTGGCACTGAACTCACAAAAATCCAACTGCCTCTGAGTGCTGGGATTAAGGGCGTGCACAACCACACCAGGCCTGCTTTTACTTCTTGAAGAAGTTAAGCAACTAACCTGCTCTCTGCACCTACACCTAAGGAAAAGGTTTACAACCTGCTTTTCAGGAGCTGTTCTTCCCAGCCTGAAGCTGGATTTGAGCAGCAGCACCCCACAGACTCAAGCTGCCCAGTTCATGTCCACACTAACCATTTGGGTTAGCTCTCCAAGCTGCTATCCAGGTACTTCCCAGCACCCTCTGACAAGACTAATTCTGTGCAGGTAGAAACTTGATCTAATACTCCACTGTATCTCAAGCATCAGGCACAAACATAAAACAAACATGTTTACTGAACAGAGCTCTAAAAATCAAAATGATTTCAAATTAGGTAATTTAGAAACAGTTAAAAAATAGGCCAAAGGCTAATTATAGAAAGGGACCCATGTAAAATAGGGACCAAATCAAGCCTCCAAAAACCTAAGACCTGAAAACCAAGTTTACTATAGTTGGGGCTGTAGTTCTTGAGAGAGCATCTTACAGTTTTATAACTTAATAACACGAAAGGCAGGGAGACCTAGCCACTTGGTGAGACTAATGACCACCCTTTAAAGCTTTGGTTATACTCACAGAAGCAGAGCCCACATATTAAAGGACATTAGAACGCCTCTTTAATCTATGTCCATTAGACCATACTACTGCATTCACTGGAGACTGCACTTGGAATGATTCTGGAAAATTTCAGGGAATGTGATAAAGAGTACAGACAGTGAATATTGAACAACACTACAAACTGCTTTTCACATGAAAATCCGAAATGACAAAAACAAACTAGGGACAAGGAGATCATCTTTAATTGCTAATTTAAAATGACAGCAAGCTTTTTTGCTTATTTGTTTGTTTTCTGCAAAGTTAGAAGGCAGGTGTTAAAAGATACTACTTACAACAACTAGTAGTCACAAGTAATTAAAACCCCAGCAAAATGTTGATAAAGACACTCACGAACAAAGTTGAAGAGCACACCTGAGCGTTGCTTAGCCTTGAAAAGCCTATTTTCCTTAACTGTAAGATCTCTTTTGCAGAGTTACTATGAAGAAGATAGTGAGAAATAGAGAGCAATATAATAAATATAATAGGAAAACAGAAGTGGGGAGCAAGTAGAAGAAAAGAAACCAGGTAGAGAGGGACCACGCAGGAGTACAGTGGGAAACAGGAAATAACGAGGACAAACTTCCTAAGTGTGAAAGAGTCAAATGGAATGTTACTTTCTATGCTAACCTAAAAAAAGTTTTTAAAAAATCTAGAGATGCCTGTGCTGGTTAGAATGAGAATGGCCCCCATAGGCTCATATATTTGAATGCTCAGTCACGAAGGAGAACTATTTGAAAGAATTACAAAGATTAGGGGGTGTGGCCTTGAAGAACATGTATCATAAATTGTTCTCTTCATAGTAACAAAACAGTGGCCAATGTAACAATCCTTATTCAAGACAGATGACCGAAAAACTATCTTCTTGGGATGCAGTTTGACTTGTTCAAACAAGAAGAAAGGTGGAAGGGCTCAGGTGTGGAGCTAGATGTAAGATGGGAGACCAAAGGGTCACTATCCTGCTGGGCTCAGCAAAGCAGCATGATGGAGAAGACATCAGCTTTCCTCAAGAAGCAGAGCTCTCTTTCAGCCACCAAGGAAAACCTGCGGAAGAGCTGCCCTGCCTGCTGGAGTCCCAATCCCCGTACTTCTGCACATCAGAACTCACTGCATTGAAAAACCGAAGCTTCGCCACGTATCAGTGGTTCCACTTTACCTTCACACCTCGGTCTCAGCATTTACACAGGACCTCTAAGCATTGTAGAGTGTGATCTGGTCCTTCCGGCCGAGTTCTAACCACTAGAGAGGTTAGATCAATGATTCAGACTAGAGAACTTTTGTACTGTCAAACAGCTGGTGCGCCAAAACTAAAAATGTAGGTCTTTCAATAAGACCTAGAAAGACTATAAAGAAGAGAAAGAAGGGATTACTACAATCTTTCGAAGCACACAATTCTTGTGAAATACTAACTTAAGTGCTATTAAATGAAAACGAAAATTATTTTTAAATGCAAAAAGATATAATGGTTAGGAGGGGAATCCTCTCCCCACCCCCCACCCCCAACAAAAAACACTTATATTTCTTCTCTGTACTTCCCAACTGTCGATGCTGGAATTAGGGATGAGAGTGGATACTTGGAAAGAATGCAGGAGTGAGCAGCCACTAAGAGTTGGAAGACAGGAACGGGGTGGGGGAGGAAGCAGGAAGAATCTCAATTAGATGAAATGCATTCCGTACTTGAGAGGCCACAGTACTCATCGCGGCTGCCCCATTACCTCATCGCAGCTGCCCAATTCTACGACACGGGCTCTGTTACCGTCCCCGCTTGCAGAAGACAAAACCGAGGTTCAGAAGGGAGAGGTGACCTTCCCAGGACGCAGAGCGAGTGCGGGAGAGAAGCCGCGTTCAGAGAGAAGGCAGCAAGGCTGCGGAAGCACCCGAAGCGCCGAGGTCCCGCCCCTCCACGCCGCCGGCAGCCCGCACCCACCAGGGCGGGGCGTCCGAAAATCTCCTTCCGGGCGGCGCGGCCTCCCCTCCCCCGGCCCGCGCCGCGCCGGGGTCCAGCGGCTCAGGGGTCCCGGCGACTTCGGCCGCGCTCTCCCGGCCCCGTCGGGCCCGCGGGCGCAAGGAGGCTCGGGCCTCGGCGGCCCGGGAGCGAGCGGCTCGGCTGAGTGCGCGCCCCGGCCCCGGCGGGAGCGGTCCCGGGGGACGGTTGGGGGAAGGGGTCCCGGGGGCGGCCACGCGCCACTCACGCGTCGAACTTGTTGTTCATCCTCTCGCCGCCGCTGTCGCCACTGCCTCACGGAGTGACTTCCGCTCTACCGGGTCCTTTCGCCAAAGGCCCGGCTACTTCCGGTTGGCGAGGCGCTCAGCGGAACGTCGGCGCGCAGTCCCTGTGCCGGGCCGCTTTCCCTGACGGGCGGCCCAGGAGAGCTGCGCCACACGGGCGCAGTCCGTCTGGGTCTGGTCTTTTCGCGGTCGCTTTAGCGCAGCGTGAGCGCTGTCTATGCAGCCGGCCCTCTGCTTTAACCTCACCGTAGATTCCAGGGGAAATGTCAGACACAGTACCCCGTAGTAAATGTACCAAGTGTTCATCTCTAAGAGCTGACCCTTTGCTCTCGGTGTTGGGAGAGGACGAGAAAGTACTCCCCCAAAAATTTGTAATCCTGGCTCTTGGGAAGTGGAGGCAGGAAGATCCAGACCAGACTGACCAACAAACAGTTCGAGGACAGCCTGGGATGCTTGCGACTCTCCTCTCTTGGTTGAATGGTGGCGTGGTGGGGGGAGTCGAGCCAGGGTGACAAAAGGCATTTACGGAGAGCCGAGATGGTCTCCGTCCTCAACTGAAGCCTTTGCCCCACACTCCTAAGGATTGTTTAAAACACATCACATACACCGGAGTAAATAAATTCCCTGGTTGGTGATGGAAATCCAAAGCCACTAGCTGCGCATTTTCCTGACCCATCTGCTGAACATAGTCCATTGTTAGAAATTTCCTTAGAGTCACCAGTAGCGAGGAAACTGTCTCCCTGGACTGACCCATGGTTGCCCCCTAGGCACTCAGCAAGGTCATGTTTTTCTCCTCAGGAAGACCTCAGGGTTTCATCCTATTTCCGGATACACTGTACCAAGGAAGACAGAGGGAGCTCTACAGTCGGGCCCAATAGCTTTGGTCCTAGCCCTTCAAGTACCCTGACTTTGAAGAAGAGAGAGGTGCATTTTCAGGGCTAGGAATTTTGCAGTGCCTAAGATTGGATCAGAGTTGCGAATTTGAACCCTAAAGAAGTATTCTAGCGAGTTCCTCTTATTCTGGACCTCAGATTGCCCATGTGAAACGGGGGTCAGTGAATCAGTGGCTCTTGCCTGTTCATAATATGAAGCATTTCTAACAATGGAAAAAAAGATAGTAACACTGAAGACATCTTTTGTGATCAATGGAGGGAAGTATTGTATCAAATGAATGAGACGGTACTGCTGAAGGTACATATTTGATGCTGTGGCATTCAAAAGAGACATACTAGCTGAAATGGTCTAAGTTCTGGACTTCAGGAA
The DNA here is from genome assembly GCF_907164565.1 of Psammomys obesus. NCBI lineage: Eukaryota > Metazoa > Chordata > Mammalia > Rodentia > Muridae > Psammomys > Psammomys obesus. The sequence continues at coordinate 43,837 of NW_026595698.1, forward strand.
AGCCAAGACTTACTTATATCCTACACCCCAGCTCCTAGTACACTTTTGTTTTGTTTTAGTTTTTCAAGACAGAGTGTCTCTGTGTAACATCCCTTGCTATCCTGAACTGGCTTTGTAGACCAGGCTGGCCTCACACTCACAAAGAGCCACCTGCCTCTGCCTCTGGAGTGCTGGGTTTAAATGCATGTGCCACTATACCGGCTTAAAAAATATATTTTTTTTAATTATTTTTTTTACAGGTACATTGGTGTTTTGTTTGCATGTTTGTGTGAAAGTGTCAGATCCCTTGGAATTGTCATTACAGACAGTTGTGAGCTGCCTTGTGGGTGCTGGGAATTGAACCTGGGTCATCTAGAAGAGTAGCAAGTGCTCTTATCCGTTGAGCCATCTCCCCAGCCCCCTAGTACACTTTTTTTTAAAAAAAAAAGTTTATTTTTACTTTATGTATATTGGTGTCCTGCCTGTGCACACGTCTGCGCTGTGTGCATGGCTGTTTTGCAGCAACCAGAGGAGAGTGTTGGATTGCCTGGGGCTACCAATGGCTGTGAGCTGTCAAGTGGGTCCTGGAAATTGAACCCAGATCCCTTGGGGGGAAAAGCCAGTGTTCTTAACCACTGAGCTATCTCCATATCACATCCCCTTCTTTTTATTTTATTTTTTTATTTTTGAGACTGGCTGGCCTCACACTCATAGAGAGTGGCTTGTTTCTGCCTCCCTAGTACTAGGATTAAAGGCATGCTCCACCACGCACAGCTCTTCTTCTAGAGAAAGTTCACAAAAGGGAAGATGCTAGAGCTGGAGAAATAGCTGAGTGGTTAACAGCACTTGATGCTTTTGTAGAGGACAGGTGTCCTCTTCCCAGCACCAACACTGTCTGGTTGCTAACTGCCACCTGTAACTCCAACTCCAGGGTTCTGACACCCTTAGCTGGCCTCCAACAGGCACCTTCACTCATGTGCACATAACCTACTCCCAATACATACATACACCTAGTTAAAATAATTAAAAAAAAAAAAACCTTACAGAAAGGCAGGAGGAAATATTGTCAGGCCTCAAAGGGTAAGACTTTGCCCAGCCAATGACATCCTGATAGCAGAGTCCTTGGGGCTTCAAAGTGACTTATCAGCAATGCTCTGCTGAAGTGGGAGGAATGCAGGAAGACTGGTGCCAGTAGGAGCCAGCCATTGCCACATGGATGTCCCAAAGTTGTGAATGACCACACCTATCACCAACCATTCCAGAACTCCCTCTCTGTGTCTTTATTTCTCTATCTTCTCCCAGGAATGTTTGGGCACTTCGCAAGAAGCACACGCAGGGTCAACACAGAATACATCTCCATAAGCAGCACGACCCACATAGTTGACTCCGGAACCCAGGAGTAATCTGTTGGCTCATCCTGGCAAAGGCAGGTAAGGGCGGGGGTCCCCAGGGAATGGCAGGTCAGGTACCCGATTGTAGTGGGCCATGAGAAAGATGCCAGCGGTGCCGCAGATGAAGAGGGAGAGCATGGCTAGGAAACAGACTCGGTCTAGCACACGGCCCACCAGGAACCACTCCTCATTCCCCTAAGGGCAACAATAGATCGTGTGCAGCAGGGGTGTGACCAGGGCCACACCTGGCTCTCGCTATCACTGTTAGGTCCCCAGCTGGCCTCCATTCTCTGTCCTTCAGTCTTCTCACCTCTGTCTAGGTTCTAACTGGTCTTCTTTCATGGTCCCTGGCCTGGTGGTCCCTCCTCCTCCTCCCACTTGACAGCTCTGCTTTTTTCCGTCCCTGAGCCTAAGCTGAACACCCCATTCATCCTATCCCCACATTACACTTGGGGTACTTGCCCGCCCTGCCCTACTTACGCTATCAAAGCGACTCTGCTGGTGTCTGGCTCGGGCCATGAGGTTACAGGCATCCACACAGGCTTGGATGGCTGGGGAAGCTTGCTTCAGGCTGCCACAGAACTCCTGGCTCTGCCTCATTTCTGGACCATTCTCTGGTGGGGAAATAGAGTCAATGGAAGAGAGCAGTGATGTGGCTTCTCCCCAGAGAGCCCACCCACCCCTCTCTCCAACTGGAACACTGTGCCCAGCTCCAGCTGCATTCACTGGTCAGGATTGTCCCAGTGGTGCCCCTTGGGCCTCACCTAGCTTCTCCAGTACTGCCTGCACCAATCCATTGCGCTGCCTCTGCCTAAAGAGGAGTTCACTGTGAGGCAGACAGAGGCCCCCTTCCTCCTGAGGCATGATGGGCCAGGAGGAGGAGCCATTCTGGAACCGCTGCAACCGGGCATCCTGGACAGCAGCAGGGGCCAGAGGACGCATATGCATCCGTAACAGCTGGGGCAGGAGCCTCAGGAACACCTGTAGACGGGTTGCTCTGGTAGGGCTTGCTTGGGCAGCCAGGCCAAGCTTGGGAATGGGCGTGAAGGCAGTGCCTTAGAGGCAGTAGTTGGGTCCTGGTACCGCTTGACTATGTTTTCCTGGACACAGAACCTGGGCTTCAAGCTTTTGTGACCTTCAGAACCACCAGAGCACTTATCTAAAACAAACTCTTACCCTCTGCTCCCTCCTAGAATAGTCTGAGCTACCTGGGATATACCTCAAGAATTTTGTAACACAATTCTCAGCTGCCTGCTGCAGGTGGACTGCAGAACACAGACAGCGGGACAGAATCCTCTCTCCTCTGCCTTCCGGGAACTGGGTAATATCGGGTAAGCTGATTAACCTCTTTGAGCCTGTTTCCTTCTCTGTTAATGTGGAGACGATACACCAGCGGCCATTTAAGGGGCTTTATAAAGAGTAAGTAAGTTAGTACACGTAATATTAATGTCCCTGGGCACTGATGTTATTGTTCACCAACTTTAGGCCTGAAGATGGCATAGATTTGTGGCTGAATTTGCCGAATGGGTACAAAGAGGTGGAGGGAGTCACACGTGGTTGGGAAGGACAGATGGATGCCCAAGTGGGCAGGAAAGTGTCTTGCCTTGCGGACCCCCCGGGCCATGGAGTGTGTGTGGGGGGACCGCAAGGACACGTTGAGCACGACCACAGAGTTCACCACGATGAGGATTGTCACCACCATGAGGAAGGTCAGGTACCTGTCCAGGGTCAGGCAAGCAGGAGGCTAAATGTCCCTTAAGCACCCCAGACCCGGGTGCTGCCATTCTGCTTCCCTTGGGTTCCCTTGTGGAAGGTCACATCAAAAGCCCCAGGAAGGGAAGGAGTGTATCGAGGATAGCCCGCTGGTAAAACACTTGCTTAGCAAGGCCATGGGCTCCACCCCACCCCCGCCCCCACCCCCAACCCCACCCCAAACCCCAAGGACAGTTGGTGAGGGGTGGGAAGCCAGTGTGAGGACTAGCCTTACTTGCTGATGAGCGGCACTGCCTGGGAGGTCTCAGGCACCTTCTTGGCCACGAGGAAAAGGAAGACAGTCTGGGCCAAGAGCACGTTGATGGCCACTGTGCATTTCTGGCCGCCCGCTGCCCGTGACCAAGATGCCCTCAGAACAGGTCTCTCCCTCCCCCCCCACACACACACCCCAAGGAACCCCCTTACTCTACAGGAAGCCCACTGCCCTTGTCCTAGGATTGCGGTGCCACCCTGTGCCACAAGCAGGGCCTCCCCATGGGCCTCTGTGCTGCCCCCTCCCACGGGCCCAGGTACCCTTGGCAGGAAGAAAGTAGAGGAGGATGGCGACAGAGGAAATGAGCACACAGGGGGCGATGATGTTGATGACATAGAAGAGGGGTCTGCGCTGGATGAGCAGGTAAAACACCACCTTTCGGTGGCCTGCCTCCTCGGCCGGTGCCACAGAGTCCAGTAGCATTTTGGCTGGTCGATGCCGGATGGCCCATTCTCCATTCTCTGTGGTGAGCACAGGGGATGCGACCTGGGTAAATGTACGACCTGAATAACCAAGTCACAGGGGCAGCATGCACTTTATTAAGCTCCAGTGTACTGGGTCACAAGTGGGATGGAAGATGGAATATTGATCCCCCTCCCAAAATTAGACAGAGTATTGTAGGAAAAGTCAGAACTTCTCTGGATCCGTGTGTGTGTGTGTGTGTGTGTGTGTGTGTGTGTGTGTGTGTGTGTACATGCTTGTGTACACATGTATGTATTTACTGACATGTGTGGAGCTGCATGTATGTATGTGGATTCATGTGTGTGTTTGTATATGTATAGACACGGAAGCCAGAAATTGATGCCAAGTGTCTTCCTCGGTCACTCTTGACCTTTTATACTGAGGCAGGGTCTGTCACTTGAACTTAGAGCCTTGCTCTGGGAATTTCTTGTTTCTGCCTGCTTTGTGCTGGGGTTACGGTTACAGGTAGGCTAGCTACCACTTCTAACCAGCACTTATGTGCGTTCTGGGGATCTGAGTTCTGGTCTTCATATATGTACAGTAAGTGCTTTACCCCATGGGGCCATATTCCCAGCCCTTCTGCCTTTCTTTTTAAAGACAGTCTTGCTGTGTAGCCCAGGCTAACCCCAAACTTTCAATTCTCTAGAAGGCTGGGATCAAATATGTGTAATCACACCATGCCTGTATTTCTGTTGGGCTCTTTTGAAAACCATATCCTATGATGCACTGTGGTTTTCATCTCAAAGGATATGGGAGGACATGGCCTCGATCTGGCAGGGGCTCCTAGCTGGGGTTACCTGTAAAAGCCTCGGGGTCAATGAAGATCCACTCAATGGCTTTCCCATTTTCCTGGCTCAGCTGCAAGTTGATCTCACTGGTGCTGTAAGTCTGGGACCTGTGTGAAGTCTCAGGATTGGAAAGAGGGTAAAGCGAAAAGAGGGAGACCTGTTGGTGAGGTCATGTACACAGTGGTGTCTGTCTGAGGCAGCTGTGGGCGTTGGGCTTTGACATATGCAGTGTCATGCTTTGAGTTCTCCATCAAGCCTTGGAGGTAGCATGCAGGGCCAGAGGGACACAGGCTCTTTGGGGCTCAGTGCTACTGCCTAAAGGTTTCTCTCCTAGTGCCACCAAAGACCACAGGGTAGAAATACAAGCCTATCAGAAGAGGACACTTGGGGTCCTGACGGTGTGGCTCAGGTCACATGCTGGCTTTGGCCAGGCTTCTCTTTTCCCACAGCCTGCCTGCTGATGGTTCCAGGTGTAAGCAGGAATGCATGTGTGCTATTACCCACCCACTCTAGACATTAACATCTCCCCTTAGGATTCAGGCAGGAAGCTGGAGCAATGAAGAGGGATGGGTGAGCAGGACATCAGGTGTCACTGTCCAACAGGTGCAGGTGATGGAGCCAGACTCCCCAGCCTTCAGGTGATTCCAGTGTGGGTCCCCCCCACCTCTACCCAGCCCCTTCCCTCTGGAGCAGCTAGAGCTTCCCTCCCGGAGCTCCCCGACTCCATCAACAATCTCACTGGAAGACGAGAGAGCAGTTCTGCCAATCGAAGGGGAAGTAGGTGACAGAGACGGAGCAGGAGGAACGAAAGATGGCAGGCGGCAGCCAGTAGATGCAGCCATCAGGGGACACGAGCACGTTGCAGTAGAGGGCCACCTCGAAGACACCGTCCACACTGTGTGCATAGGCCAGAGTACAGAGTTGGGGCAGAGATCCCACAGCCCCTGGCTAGCTCTCTGCTTCTCGTGGATGGGACCTGAGGGCACCAGTGCCCCTTCCTGCCACAATCCTGATGGACCAGCATCTAGCATCACCCATTCGCCATCCCAGCAACCTCCAGGTCATCTCTGCTCTGGACCCAAGATAAGTACAGAAGTCTGGGGGAGACAGGGCCCCCACAACCACCTGGCAATCTCTGCTGCTCTTTCCATGTATTAACTACAACAATGGCCGCATGCACTATTAAGCTCTTGTGGAGTGCCTGACCCTGAATCAGCCATTTTTTGTGTCTCACCTGATGACCTCTAATCATTCCTCTAGCTGTTAAAATTGACCCCAGGTTACAGGCATGGGAAAAGCCCACCCAGATGGCTAACACGTTACAGGAAGCCAGGACTAGAGTCAAGCCCAGTGGCCCTGGGCCAGTGTTCATGCTTGGGGTCTCACCCTCAGCCTGGCACCCTACAGCCCTCTGCTCTCCTCCTTGTTCTCTCTCTTTCACTTTCCTCATCCTGCTGGACCCTGGTATCCTTCATCTCCTGCCCAAGCCCCCTCCTCACTTGTTCTCCAGTACAATGTCTGGCCGCCAGACCATGGTGGAGGGCACCCTCAGTATCCATAGGCCTTCATAGACTTCCGGGTCCCAGCGCAAGCGGTAGTCACACCACTGCTGTGGATGAAGACGCAGTTGCTGGGCCTCAGGTCTGGGCTACACAGGGCTGGGGAATGGCAGGCCAGCAGAGAGGGCCCAAGAGGTTGGGGGTCGGAAGGGAGTGGGGGGGCAATCGCAATAAGCTGAAAGATACAGCAGGTGGTGTCTTACCATTTCTATCCAGACATTTGTCGTGAGGGCCTCCTCCCGTTCATTCTGGGGTACAGAAAAGAGGCAAAACTTCCCATACCTTCCGTCTGGAGGTAGCCATGTTTCCACCAGACACTGATGGAACCAGGAGGCTCTCAGCCTCCCACCTCATCCATGGAGATTTCACCAGCCCTGGCCTCCCCACTGTAGGACCCTCTCTGTTCTGAGTGCTAGAGTTAGATTCCATCCACCCAGCAAGTCTAGGTGGATTCCATCCACCCATCATTCCTCGTTCCTGCAGCTCACCAGGGAGATAAGGTTGGTCAGGGTAAGCTTCAGGCTGACGTTGACCACATCTGAGTCTCTCTCGGCCGGCCGCAGATGGGGATCGTAGTTCTGCATCAGGTCAGCAAGCAGGCGCTCCTCCTGGTTGCGGCTCTGGGCCCCTAAAACAGACAGGGAGACTCATTCCAGAGGAGTGGGAGGCATAGAGGGACAAGGTAGAGACTCAGGGGGTGGGCTGGGGCTAGGGAGAGCACAGATAGCCCCCAGACCCTCCATCCACTGTGGCTTGCACTCCTGATCTGTTCCTTCCACACCCCCAACCCTAGATCTCAAATCCCTAGTGTCTCACCCAGGCAGATAGCCAGCAGCGGCAGGAGGAGCTGAGGTCCCTGGCCCCCATGCATGGTGTCTCAGTTCTGCCCAGTGATGGGTGGGACAGTAGATTTGCAGGTCTGGGGGGAGGGTGAAGGCGGGTGGGCTGGGGTGTCATGTGTCAGCCTACATTCCCTTCCCAGCTATCCCTGCCAGCTCTAGCTGGCCCCACCAGCTGTCTGACCACAGCACTGTCAGCTGTTCCCAGGATGTGCACAATGCTGGGCTCAGATTACCTGGGCCAGCCAGGGAAAGAAGGATGGAACAGTCTTCATCAGAGACAGGACCCTCTCAAACCTGTCTCAAGAGAGACAGCCCACCCTCAGACTTGGTCACTTCAGCCCTTCAATCTAAGTTTCAAGCTAGGAGACTCAGCACATGGCGGAGGACAGATGGGTGTGGGCACAGAGGTGGTGCTGAGGAGGCAGGTAGTAACTGGTCAGGCACCCTCATTCTGTCTCAGGGAGGTGTGGAGGCGTTGGGCAGGTGTGGTTCACAGCTGAGGCTCTCCGTGACTTTGCCTGAGTATGCCACCCTTTTCCCAGCAGCCTGGTGCCTCTGTGGTCATTCCAGGGGAACAAGACACAGGAACGGAGCACCTACAGGTGTCTAACTGTTGGCCGTGTCATATCCTGTTTTCATTTACAAGTAGGTAGGGCTACATCTTGGGAGGCATGTGACTCATAGGCCACAGGTTGAAGAAGGCTGCATGTGTATGGGAAGACATTGGCATTGACTGTCAGGGGACCATGGCAGCTTCTCCCATACCCTGAGACAGGGGACACAGACCTAGTAAGCTTTAGGAGGGCTAGCCAGCTATGAACAGTGGCTTGTCAGTAGGGGCTGCAGTTCATAAAATTACCGGACAGATAATGTCAGGTCCTGTGCAAGGCTGGGGAGACCCAGGGATGTGTTGCTTAGGAGGACTCATGGTCCTCTGAGACAGACAGGCCAGACTTGAGGATGTGTCCTCCAGAGCTAGAGGAGGGAAGCCACAGGGGAAGGAAGGGTTCAGGGATGAGCCCCGTCAACATCTAGGCTTGTTACCATCAAAGGGTAGGGTTGAGACTGATCTGGGAGCAGGGACTTGCTGCTGGCTGTGTCCATATTTGGGCCACCTGTCATGTGGCCAGCTATGCCAAGCAGTCTGGTCAGCGTGTACCAGTATGCGGCCTCTGAGTGCTACCCAGGCAAGGGAGGGCACTGGACACCTCTGAATGCCTAGGAGACTATATCCCCAGCCCCAGCAGGTGTCTGTGGCATTGCAGTGTGTTTTAGGAACAGGAAGTCAGGCTCAGAATCCAGGCCCCGGAAGCGCCTCAAGTCCTTCATGTCCCACCAGGACTCTGTGGGTGGGGGCAGGAAGCCATGGTGACCTCCTTCTTCCGGCATTTCTAGCATTGACCCCTCTTTTACTCACTTATTTTGTGGATGGCTTGTCCTTGGTGTCAGATCTGCTCTAGGCCTCTGCTTCCTCCAAAAGCTCCTGTTTTTCTGCAAGGCTTCACTAAGCACCTGGGAGAACCCTGTCCCTGGTAGCTTCGAAGCCAGAGGTTCCTTCCTACCTCAAAAGCCTCCAGGCCTCCCATTCATTCTCTGGTGTTCTCCAAATACACTCATACACTCCCCTCCTTTCTGCAAGTCAGTGTCAATGGCTTTTTTTTTTTTTTTTTTCATTTCTTGGTTTTTCAAGAGAGGGTTTTCCTGTGTAATAGCCCTGGCTGTCCTGGACTCACTTTGTAGACTAGGCTGCCCCTGAACTCAAAGAGGCCAGGCTGCCTCTGCCTCCCTTGTGCTGGGATCAAAGGCATGTGCCACCATGCCCGGCTGTGTCTCTGGCTCTTAATTCCCACATTAGCAATGGTCTTTCTGAGTCAGGAAGTGATGTGGGCAGTGGCTAGCTGCTGTTCTTCCAGCCCCACCCACCCTCTCCTTCCCCCTCCCGGCATGTACTGTGATGCCCCCCCCCACATGCGACATGCGAAGACTGTAACTTCTGCTTGTCCCCCCTCCCCTCTGTGCTCTGGGAGAGAGGTCTGAGAGCACTGGCTTGTCATTCTCTGCAGGGCGAGTCACTTAGGAGGGTGGAGTCTCCTGGGAGAGCCCAGTGTGAAGAGGGAAAAGCATGTGGGGGTCTCTCTTTGTTCCAGATGCTTCTCTCTTGCCACCACCTGTTATAAAGGCCAGAGAAGCTAACTGGTGACCCCTCCTCAGCACCCACGGGGGGTCGTTTCATAGTGCAATGTCAATGCTGTACACACGGTGTCACGCTTTATCAATCAAAGAATAATAAAATGTCAGTCTGTATACAGTCAGGCACAAATTTTCACCACTCTGTGGCTGGCTCAGTCCACAGCTTCTGAACTTACAGATACGTCTCACTTCTCATTGGTCGAATCCTTATGTGACTACATTGATTCAGGAAGAGCCTGGTTAGCAGTTGTTGTTTGCTTGTTTCTTTATTGTCAACTTGACACAAGCGAGCATTATCTGGGAAGAGGAGCCTCAGTTGAGAAAATGCCTCCACCCAGATTGCCTGTAGGCAAGTCTGTAGCGCATTTTCTTGATTAATTATTGCTGTGAGTGAGCCCAGCTCAGGGAGGGCAAAGCCACCCCTGAGTAGGGGATTCTGAATTGTATAAGGAAGCAAGCTGAGCAAACTCTGAACAATTAATCCTGTAAGAAGCACTCCTCCCTGGCCTCTGCTTCAGTTCCTGCCTCCAGGTTCCTGCCTGATTTCCTCCAGGCCTGATTTCCCTCTTTGGTGGATGGACTGCAACTGTAGGCTGAAACAAGCCCTTTCTTCCCCAAGCTGCTTTTGGTCATGGTGTTTGAGCACAACAACAGAAATCCCAACTCAGACAAGGTGCTTCAAGGGTTCATTGGGAGATTTTTTTTAAAGTTTATGTTATTAGCTGGGAATGGTGGCCCACACCTTTAATCCCAGCACTTGGGAGGCAGAGGGAGGTGGATCTTGTGAGTTTGAGGCTAGCCTGGTCTACCAAAACAGCCAGGGTTGTTACACAGAGAAACCATTTGTCATAACAAGTTTATAGTATCATCGTGTGAGTACGTGTATGAGGGTTGTGCACATGCCATGGTGTGTGTGTGTGTGTGTGTGTGTGTGTGAGAGAGAGAGAGAGAGAGAGAGAGAGAGAGAGAGAGAGAGAGAGAGAACAACAGGTTTTTTTTGGGGGGGATGGAGTTCAAGACAGGTTTTCTCTGTGTAGCCCTGGCTGTCCTGGTAGACCACTCTGTAGACCAGGCTGGCCTCAAACTCAAAGATCCTCCTGCTTCTGCATCCCAAGTGCTGGGATTAAAAGGAGCTACCACACCTGGCCCGACCAGCAACCTTCTACTTCTACGTGGGTTTGGGGGAATCAAATTTGGGTCGGCAGGCTTTCACAGCAAAAGCCTCTCGCTCACTGGGCTCTCTCACTTGGCCCTAGCTCCATGTTTTCAAAGCCTGCTCTTCGTAATTAATTAATATATTCATTTCTTGGAGACACAGGCTTGAGTAGCCCAGGCTAGCCTAGAGCCAGTTGTGAAGCTAGGGAACACAAGTTGCTGCTGAGTCTCATGCCTCTACCCTTCCTCCCAACTGCTGCGATGGCCAGGCGGGATTTTACATGGTGCTGGAGACCAGACTCAGGGCTTTGTGAACACTACACAGTTGCTCCACCAACTGAACTTCTGGGAAAGCTTTGCTTCACGATGAAAGGAGTAATAAATGGCAGGCCCCTTTCTTGTCAGAACGTTAAAAGTATGGAACTGTGGCAGCTAGACCCCAACCTGAGGCAGCAAACATGAGTAACAAGGCCAGTGAGATATGGGAGTCACTCTAAGTGGAAAGCCAAGAATTTGGGTCTCTAGTTGCTTTTTTTTTTTTTTTTAACTGAACCACTGTAACCGTCACTACCTCTAAAATCTTACTCTGTGAGGAAAAGGACACCTCCTCACTTAAGCTGTGGCTATGCATCATTGCATTTTATCCTTGAAGCCTAATCCACTCCTAACTACCCACAGAGAAGATGGACAGCTCTACTGGACCAAGGAGTACAGGGTTACCCTATTGGGAAGCTGCTTATGAATGTGACATCCTGGGCCAAAAGGAGACAGGGCTCCAAGTCAGCCATACAGGACTGGTTCTAGCAGCACCTTTGGGTGCTGATGAGCTGTGTAAAAGACACTGTTGGGGGGTTGTCACTTCTGGAGAGTCCACAGTCTCCTCAGCTGGGACAAGGAGGACCCTTACAAGTTGTTGGACTTACTGCCAGCAGCGTCACCATGTGGCAGGACTCCAGCAGTGCCAATGAGCAGCAGGAGAAGCAGCAGAGGGGGACTTCTCTCTGAGTGCTTGTGTGCAGGGCTGCCTGGGGGGTACTGGGGAGTTCTACACTCCTTGCTTGTCTGGTGCGTGTCGGAGCAAGCTGCTTTTCCTGACCTTCACCTTTGGTTTGCAGACAGTTCACTCTGGATGTAACTAGGGTCAGCTTTGGGTTGGAATGGGTTTTCCTCTTCCTCAGTCACATCTCAAGATTCAAAACGTTACCCACTGCCGTCAGGACCAAATGGCATCAGCACTTCCCTCTGAGAAAGCAGTTTGAGCTGTGAAGATCTGTACAAGGAGGCGACTAATTGGGCCGCTGGCCCCTCTTCTTGACTCCTCTATGCCACAGTACTAGGCTGGGATGCAGGGGTCCTGAGCACAAACCCCTCTGATCCATGTCCTACAACCCAAGCCCACAAATGTGGTCCCTAAGTTTCTAGAACACCTTTACCCCAACAAGCAAATTCAGTGTTAGCCACAACCTGTGAGTGGGGTTTTCTGTGTGCATAGTACAGATCAAGAGACTGAAGCTAAGGATTGGGGCGCAGCTAACTGATGGGAATGCTTGTCTCGTCTCGTGTGCACAGGCCTGTGGGTTCCACCCGGGCATCACAAGAGAGATTAAACCAAGTCTACAACAGCAGTGCTGGGTCCCTGAAGGTCTTGCTGTGAGTAAAACGAAGTACCACAAACTCTGTGCTCCCAAAAACATTTATTACCCCACACAGTTTCTGAGGGTCCAGAACCTGGAAGCAGCTCAGTTCTCATCGGTGGGTCCCATGTGGCTGTTGCTGGGTAGATCCTCCTATAGATCCTCAGCACTGTAGCTGGCTTGCCAAAGACAGTGGGAGAGCAGGAGAGGCCACTGTGTGTGTGTGTGTGTGTGTGTGTGTGTGTGTGTGTGTGTGAGAGAGAGAGAGAGAGAGAGAGAGAGAGAGAGAGAGAGAGAGCGCCCAGGCTGATATCAAACTTACAGAGATCTATCTGCCTCCACTTCCAAAATACTGGGATTAAAGGCGTGTGCCACCATCACCCAGAAGGAGCAGCACCATCTTAGAAGCTGTTCTTTGAAGGACCATAGCATCATTTCTACCTCCTTCTACTTCTTACTCTGAACTTCCAGGTGCACAGTGCAGGGGCTGCCTCAAGGAGTGAACCTAGAGGTGGGCCTGACAGGCTACACTCGGGCCTCATCTCCTTGCCCCTGCTACTGACAGGACCTGGGATAGGTCTGAATGCCCCTTCCTTTAGGATTGACAGCTGTAGTCAATAAGAAAACTGGATGCACATTTAAATTTGAACTTCAGATAAACAACGGATAATTCTTTATTGCAATCATGCTTAAATATTGCAAGACAGCCTTGGTTTAGGGAGCCTGGGGACAAGGAGAAAGGGACTTGGTGTTGGGGTACCTTAGCGGGGCTGGGTCCTGGTGTGACTCATGCTGACGGGGGCTTTAACTGAGGCCCTGCATGATCCTCCCACACCAGTCTCCAGCTTCTCAGAAGGACCCAGACAGAATGACCAAGGGATCAGGGGCTGACAGATGGCAATCTTGGCAGTCCAGCACCACAGAAAACCTCCTTCTCCTGGGGAATGGAGAGGAGGCTCACCATCATGGGCCCCAGGTAAGCACAAGGATCCTGAGTGTGAGGGGAGGGTGGAGGAAGGAAGGCACGGAAACAGGAGGTTCAGACTCTGACCTGACTGGACAGGAGTGAGGCAGAGAAGCAGCTCTGGCAGAAGGACCCCCCTCACAGTGCTCTTCTCCGGAAGCCAGTCCCAGCGTAACTTCACTGGCCCCTGAGCAAGAGCCCTTGTCTCTCATCACATCCCTGGGCCTCCTTCCCACCATGTCCACTCTCAGCCCATCTCAAGTGTCTCCCTCCTTTATTTAGAAAGGAATTGCTCCTGGGAGGTGGCCTCTTCCTACCGTGACCTCATCAGCCCAATCACACAGCACAAGGTAGGCCCAAGCTCAAGGGCAGGAACTAATTGCTGTTCTCAGACTGCTGTCTGCCTGGCTGTCGCTCATGCCTGCTCTAGATGAAGCGCTTGTCCCGCTCGTCATAGGAGAAGGGGTCCCCGGGGAAAGGCTGGGGCGGTGGCTGATTGTAGACACCCTGCAGGAAGATCCAGGCTGTGCCCACCACCATGACGGGTGTCACCACAAACAGGCAGAGACGGTCCACCGTGCGGGCCACCTGGTTCCAGTTGTCCTTCTCCTACAAGTGGGGTCAAGACACTACGGGGTGAGGGAGGTCAGCACAGGCTGCCACTACTCCTAGTGGGGGTCCAAGCCCTGCAGGGCTGCTTCTGGCCACATGTGAACAGGAGGATACAATGGAGAGCTGTTGCCCAAGAGTAGAGAACCCAATAGGGCTCCTCCTTCTCCATGAGTCAGGGTCTCATGTGTATCCCAGGATAGCCTAGAAGGGTCTGGTGCTGGGCTGGGGGTGTTGTTCAGTGGCCCAGTGCTTTCCTAGCATCCAGATAGGCCCTAGTTCAATCCCTAGCACCACAAAAGCAACATAAGAACAAAATAAATATAGCAAACATCTGATACTGTCTGGGGTACGCGAGCAGAAAGAACAGACTCTTAAGAAGTACTTTGAATGAATGTGCCCTGGTCAGGTAGGGCTGGGTTTCTATGTGTGCCCCTGAGCTTGGCCCAGTGCGATGCTGTGGGGTTTCATGAGGGAATTCTGCCTTCCTGGGAAAACATACGCCAAGGGGCCCTCACCTATCATGCATCTCTTCATCTAAGTGGGCGTGTGTAGATGAGGGGAAGACAGAACTCACTCGACCAGTAGGACTGCTTGGACATCTGATTCCATGGTGAGCCCAGGTCACTCACCTCATTGTAATTGTTCTGGTCCCTCATATGGTTGACGATGAAGTTCGCCCCATCCACAGCTGGCTTCAGCTCGTTGAAAAGTTCCTGTTGGACCTGCTCGGAACTTGCTGGGGGCCTGCCTGTGGACATGGGCCAGGGCAGGGGCAGGAGTGATGCCTCGCCCTGCCCACCCACACACAGGCGAAGCACCAAGGCTACCAGAACTCACGGGCTGTGGTGAGACGCCGGGCCAGCCCGTGCCGCTCTGACTGCTTTTCAAACATGAGGTCACTGCGGGACTTAAGTGAAAAATACTCCTCTGCCTTGGAGATGTACCCTAGGGAGCTGCTCCTCCGGATGAGAGCCCCGGGGCCGAGGTCTTCCTCTGCTGGGCGGGACATGTGCAGGAGCTTGGGCAGGGTCTCCAGGAAGAACTTTAGCGGTCGAGAGGACACAAGACAGACCATTATGTGGAGTCACCTTTTTATATTCTGAAGACCTGGTTGCCAATATAGCTCCCAGGCTGACCCCACTGTCTGTTTCCCAGCTCCCCCGCTGACTGGCATGGAGGATGCTTTCAACTGCCCCTCATCACTCACAGCGAGAGCAGAACTCAGTCACTGAAAATAAATCTTAAAAACAGAAAGCTAAGAATGGGGGTCCATGCCTTGAACCCCAGCATTCAGGGGACCGAGGCAGGAAAATTAAGAGTTTGAGCATACACTTTATCACTGAGCCACACCCCAGCCTTCTTTTTCTCCTCCTCCTCCACTTCCTCCTCATGTAGCCCAGGATAGCCTAGAACTCACTACGTAGCTGAGCATGACCTTGGACTTCTGATCATCCCATTAGGATTGTAGGCCTGTGCAACCTACCATTTAGTGTTGGGCCTTGTGCACGCTAGGCAAGCACTGTCCCGACTAGCTATATACCCGTGCTCCCCTCTTTTTTATGAGTTATATAGTCAGACCCTGTCTCAGATAAAAGGCCAGCGGAGCGCTCCCTTCAAGCAAGTAAGACAAAAGCCGTTACAGAGCTGTAGAACCATCGTCCAGAAGAAGACCTGTTCGAGAAGAGCCTGTTGGCCTGCAGTGGCTCACAGCAAAGATAGCCTCGTCCCAAACCCCCTGTCCCCTCTGTCCTCACCAGCTCACTTTCTAATCTTAAATTCCGCTTATTTATGTGCACATGTAGGTGGGTATACGCGTGTGCAGGCGTGCACACGCCACAGGAGGTAGGGGACATCCTGCAGGAATTGGTCCTCCCCTTCTATCACCTGGGTCCTGGGGATCGAACTCAGGCGGTCAGGCTTGGTGGCAAGTGCGCCAACCCACTGAGCCATCTAGCTGGCCCCTTATTCCGAAAGTTTAGTAGAGCTGCGGATTGAACCCGGGTCTTCATTTTGCACCCCGGTGCGTCAGAGCACAGCCGTCACCCTCACCGATTCTCCTGGCCAGGACTTGGCGGCTCACCTTCTTGACTCCCTCAGACAGCACATGGGTGCTGGGTGTCCGGAAGTGGATGTTGAGTACGACCACACAGATCACCACAACCATGGTGACCAGCACCATGCCGAAGAGCAGGAACCTGAGGGCACACAGCACGCCTGGAGCAGGGAACCGAGGGCAGAGGCATGGGCAGGGCTGGGAGTGGGCGAGACTATACTCACTTGCCTACCAAGGGGATGGCCATAGACGTGGCAGGCAGCCTCTTGGAGATAAGCAACAGGAAGACAGACTGGGCCAGGAGCACTGAGATGGCCACAGATGTCTTCTCTCCACCTGGCGAGTCAGACTGAGTTGGGAGCTCACACTTCAAGTCCACAAGGGCGCCCCCCCCCCATGGTGGGCTCTGCCACCACTGTTGGTGATCCCATGACAAGCATCATAGCGTGTGGCATCCCATGCCTGGGTTTAAATCCTGGCTCCACAGCTTATTAGCTGAGTGAGCTGGACAAACAGCCTAAACTCCCTGCCTGTTTCTCAAAACATTTCAAGCATAGCACCGGGGAAGTGATCAACGCTAACTCCCCAACCCCAACCCCCCGACACTCAGAAAGCTCCCAGGCATCCTGGTAGAACCCCAACATGCAATTCCAGGCCTGCCTGCCTGCCATTCCTGCCTGAATTCTTATACCCCAGGCCTTCCATGGCCGTTTCTCCCTTCAGCATGAAGAGAAGAGGCAGGACTGGAACACCTGTGCTAGGGGGCCTTGGAAGCCAGGGTGTGGGGCATGAGGCTCACAGTCGCCTGGCAGGTAGAAGACCAGGTTGATCATGAAGGAGATGAGCACGCAGGGTACCAAGATGTTGATGATGTAGAAGAGCGGCTTGCGGCGGATGATGAGGTAGAAGGTGATGTCTTGGTGGTTGATGCTGTCTATCGGGACACTGGGGTCCACATTGACCTTGGCTGCCCGGTGTACTATCTCCCATTCACCATTCTCTGTGGGAAGTATAAGTACAGCTCAGGATCAAGCTGGAGAAGGGAACCCATGGGGCTAAGGAGCCTTGGAACAGAATGAGGGTCTAGGATGCAGCAAAGCAGGCCAGGGTATTGTTTGAGGCATGGAGGGGTCTTGGGTGCTGTGGGATCTATCTCTGGGGTTTGGACTAGCAGGTTCAGTCTCTGAGGAAGAACTTTCTCTTTGTGACTTTTTCTGGAGGGTTCTTTTATGGCTTTGTTTTGTTTCTCTCTCTCCTTGGAAAAAAAGCAGAAGCTGAAGCCATACAACATTCAAATAAGGAATAGGTTTTGGCTTAAAAGCTCTCACAAGGGGCTGGAGAGATGGCTCAGCAGTTAAGAGCGCTGGCTGCTCTTCTAGAGGTCCTGAGTTCAATTCCCAGGACCCACATGGCAGCTCAAAAACAAATGTAACTTTAGTCCCATGGAATCCGATGCCCTCTTCTGGTATGCAGATGCATATGCAGGCAGAACATCCTGATAAATAAAATAAATAGTATTCTTTTTAAAAAAAGAAGCTATAGCAAACCAAAAGGAGGTTGTATGACAGTTAAAGATAGAGGTTTCTCTCTCTCTCTTTCTTTCTTTCTTTCTTTCTTTCTTTCTTTCTTTCTTTCTTTCTTTCTTTCTTTCTTTCTTTCTTTCTTTCTTTCTTTCTTTCT
>NW_026595698.1:61271-66092 GCF_907164565.1 Psammomys obesus
TCTTTCTTTCTTTCTTTCTTTCTTTCTTTCTTTCTTTCTTTCTTTCTCACTGTCAGGAGCCAATGAGATGGCTTCATGAATTGGAAGGTGTCTGCCAAGATTGACCTAAGAGTTCAGACTCTGGGAAGGAGAGAACTGACTCATGCAAATTGTCCTTGATACATATGCTTACCCCCCACACTAAATAAAATGTAGCACCTAAAAAAAAAAAAAAAAAAAAAAAAAGAAACTAAAATAAATGCTCCTGGCCCTCGAGTTTGCAGTTCAAATTCAGATATCACTATGTAGTCAATGCTGTCTTTGAACTCATGATCCTCCTACCTCAGCCTTTAAAGTGCTGGGATTACAGGTGTGTACCACCACAATGGCTTTTCTTTTGTATTGTTAGGTGTATATAGGTCAGAGGAGAACTTGTGGGTCCACTGTATGGGCTCCAGGAATTGAATTCATGTTTTAGCAGCAAGTACCTTTACCTGATGAGCCTCTCACCAGCCCTGTTTTGTTAGTTTTTGAAACAGGGTCTTGGCGTGTAGCCCCGGCTGGCCTGGAACTCCCTGTGTAAACTAGGCTGGCTTTGAAATTGGGGCAGTTCTTCTGTTTCTGCCTCCCAAGTAATGAGATTACAGGCGTGTGTGTTACATGTGCCTTTGAGTTTGTCTTCTAAGTTAAAAACAAAAGCTCTAGTGACAGCTCTTGGCCAGCCTCCTTGGCCTCCATCTTAGGGAGAACATTAGATGCTTGTAAAACTCCCAGCTAGGATATCCCAGCCCTGAAACCAGAAGACACAGTTTCTTCTTCTGGACAGGACTGAGTCGGGAGCCCCACAGAGCTGAGCTAGTCACAGAGGGCGTTGATGGTGGCATGCACCCATCCATGGGAGCCCCATCCCCATCCCCATCCCCAGGCTCTCCAGGTACAAGAAGGCCTGATAGCCCCTGCACCACCTACGTCTATCCTCAGAGACCCTGACGCACTCACGAGTACCTACTGTGTGCTGCGGACAGTGGTGGTGAGGGGTCCCCCTTCCTTCAGGTCTGCTTTTGGAGTCTCTGGAGTAGTAACTGTAAATGTGTAAGCTATGTGGACATGCCTGTCCCTGCATGTGTGTGTGTTGCCCCGCCCCTCCAGCTGTGGGTGTGGAAGGCGCTGGTGTGACTGTGTGCACAGCCACAGCTGTGTGCACCTTCAGGGCTCATCCACCACAGCTTCTGAAGTACCTGTGAAGCCCTCAGGGTCAATGATAATCCACTCGATAGGGTAGCTGCGGCCGTCTTCTGACTCCTTCATCAGGTTAAGCGTGATCTCCTTGGCTGTATACTTGAGTGAACTGGAGAGAACAGTGGGCAAAGAGTCTCTGGGTGGGGCTTCTGAGGGCAGGAGGTAGTGGCAGAGGGGGAAGGGCTAGTTGGGACAGGCTGAGGTCTGTCTGAGGGGATTCTGGTCAGTACAGAACCAAGGCCTCTGCCTGACGGCATTTCATTCACCGCCTCCTGCCCCTGGCTGGGAGTCCTGGGGTGAGAGTCATTCGGGTGGACGCACCTGAATTTGAGGGAGCAATTCTGCCAATCGAAAGGGAAGTAGGTGACAGAGATGGGGCAGGAGGAGCGGAAGATGGCTGGTGGCAGCCAGGTCACATCGCCCGAGTCATAAACAAGCACATTGCAGGAGTAGGAAATCTGGAAGGCGCCATCATTGCTGTGGGATGGGAACCATAATCACTGTGTGCTCAGCCCAGCCAGGAACTGGCAAGACTGGAGGAGCCAGGAGAGGAAGGAAGGGTGGGCCAGGGGAGTTGAAGGTGTGGGCTGAGGGGCATAAGGAAGGGAAGCAGGATGAGGCAGGGAGGTTTGGGAGGCTTCCTCTCAACTTGTTCTCCAGTACGATCTCTGGTAGCCACACCATGTCGGAGGGCAGGCGCAGGACAGTAATGTTCCCAAAGTCGTTGGCATCCCATTGGAGCCGGCTGTCTGTCCAGGCCTGCAAGGTCAAAAGGACATCAGAAGTGGGCTCTGCCTCTGCCCACCCTCCCCAGTGGTCCTCACTTCTCTAGGGAAGACTGAACAATGCCTGAGAGTTGAGAACAAAATAAAATTGGAGGAGGTAGGTAAAGAGTGAGATTTAGGCCTGTCATGGACAGTTGTGCGAGATATATATGTTACACCACAACGAGCACAATTTCTGTCCCAGGCAGGCTTCTTTCTATGCTATGACTACCAGTTCCGATATTTCGATTAGAAGAGTGACTTCTAATGCAGATAGGGGCTGGTGTCTCAGTGCTTTAGTCCCAGGGACTGAAGAATTCCAGTCTTGCAGATGCAAACGAATCTCTGTGAGTTTGAGGCCAGCCTGGTCTATATCATAAGTTCTAGGCCAGCCAGGGAAATAGGGTCAGAGAACCCTGCCTCAAGCAACAACAAAGAGATGGGGGCACAGTGGCAACTTTAGCACAGAGGAACCCTAGTCTTTCTCAGAGCTAGCAGAGGCCTCAGTGGAAAAGGGCGGCTGGGCTCTGTGTGGCCAAGCTCTCCCAAAGGCACGTCCACAGGAGCTGTGGATCCCTAGAAGTGAGCATGAGGGGACCGCAGCCTTCGGCAGGGTGTCCTTACATGATCTATCCACACGTTGGTGGTGAGGGTCTCCTCCACTTCTTTCTGTAATCGAATAAGAGAGTTGTCCCCAAAGGTTCCGGTCAGATCTTTCACCCAAACTCAGTCACCAGGAATCCAATCTGCCTGGTTCCAGGGGACCATGGCAGCTGGAAGGGCCAGGGCAGACTAGAGCAACAAATCGAGGTGGGTGGGCAAACTACAGAAGGGCAGGAGGCTGCTGAAGTGAGTCCTTGGGGAGCACAGGAAGTAGCAGTGACAGTGGGAGGCAAGGTCTGACGGCTGTGGGGGGCTGTAGACCCATAGCACCATCTGGCATGGACAATAGTCAGGTATGTCTCACAAAAGAGGAGCTGGTCAGCATGAGGCCTTGGGGAGGTTGTCCCTTCTTGCCCTCCTCTCCTCAGCCCAGGCCATCCCAGGAAGGTCCACTCACCAGGGAGATGAGGTTGGAGAGGGTGAGACTCATTGCCACATTCACTTTGTCCTCCTTTCGAGCCACCGGCCGAAGTTCTTTGTTGTAGCCCTTTTCTTTGAACAGGTGCTGGATCAGCCTTTGCTCTTCATTTAGGCCCCAGCTGCCTGGGAGGGTGGGGGAGAGGAATAGGGTGCTGGTCACTGGACCCAGGAAGGAAGCTTCCCTGTGGTCCTGCTGGGTCAGCCCTGGGCTGGGCAAAGCAGAGGGAAGCCAGTTGCTCCCTGGGAGCAGGCACCCGAGGTTAGAAAGGGCAGAGTGGGAGCAGGAATTAGGCATTACTGTAGGGAGGGGACCATGCAGTGGGGGCCCGGGTGGGCATAGAAGGCCCCCAGGAAGGGAGTCATGTCCACCCTTACCACACACAACAAGGGCAGCCAGGAGCCCCAGTGTGGGGACAGGCCCTGCCATCCCCCACCTCTGACTGGGGCTTATGTCTTCCCTTCAGCCTGTTGGCTGTGGAATGAGGCAGGCTAGGGGACAGGTGCTGGTGGCTTTGGGGTTTGGAAAAAAGAGGCCGGAAACGCAACCTGATACTTCAAGGCTGGTGATGAGGGGGTGGGAAGTTGGCCGGCTGGGGCAGGAGCCCAAGGGCAGGATGCAAGGATCCCAGGCTGGGACTGTCACAGATAGCTGGGAAGGTGGGGGCTGGTAGGTGGCGGAGGGTGAGGGATACGGTGTGTGTGTGTGTGTGTGTGCGTGTGTGCGTGCGTGTGTGTGTGCGTGTGTGTATGCGTGTGTGTATGCGTGTGTGTGTGTGCGTGTGTGTGTGTGTGTGTGTGTGTGTGCGTGCGTGTGTGTGCGTGTGTGTGTGTGTGCTGTACCTACAGCATGCTGGTAGCCTTGGGCAGGGTATGACACATAGGCCAGTTGCTGCCACTTGGGCAGTGAAAGACAAGTTGGCAGCTGTTCTGCCTCCCACCCCTTTTGCGCATCGAGTGTATGTGTGTGGTGTGTTTCTAGTGTGTGCACATGTACATAGCATACGTGAGTGTCTGTGCTGGTATGTGGGTCTGTGGATATCACAACCTTTCGTCCTTCATCTGATCTGCTTTTAAATTTTTATCCCATTTAGTATTAGTGTGTGTATGTGGGGGATGGGGAGGTGGGAGTGTGCGTGTACACACGCCAGCGTGTGTGGTCAGAGAATAACTCACACTGTTTTTTCCCTTCCTACGGAGGTTTCTGAGGTGAACTCGGGTTAAGCTAGGCTTGGACAGCAAGTGCTGTTACCTACTGAGCCATCTTGCTAGCCTTCCACCTTTACTTCCTTTATTTATGTATTCTTTTTTTTCCCCTTCATTTTTCCAGACAGGGTTTCTCTGTGTAGCCCTGGCTGTCCTGGACTCACTTTGTAGACCAGGCTGGCTTGAATTCATAGAGGTCCACCTGCCTCTGCCTCCCACAGTGCTAGAATTACAGGTGTATGCCACCATACCCAGCTTTTGTGTATTCTTTTGTCTTTAAAAATATTACATATCTATCTGTCTGTCTATCTATCTATCTATCTATCTATCTATCTATCTATCTATCTATCTTCTATTTATTCATTCAGTGTGTGTGTGTGTGTGTGTGTGTATTCATTTCATGGCACATGTGTGGGAGTCAGGGGACAACTTGAGGGAATTAATTCTTTCCTTTCACATGTGGGTCCTGGGATCAAACTCAGGTTGCCAGGCTTGGCAGAAGCCTGTTTCTTTTCTTTTCTTTTCTTTTCTTTTCTTTTCTTTTCTTTTCTTT
>NW_026595699.1:0-8356 GCF_907164565.1 Psammomys obesus
CTTTCTTTCTTTCTTTCTTTCTTTCTTTCTTTCTTTCTTTCTTTCTTTAATTTTGACTGAAGGACCCTTACCTTTCCTGCTTCTATGAGAAGCCAAAACCAAGAAAAAAAAAAAGGGAGGGATCCACTGGGGCAAAGAGGGGTCATTTCCAAAACATTCCATTTACACACAGAGTAAATGGCCCAGGGTGACTGTGGCTAGAAGTCGGCAGTAGGGAGAGATGGGACTAAGAGTGTAGTTAAAAGAATACCATCCATCCTCAAACTGGGTGCCTGGGGTACCATGATCTGCCTTTACCCAAAAGGAGCATAGTCTGGGAAAGCCAGAAATCGTCAGGAGTGGAGGGAGGAGGACCTCTAGGGGTTGAGGAGACTGTTTGGTGATGATGGTCGTGAAGGGATGTTTATAGGGTCTGGCAAACAGAGTGCTGCATGCAGTAGCCACCGGCAAGTCTGAGGCTGCTCTTTGTTCTAAGCAGGGGTTTGGAGGTGGCTCCTAAGGGCTTTCCCTCCAGCGATATCATCTTCCTGTCACTGCTATCTGCCAGGGTGCAGTGGCCCTTGACCTCTTTGTATTCATTTGTTGTAGTTCATGCTGGACCCTTGTCAGCTTCCTGATGGCATCTGTGGAGCCAACATGGATTATTCTGTTCTTCTGGGGGTGGGGGCGGAAGGGCCACTCTTAAAGACACAGAAGATGGGCTGAAGGTCGTCCTTCTTGCTGTCATTGGTCTCATAGGTTGCATCATGGAGGGCATAGTGACAGTCCTGGTTTGGTAGGATCTTGTCATAGCTTTGGGCCATGTCACCTGCTGAATCTCCGTGCCCTCTTCCAGGATGGTGTCCTTGTCCTCACTCAGGCAGAAGAGCGCAGCCTTGCTCTTTGCTCCCTCTGGCATAGTCGACTTGCACACCTTCATGTCATGGATCACCTTGAGAGAGCCACACCAGAGGCCATGTTTCTGGAAGTGAAAGAAAAGCCACAGGGGAACACGGGCCCTGTAGTGACTGCTGTTGAGATACAACTGAACCCTCCTGCCTCCTTTTCTTTTCTTTTTTCTCCTCCTCCTCTTTCTTCTTCTTTTGTTTATTTGTTTTCTGAGACAGGGTTTCTCTGCATAGCCCTGGCTGTCCTGGACTCACTTTGTAGACCAGGCTGGCCTCGAACTCACAGAGATCCAACCACCTCTGCCTCCCCAGTGCTGGGCTTAAAGACGTGTGCCACCTCGTCCAGCTCCCTCCACCATATTTTCAGGACAGGGCCTCCTCACTGAGCTTCACCTGGAGCAGCTAGAATGGCCAGCGAACTCCTGAGACCCGTCTGTCCGCACTGCCCCCTCCTCACCCACGGCTGCAGCTGCAGGTGAACTGCAGCACCCTTCAGAGCCTCATGTTTGTGCAATTTCTTCCCGCCCCTGGTTTTGTTTCTTGGGGGGGAGGAGGTCTCACTCTGTAGCACAGGCTAACCTAGAGCTCACCGTGAAACCCCTGTTAGCATCAAACTCACAGCAAACATCCTGTTTCGGTCTTCAGAGTGCTACAACTGTGATCAAGAGCCACCATTCCTGGCTCCTTCCTGTTTTGTGTGTGTGTGTGTGTGTGTGTGTGTGTGTGTGTGTGTGTGTTCTCTGTTAAGTGCCTCTGGAGGCTGGCCCCTACCCCACTGGCATCTAACGACCACCCCTTCCCATCCCAATAAAGCTCCACATTTTGTGTAGGTTATAAATAACATTTATTAAAGCAGCTGTGAGTGTCTGGTGACACATGTGGGAAGACGCGTGAGGTCCAAGGTCCAGGACTCTAGCCACACATACAAGAGGAACTGGAGTAGTGACAGTTTTTCATGTCTCATATAACCTCCCTGGCCCCCAGGACAGCGTGAGCATCACAGGGATGCCTGGCTCAGGGAACAGGAGGCTGGAGTGGGCCATGGTGCTCCTTTCCCAGCCTCTGTCCCTGTTCCAAACCCATCCAGGGTCTCTGGGGCTCTCCTTCTGTCAGGAAAGCTGAGCGGAAGGCCTTCAGGGCCTGCACTAGTAGCTGGGGCAGACTATGAGCCAGTGTAGACGGCTCTAAGCCCACCAGGCCACTGAAGACCACATGCTGGTCCCCCAAGCCGGCCCTCACCCACGCTCTGAACAGCCCTGTCAGTGTCTTGGAGCCGAGATCTGCAAGCACCTGCAGAGAAAGGTCAGAATCCAAAAACAAAAACAAAACCAAACAACCCCCCCCCCAAAAAAAAACCCAAAATGCTCCTGAGGATTTTTGACCTGGGGGTCATTGCCTCCTCCTGGAGCCTAGGAACCCACTTAGATCCTTGCCCCGCCTCTTCCTGTCACAGAAGTAAACCCGATTTCCTAATCAGGCGAATGAGTCCTTCCACTCTTCCCTCCCCTCTTCACATACACCTGTTATCCCAGATCTCCCCCGACCCCCCCCAAAGCCGGGCCCCCCCCCCCCCCTGCCGCTTCCCTGCGCTGGGCTCCAGTCAGGCCAGCCTTCACCGTTGCTGTGAAGGAGCCTGGGCAGCTTGAGACGTACTCGTACCTCGTCAAAGCTCATGGTCAAGCGCTCCGTCGGGATCTGGAGGATCCAGGCATGTGCTTGCTGAATAGCCGCTAACTTCTGTTGCAGAGGCTCCAGCCCGGGGCAGCCTGGAAGAGCGGAGAGCTCAGTACTGCCGGAAAGCTGACAGAAAAGGAAGCTAGGTAGGGGTGGACACCCCAGGGCCGGCACTTTCTGCGGGCTCCAGATGGGGAACTGAGGCTGGCAGCAAGGCAGAATCCTATCTGACACCAACAAGGGCTGGGTGCCACAAATCTCCCTTAAACGTCATCTGTTTTCCAGGGAGAGAGGGAGTGAGCGGGTCCTCTCCACTGTCCTTCCGAGTTTTCTAGCGGACAATCCCACCACCTCTCTAGAAACCTGTCAAACCTCTTGGCGGCTCCTCTCCACAAGGCCGGCAGGGGGAGACATTACCCTTCGATTCCGCGCGCCGCTCCGGCTTCGGCTTCTGAAACCAGATTCCTGCGGGAACTCGCGACCCTAGGGGAGACCTAGGAGTTAGGGCACACGCCTCTGCGAGAGAACACGGCCCCGTGACCTGGGGGCCTAGGCCTGGCTGGGACAGGTACCTGAGTACAACCGCTGTTCGTGGGCATCGTGGCCCGGAGGCTCCCGGAGCGGCGGAGCGGAGCGAGCAGGCGCGGCCCCTCCACGCCGCAGTCCGGGCCGCGGCCCGAGCAGTTCCTGTGCTCCCCGCAGCAGGCCGAGCAGCGTGTGCGCCATTGAACGCAGCTCTGCGGGTGGGAGAGAGGTGTAAGCTGCCGACCCAGGGGTGGATCCCCGCCCCCCATTTCGGCGGAGGAGAAGCAGACTGACCGCACCGTCGCCGGCGTTGCAGACACTGTTGGAACGCCAGGCGCGCACAGGAGCGCTCAGACCCCGGGCACGGGCGCGCGTAGAAGGCGCACAGCTCCGGGGCGTCCGCGGCCGGCTCCTCCTCCCGCGGGTCCCAAGTCAGAAGTTCTCTGCAGCTAGGCTCGCGAGTGGAGGGGGCCGCTGCGAGCAAAAGCAAATCCCCCTTTTGTGTGAGCCCACAAACCACCCATCCTCGGGCCTTCCAGAGAGACCAGAGCAGTGGGACGGAAAAACCAGCTTGCCCAGAGCTGTCCGGGGAATCCTTGGCAGGGCTTTCTCACCGTTCATCTGCTCCTGAAGCCAGTCTTTGAACACGGACACACGGGTGTAGACCCCAGGCTTCCCTGGCTCCCCACAGCCATCCCCCCAAGAGGTGACTCCAAAGAGGACCTCTCTGGGGCGCGGTCCGGGCTCGGAACAGGTTAGAGGGCCTCCAGAGTCACCCTGAGGGACCAGAGTCAACGGAGAGCAACGCATTCACCGAATAATTCACTGAATTATTCCTGCCCAGTACCGGGTAGGGAAGGCGGCTCTGACCGCTTCTGTGGTTACCACTTGTTTTCATTTTATTAAGGAACATTTAGCGGTCGGTAAGAGCTGTCAGCTAGACTCCCCCCCCCCCCCCCCCAGGAAGAGGGCTATCTTGTCAAGGGACGCAACACAACCAGGCCCCCCTGTCAGTTTGAGTTCATACCTGGCACGAGTCGATGCCCCCAGCCAGGTAACCAGCGCAGAGCATGGTGCTGGGCCGCAGCCCGGGCCCCAGGGCCTTTTGACAGGTGTCTGCACTGAGCAGTGGAACGCGGGCCTCCCTCACCGCCTCAGACTCAGGCCCGTCTACAGGAAAGAATGTAGGGGGCCCGAGTTTGGGGGATAGCGGCTGAGCCTTGGGATCCCCTCCCTCTCACCTTCTTGGATTTCCGGTTTGTGAGATGGACGTCACCCTAGCCTCCCCAAACTCGACCTTCTCAGCTTACTTTCACCCCCACCCCACCCCCTCTGATTCTCCCACTTCCCCACTACCCAGGCCCTAACTGGCAATACCTTCAAACTGGGCTCCCCAGCCTGCGATGGCGCAAGGGGTGCCGGCAGGAGGCTCCCGAGAACCCTGGGGTAGGCACACGGGGCGCGCCGGCCCGTCTGGGCTCACTGGCGTCCACAGCTGAACCAAAGCCAGGTCGTTGTGAAAGGTCTGTGGGTCAAACTGGAGAGCCGGTCGTGGTGCCGAGTCAAGGGGGTTCGGTGTGCTGATCCCAGCCCCGAGGGCACAGGACGTGTCTTCTCACCTTGGGGTGGGGTAAGATGCGGTTCACCTGCACTTCCATCGCTTGCTCTCCCGGGGCCCCGTCGGCTAGCATCACAGTCCACAGAAGCTCATTCGAGGCACTGCAGCGCAAGCGTGAGTGACACGGGTCAGGGACAGAGGTGCTGGGAGGCCCCTCGGAGGCCCGGTCCCTCGTGCACCCACACCGTCCCGTGAGCCTGCAAACGTGGCTTTGTGATCCTAGGGGCAGAGAGGGAGGCCCAGGAAGGGGCGGATCCCCACACTGGGAAAATTCACAGTGTGGGGCCCACCTGCCCTGGGGTTCCCCGCAACCGGCATTTGGAGGCCCGAGGCTGGGAGCCAGCTCCCGCTAGGGGGCAGCAGAGACCTGCTCTGCTGTGCTTTGGCCCAAGGGTGACAGACTCCCTTTGGATTGGGTAGCCTTGGTGGGCAGCGCCTGGGCTCTCTAAGACGTACCCCGCGAAGCAGTGTGCAGCTGTGAGCACCCAGGACGCAGCCACCAGGACGCCGCCGCACAGAGGCAGCCCCCCAAGTTGCAGCCTCACTAGCCAAGGCCAGGCCCCCCATGGAGCCGTGCTGCCCCCGACTATGCGGCCGTGAGCCCGGGTCACGTTGGCAACGCCCTGGCGCCTTTCCCCACATGGTCCTAGAATGGCAGAAACGGCGTCATGAAGGAGAAGTTTTAGCTGTGAGGCCTTTTTTCACAGCAAGGCCTACCTCGCTCTCAGCCCTGCTCCTTGGAGCCTTTCACTCTCACCTGGCTCAGGTGGGTCCTGGAGGAGGCGGGCTTGAGGTCTGGGGGATCCAGGGCCTGCTGAGAAACATCTTTTGAGCTTTAATGCCGCCCTCTTGCGGATCCTCCACCGTATGTTGGGACTGAGCCTTGTCTCTCAACCACTCTTGGCCCACCTTCTAGCACACAGGAACTATTTGAACAGCGTCAGCTGGGACCACCTCAGCCCACACAGTCCCCACCTCCCTGCTATGCCTCAAGGGGCCTGCTATGCCCCTTCCACTTGGACCCTCAGAAACAGTCGGACCCCAAGAGGAGGGAACCTAAAAACAAGCGCTAGGCATGGACAAGAGAATGAATCCCCTGTAATAGAGGGAGCTTGCTGGGGCATGGGTAAGGCGGCACAACCTTGGCATTCGTGCTGTCTGTGCTGGATCTCCATCAGCACACGCTTCACGGCCCACTGGGCGCTCCTCTGGGCAGTCTGCAAAGCCTGAGTCCCCTGGGCAGACAGAACTGCGGGGACATGGCACACAAAGTCACATCTCCTTGACAGACAGCCTCAGCCAGTCTCCCTGAACCCTGTCTGGGGAGCCGGTAGGAAGGCTGGTAGGCTGCTAGGTTACCAGGGATGTAGGGCTAGGGAGAGTGGCCAGGGCCTGAGACCCAGCCATAAGGGCAGATGGTTCCATGCTCAACTGAATTAGGCTGGAATCTCTCAAAAGTTTCTCTCTTAGACTTAGAGGAAAACCACTGCCCACTGACACCCAGTGAATCCATCTTTGGCCTGAATTACCAAGGCATGCATCCCCTAGTCTCCTAACTCTGTCAACTTGGAACCCGTTGGCAGCAAGCGCTTGCTGTCTCTGCTTCCTGGGTGAGTCATCTTTCCCTTCACTCCTTCCTATACCCCAGCTCCGGGCTCCTCCTCCCAGCAGGTGGGCAGAAGGGCCACAGGTCCTAAGTGACAAGCTCATTTTCCCTGCCCTTCCTCGACCTCATTTTCTGTCTGCCCCTCCCATCCCAGTGGCTTTCTCAGACCAGCCCGGCTCACCTTGCAGGGTGCTGGGAGATAGGCGTGTGTACAGTGGATGCCCGTGGGCAGTCTGGGAGTCTGGGGACAGTAGCAGCAGCAGCAGCAGCAGCATAGCCAGCAGCATGGTGACCTGGGACCAAAGCAGGAGACCCTGTCCTCCTTTTTCCTGGAGACCACCCTCTCCTGTGACTCTTCCTGGGCACAGGGTTTGTGTCCCCCAGACCATCTGGTCCTGTTGTCTTATTAAATTACCCATTTCTAGTGGTCTGCACCTCACCTGGCCCTCACCTCCTGGGAGCCCTCAGGGAAATGGTGCTCAGGAGCTATATAGAGGACAGAGGGGGTGTGTGTGTGGGAGGGCAGCCAGGGCTGGGGGAGGGAATGAGGTAGTAAGCTCGACCCTCACCTTTGAAGCCTCATCATCCCAGTTCTCAGTCTCCCCCCTTCTGTCAAAGCAGCCCTTGTTCTGCGGCTGCTTCAAAGGGGCTGAGATGGGGAAGAAGAGCTGACGGTTGGGCTGGGGGCCAGGCAGAGGGAGACTGGTGGGCAGGGGCTGGGAGGGGGATCCCCATCTGCCTCTGCCACCCTGGGGAGTTCACTGCTATGCGGAGGCAGGCACTCTTGGAGGGAGGAGTGGGTGTCCTGGGCATTCTCACCCCCTAAGCAAGCCATTGAACTCCCAGCCCTGTCCCTAATTGCTTGGCAGTGTCCCTCCTCCGTGTGGCCATTTCTAAAGATGATCAAAGTATTCTAATTTGTGCCGTAATTGCTGCACTGGGGTAGTGGGGTGGGAAGAGGCTAAAGCGGGAGATGAAAGGCCCCACTGTGGCCCAGTTCGGGGAGCGAAAAACCCAGCAGCTTCTGAGTCTCTCCCAGACCCCTGTTCCTGCCCAGTCTGTCCAGCATTGTTTTTAGTTGCTGTGACCCTGATCTGGCAGGAAGGAGTCTTCAGAGGAAGGCAATAAATAGGCAGCTGTCCTGGTATCTAGTCACCACCTGGGGTAGGGCTGGGCCTTTGGGTAAGAACAAAACAAAAGTACCCTTGGCACCTTGATTTATGCTGGCAATGGGGCCACTTTGGTTGAAGATTTTAAGTACAGGAATTGAGACATACTGTGGCCAGAGACTGTGTTCCCTTCAAAAGGACTGGTTATCATAGTACTTATTCCTTCTGCCCCTTCTGGAAGGTGGGGGAAATTCTGGGTCCAGATTGTGTAAATTTAATGACACCAGGGATTGGAGTTATCTGCGTATATCACAGGGCAAATCTTATGTGGTCTCCAGGTTCTTAGTAGAGAGGTGTGGCTCCTATGTGCCTGCTGTAGCCTGACCAGGCTAGGGTGGCCAGCACAGAGCCACCTTTTCTCACTCTACCTCCCTGGCACAGATCAAGCTTTGAGTCCAGTCTGATGGCAAGGAGGAAGTAGATCCTTCTCTTGCCCACATAGCATAGGGCACGGTCTGGAAAAATCCTATCATTTCAGATCTGGCTCCTACAAGTTGAGAAGTGTCTCTCTCCAACCCCCCAAGCTAGCCAGGACTATCTGCACTTCTGAGTTTGGTCATTTGCCTCCTCCCTGTGTAGAAAGCAGTGCTTGTCTGCCCATCACTGTGCTGCCCCAGCACGGGGACTGAGCCTGAAACTCCTGTAATGAGTAGTGCAGGTGCCTGTCCTTGATTTGAGGTGTCCTTCTTTCTGTCTATGGCCACCTCTAAACCCTTAGCTTTTGGGGAAGGTACTGGGGACATAGGGAGGGTCTGCATTATGTATATAGCTTGTCTGGTCCAGGAAAGTGTGTATGTGGGGGAGCAGCTAGAAAGGATATGGTAAGACAGGGAAAAGAGAAATCAGGGGCCACAGATCCCTTGTGTCCCCTCTTCAC
>NW_026595700.1:0-2763 GCF_907164565.1 Psammomys obesus
AACTCTGTTTAGTTCCTAGCATTCACATGCTTGTTCACAAGTGTCTAAAACAGCACAATGTTTGACCCCTTTGGGGGTGGAGCCACCCTTTCATAGACGTCACCTGAGTCCATCAGAAAACACAGATAGTTACATTATGGTTACTTAACAGCAGCAAAATTACAGTTATGAAGTAAGAACAAAAATAATTTCATGAAGGGGCCACTACCACATCATGAGGAACTGTACCAAAGGGTCCCAGTGCTAGGAAGTTGAGAACTACGGACTATAAACAGTTTCAAGAGATCTGAAGCCCCTTCTGGCCTCCATGGGTGTCAAGCTATTTGGCCTGAATAGCTTCTGTAATGTGGGAAAAGGCTTCTCTCCAAACAAGAAGAAAGTAGATTAAAAGGCCAAACAGAAGGTAGAACAAGCTGGGGCAAAGCTCCATGACACGACACTTATCAACAGTATTTGTGAAGCCCTGGGTTTACTCCCCAGCTTTGAGGAAAAAAGATATACAAAAAACCCCAAACAACAACACCAACAAACCAAGCTGAGCATGGTGCCCTAGGCTTGTAATCCCAGCATTTGGGAGGCAGAGGCAGAAGGATAGAAGATGGCAAAGAGTTTCAAGGCCAGCTTGGATTGTTACACAGTGAATTTAAGGCTAGCCAAGGCCACACAGCCTCCAACACCAAAGAACAACAATGAATACAAATAAAACAGTCATTCAAATGATGAAATGTCACATACCATGGGTCTTTTATGAAATGCTCTGTTAGAAAAGTACCAGGCTTCCAGGTGTGGTGACACACACATTTAATCCCAGCACTCGGAGAGGCAAAGGCAAGTGGCCTTTGTGAGTTTGAGGCCAGCCTGGTCTATAGACTAAGTTCCAGGACAGCCAAGGCTACACAGAGAAACCCTGTCTTGAACTCTTCCCCCACTCCAACCCCCCCCCCAACCAAAAAAAAAAAAAAAAAAAAAAAAGAAGGAAGGATGGAAAGCGCCAGGCACAAAGCTGCTTTGGACTTTCATGTGTGCTCTCTCTCAGAAGTTAGACATGCACTGATCTTCTAGACCCCACCTTTGGCCTAATGGTGGGGGAGGCAGCCACTTCAACAGCAGACAGACACCAAGCATGACGTTCATTACCTGTGCCTCCTGCCACATCCAGCAGCTGGGTCCCTGGCAACGGGTGCATTTTCCTGATCAGCAAATCCTTCCAAGCGCGATGGATGCCGAAACTCATCATATCATTCATGATGTCATACTTCTTGGCAACACTCTCAAACACCTGATAGACTGATGTAGGACAGACACACTGATCAACAAGGTTAAGTTGGAGGAAATGTAAATGAAAGAGACATAGGGAAGCTTTTCCTCATAGAAGTGCCCGTCTTTGCAAGGTGAGGCTAAGCCATAATGCCTGATGCCCAAGATACATCTTAGTGTTACCTTTCCCTCTCACAGTGCTGGAGACTGAATCCAGGGGCTTGTATGTACTAGGCAAGAACCTTATCAGAGAGTGACTTCCTCAGCCCTCAACACCACTTGTAACAGTAAGCTTAAAAGTATGGCATGACGGTGCAAGTGTTTAATTCCCAGCACTGGGGAGGCAGAGGCAAGTGGATCTCTGAGTTCAAAGCCAGCCTGGTCTACAGAGTGAGTTTCAGGATGGCCAGAGCTACTCATAGAAACTCTGTCTCAAAAGAAAAAAAGAAAAGAGGTAAGTGTCATAATCAGTGACCAGTTATGTCATCTACTTTATAGACTTGTGTGTCATCATAGATCGGTTATTCAGTTTACACTCAGGTCAGAGCACAATACTTCTACTGTTTCCTTGTCTCTTGGTGACAAACCCATGTGGCATACGGAGATAAGTGAAAGAGGAAACTGAAAAACAAAAAATGAAAACCAGGGGAATGAGGGTATAAGTCAGCGAGCATGACTAAAGGCCTGGGTTTAGTCCCCAGCACTGCAAAAAGCAAAAAGCAAGCAAACAACAGCAGCAACAAAGAGGACATCACACAAATGGAAACTGACACTGGCGGGAGGAACGAGATGCGAGTCAGTGCAGTTACGCGTGGAAGAGGCGACTCCAGAATCAGAGCAGACAAACCATGTGAGGGTAAACTTTTAACCTTGGTGATGCATAAGGGTTGTGCCAATCCAGTTTAAGATGTTTCAGAGGAAGAAGTGACAGAGAATAAAAATCATAGGGCCAGGGAGATGGCTCAGTGGGTGGGTGGCAATTTGCCAAGCCATAGGACACATGCTTAATCTCTGTTGTAAGTTTTATGACTAGGGGATAAAGTGTTCAAATTATTCCTGGTACATTTTTAAACAAAAACAAAACCATTTTATCCCCCCCCCCCCCAAATCGTAATTTTTCTTAGGATTTAAACTTTTTAAACCAATATTTAAAAACCTTTAAAGTGTTACCTAAACTCCATTTTCTGGGCTTTTTAAACTATTTTAACTGTTGTCTTCTGTGTATGAATATTTGCCTGCATGTACATCTGTGTGCCACATGTGTGCCTGACACCCATGGAGGCCAGAAGGGGCTTCAGATCTCTTGAAACTGTTTATAGTCCGTAGTTCTCAACTTCCTAGCACTGGGACCCTTTGGTACAGTTCCTCATGATGTGGTAGTGGCCCCTTCATGAAATTATTTTTGTTCTTACTTCATAACTGTAATTTTGCTGCTGTTAAGTAACCATAATGTAACTATCTGTGTTTTCTGATGGACTCAGGTGACGTCTATGAAAGGGTGGCTCC
>NW_026595701.1:0-10951 GCF_907164565.1 Psammomys obesus
AACAAATATAAAACCACAAGGCTGAGGGTTTTGGTTATTTTTTTTTTTGGGGGGGAGTTGGGTCTGAGACATAGCATCACTATATAACCAATGAAAGCTTTGAATTTATGCTTTTCCTGGTCCAAATGCTGGGTCTGCAAGCTTGCCACTCGATTTTCCATTAGACTGCACAGCTCTACAGTTTAGAGCATGCTGTTCACAAACACATCTCTTCCTGTCATACCCGCGCATCACTCTAACCAGGAAGTCACTGTGCTCACCACAATTCTTGTTTTGGGGTTGGCTATTTGAGGTTGAAGCAGGCTCCCACTGTGTAGCCCTGACTGGCCTGGAACTCACACTGTAGACCTCCAACTCACAGAGATACACTGGTCCCCGTCTCTGGACAGAGTAGAATTACAGGCATGTGTTCTGCACCTGCTTAACTGCAACAATTCTTTACCACTACTCCAATGCTCTAATCTCCCAGATTCTCTTTCCTTATCTGGCTGAGTTCCTGTGGGTCATCCTTCCTATCATCTGCTCAATTGAAGCAACAATGCCTCCCTTCCCATCCCCCAGCAGCTCCAATGTGGTAAAGAACACAAACAAGCCCACAGGAAGTCTCAATCAAGTTCCCCTTACCTCTAGCAGCCACACTGCCATCACGGCATTCATCCCACCACACCAGACAACCTTCACCCCTCTACCCCCCCGACCCAGTCATAGCCCACCTTCTCTGAGAAAGTAAGCACCATGAGGGAAGAGTGGCAGCCCTCTTGTCACTGTGTTCAGTCAGCAAAGCTCTTACACATACACTACCCTATTGCTTCTTTGACAGCTCAGTCAAGGACACTGTGGCATGCCCACCATTTCCCTTGCACCAGTTTTCCCCCATCAACCATTCTATTAGGAAGAGATGCTGTAGCTTCCCTAACCCCAACTATAAAATCTCTCCTGCCCTCACACTTTTTATCCTGTAATTTTAAAAAAAAATTTATTAAGCCAGTTGTAGTAAATGCCTAATCCCACTACTGAGGAGATACAGACAGAGAGAACCCTGGGATTGCCAGACTAATCTACATAATGATCCAAGTCAGTCAGAGCTACATAGTGAGACCCTGTCTCAAAAATCAATGAATGAGTTCCAGGAGGTAGCTGGATCTATGTGAGTTCAAGTCAGCCTGGTTTACAGAGTTCCAAAACTACATAGTGAGAGCCTATCTCAAAACAAAACAAAAATTAAGATCTCATTTTTAATATTTTAAAAAATTTGGTGTATATATTTGTGTCTATATGTCTATACATATACATGTGGGTTCAGTTGCCAGGGCTGGAAGCAGAGTGGTTAAGAGCACTGGCTACTCTTGCAGAGGTTGTGAGTTCAATCCCCAGCAACACCAGGGTGGTTCACAGCCATCTATAATGAGATCTGGTGCCCTCTTCTGTCGTGCAGGTGTAGATGCAGACAGAACACTGCATACATAATAAATATAAAAAAAAAAAAAAAAAAGCACCGAGGGCTCTTTCAGGGGGCCCAGGTTCAATTCTCAGCGCCCACATGGCAGCTCATAACTCTCTGTAACTCAAGTACCAGTGGATTTGACTTCCTTACATAGATATACATGTAGGCCAAACACCAAATGTACATAAAAAATGAGTATTTAAAAATGAGAGTGCAGTTGTCAGAGGCCAACTCCAATCTCACTCCTTTCCAATGCCCATTCTTTTTTTAAAAAAATATTTATTTATTATGAATACAATGTCTGCCTACATGTACACCTGCATGCTAGAAGGCACCAGATCTCATTATAGATGGCTGTGAGCCATTATAGATGGCTGTGGCTGCTGGTAATGCACTCAGCACCTCTGGAAGAGCAGCCAGGGCTCTTAACCCCTGAGCCAGCTCTCCAGCCCCATGCCAGTCATTCTTAAAGCACTGTTTTACCACTTTACTTCCCTTACAGCATATACTGCTTGGTCCTGCTATTTCTTCTTCACATCCTCCCACTTGCCTTCGACTCCAGACAATCCCAATCTCCACCAAAATGGGTCCAGGCTAATGACCTTCAGACCTACCTTCATTCTCTCTTATCCTATCTTAACCTGACTGTAGCCCTTGAGCAAAGTGACAGCCATCTCTCCTTGGCTCCCTGTTCTTTCTCCCTCCCCATTTGCACTCCTTCCTCAACAAGAAATCTGTTGACTACCTTCTTAGAACACTCCACAGTGATCACCTACTCAGTTCTGGTGTTTTAAATTCCAACACAGCATTCCTTCCCTTGCTTCACTCACTCTGTCTCAAAACCTACCTCTGCAGCTTGGCTGATGGCACAAAGCAGTGACCTCAACACTCAGGAGGCTAGGGCATCAGCCAACACACAGACAGCCTATCTCACATGATCAGAGCTCCTTAGGCACTTTATTATTGCTATTATTTACCAGTTCTCTTCCGTCTACACTGTGTAATCCAATAAGCACTTACCATCAGATATATAACACACTGGTCACTGACATGTCAGACTAGAGAATTAGCCCCTAGAGACAAAGACAGTGAGTACTCTGTTTAACGCTGTGCTTGGAATTTGTCAGTTGTTCCTGGCACATTACAGATGAGGAGGATAAGTAATCCTTTTACAAGTACATCTACTAAATCTGTCTTATTCTGTAATGGCTGCACAGCATGAACAATTAAACAACAGGATACTGAGCTAGTTTCTTGTTGGTGAGTACTTCCATTGCTTCCTAAATCCAAAAATTAGAAGGACATGGCAATGAACACCCTTCACATCAAGAATCTTTACTCTCAAAAACAAACCTAAGTTTCTCCTAAGGAGATAAAGACAAGAGCATTTCACTCTGCAAGACAAATATCACTGCAGGGGTTTACTACTTAAGTATTGCAAAGGGCACATGAAATGTAAGCATGACAGTGAAGTTCAATACACATCTGCTATCAATTCTCAACCAGCAGCTTGCTTGGCTGCTCGACCTCTCTGACTTTCTCAGAGGTGCTGAGACACTGCAGAGGGAAAAGCCGACACCTCTGCAAAGGCCACTCTCAGGCTCCATACCTCATCTCGTCTTCCACCATTAGAAGAAGAGCTAAAGGGTTTGCTGCTGCCACCGCCCCTCTGAGGAGGCATCTTGTTAAAAGTTTTGCTTTTCTGTGAATTGGAGCGACGGGACTGGTTGCTAAAATTTTCATTTTTGGGGTAGGAAGGTTCACGCTTGCGATTGTAACGCTTGGATCCATTTGAGTTCTTTCCATCTGAAAGCAAAAAAAAAAAAAAAAAAAGTAGTAAGTTTTATGTTTTTCCACACACATGGCCAATTGCTGTCTATCTTCCAGCAAAGTCGTACTTATTAAATAAGGAAAATGGGCCTTTCCACAGCCCCTAAAACAGCTAAGCTTAGTCCAGAACATTGGTACTTTGAAAAAACCAACCACAGCAAGGTACAGTTTCATTTGGTTTTGGAACAACCATTCTGTGCTAGAGGGATGTGTCTGATCTGGAGCCCGAGAGGAAGAAGACAGGTCTTCTTACTGTAGTGTAGTCTGTATAGACTGCTACAGAGGGATGGCCTAGGCTTTAGCAGACAGTCAGCAGGCATAAAAGACAAGCCCAGCTAAGTGTGCTGGTGTATACCTGTAATCCCAGCACTCAGGAGGCAGAGGCAGGTGGATCTCTGTGAGTTCGAGGCCAGTCTGATGTGCAAAGCAAGTCCAGGACAGCTAAGGATACACAGAAAAAACCGGGGGGGGGGGGGGGGGCATAGTGTCACAACACCTTTAATCCTAACACTCAGGAGGCAGAGGTAGGTGAATCTTGAGCCAGCATGGTCTACAGTAAATTACAGGACAGCCAAGGCAAGAAACACTGTCCCAAGAAAATCCAGTTTCCATGCTATGGAAACTACAAAACTGACAGAACCAAAGTGGAGCTTAAGGAGAATATCAGATCAGCTCAAGTTACTTCCTCTTAAAAACTGTTTCTTTCAAGCCTGTAACCCCAAGAAGACAAAGGCAGGTGAATCTCTGTGAGTTCAAGGCCAGACTGGTCTACACAGAGAATCCAGGACAGCCAAGACTACATAGAGAAACCCTGCCTGGTAAAAAAAAAAAAAAAAAAAAAAATTATTCTTGCTTTTTTACTTCAATTAAATAAAAGAATTACATATTCATTAACATCAGAAGAATATACACTTGATTATAAAAATATAAAACAGCTGACATTATCCATGAAATATTACATTATTAAGTGCTTAATTTTCCTTCTCTCTCTCTCTCTCTCTCTCTCTCTCTCTCTCTCGCGCGCGCGCGCGCATTGTGAACCAGGGCTTTACTATAGGCCCAGATTGTTCTAGCACTCAACTTTCCTTCTGCCTCAGGCCCTTGAACATGGAGACTGTAGGCATGCCCTCACCATGCCTGGCTTTTTTTTTTTTTTTTTTTTCTAATATGCTTGCCATATGTCTCATATAAATATTACTTTGTTACTATATAAGCAGTTTGCTATATCCCTCATCTTCAGCAAGGCACAGTGGCTCACACTTACAGATCCAGCATTTGGGAGGCTCAGGCAAAAGGATCATCCAAGAAAGTTCAAGGACAGCCTGAGCTATACAGTGAATTTCGGGCCAACTTCAGTTATAAAACAAAATCCTGAATTAAATTTTTTATGATATGCTATTTATTTTTCATGTGTACACATGTTATGTGCATGAGCCACAGCACACATGTAAAGGACAAAGGACAACCTGTGGATGAGTTGTCTCCTGCCATCAGGCAGGTTCTGGAAAAAAATAAGCTCAGTCATCAGGCTTGGCGCCAGGCTGTCTTACTCAGTGAGCCATCTCTCTAGACCATGCATCCAAAACTGTAAAGGGGCTGAGGAGATGACTCAGTAGGTAGTCAGTGCTGCCAACGAAAGCACAAGATGGGAGTTCATATCCCCAGAACCCATTAAAAAGCTAGGCAGGTATAACAACTATCTGCAATCCCAGAACCCAGGGGTCGGGGAGAGGCTGGCTAGTCAGACTGCAACTCCAGGGCCAAGGGGTCCGTGCCCTATTCTTACCTCTGGTAGCACCAGGCATAAAAATGATGCACACATATAAATGCAGGCAAACACACATAAAGTATTTTTTAAAAAAAACAATTACCTACTCTTTAAAAGCATAATAGCTACACAACTGCCTACCATGAGCTAACAGCATAATATAACCAATACATTTAGTAGTATCTTTTTGCCAATTTAATATACTAGTACTGGAGAATTTTTTTATAAGGCGGTGTATATGCTGTATCAAATATTAAAAGTGAAATTAGATCATGAAGTACAATCATAAAAGCCCTTTATACATCCTGAAGTTGATTTGTAGAAATTAATGACAACTTATTTATATCCTAGGAGCATCATAAAAGAGAACATCAAGGTCACCATATTCTTGCAAATATAGCAGCAGTAAACTTTGGTCAAATGCAAGGCTTCTTTCTGATTTTACTTCATTTTACTCGGATTTTTGTTTGTTTTATTTTTAAATCTGAATTTCTCTAATTAGCAACAAATTCTTTTTAGTCCATCTGTTGACCACCTACCTACATTTTGGGTAAAGAGGCTGTTTAGTCTTGTTTTGGAGACAGGTTCTCATATTGCCCAAAGCTGGCCTCAGACTCACTCTACCTGTCCTTATGACCTGGAACCCCCATTCTTCTGCCTCTACCCCACCAAGTGCTAAAATTACAGATACATACCACTGAGTCCAGCTGTCCCACACTTCTTTTTTACCAGGAAGATAAACTTCAGACACTCTGTTGTCAGTATCCACATACTACTAAAAATTTGTTTGTACGTACGTACATATGTATGTATGTATGCATGTATGTATGTATGTATGCATGTATGTATGTATTTGGCTTTTTGAGACAGTGTTTCTCATTTAACAGCCCTGGCTGTTACTGGAACCCATGCTGTAAACCAGGCTGGCCTCAGATTCATAGAGCTTTGCCTGTCTCTGCCTCTCAAGTGCCAACACTCAACATTACTAATGAATGGCTCTGCATATGCACCCAGTGCCCACATAAAGAGCTAGATGTACCAGGGCACAACTCCAGCTCCAGGGCAGTTGGATTTCAGGGACTTGATAGCCAGACTAGCCAAGAGGCAACTTCCTGGTTGAGAGACAATGTCTTAAAAAAATAAAGTAGAAGCAATAGAAAGAGAGTCCCGACACTGCCCTCTGCCTCCACATGTGCATTAAAGGAGAGCATGTACAAACACAAGTGCTTAACCCCAACAACAAATTCAAGAACCATCAATTCTGAACAGGGGAAAGACTAGCATGTTAAAGTGTCTGCCACCAAGTCTGAGGACCTGAGTTCATGTCCCAGAACCAGAGAACGTTCAAGTTGTCTTACTTCTGAGTGTATATGTATATATGACCTGCACATGTACATGCGTGTAAGCCCCATGAACCTATCTCTCACACATGGCTAGGTATGGTGATATACACCTTTAATCCCACGCAGTGCTCAGGAGGCAGAGGCAGGTAGATCTCTATAAGTTAGAGGGCAGCCTGGTTTAAAGAGTGAGGAGGCCCAGGATAGCCACGATTACGAACAGAAACCCTGTCTCAAAACACAAAACAAACAAACAACTGAGCTGGAGGCATATCTCAGGTGTCTACGTGCACAAAATCCTGGGTTTAGGGGCTGAAAAGACAGCTCAAAAAACCACAACACTTGCTGCTCTTTTAGAGGACCCAAAGTAGTTTCTCAGCACACATGTGGGGGGTTCACAACTTAAGCCACAATCACAGTTCTAAGGAATCCAATACTCTCATCTGACTCTGAAGGCACATTGTACACATATGGCACATATACACACAGGCAAAGCACTCACAGATGTGGGGCTGGAGGGATGGCTCAGCATTTAAAAGTACTTCTTGCCCTTGCAGAGAACTCAGGTTTGGTTCTTGGTACTAACAAGTAGATCACAACCATCTCTAACCAGCTGCAGGGCAGACTACTACTTCTGACTCCAGAGGCACCAGACACACATGTGATGCACATACATACATATATGCAAGCAAAACACTCACACACATAAAACACATCATCTAAAAAAAAGTCTGGGTTTGATACCCAGAACATCATATAACAGGAAGATAGCACACACCAGCAGTCAGCACTAACCTGTAATTCCAACACTTGGAAAATAGAAAAATCACAGGTTCAAGACCAGCCTAGACTACAATATGACACTTTGTATCTAAATACACACAGACATATACACTTAAGGAACATGCCTGTAAAGAAAATATATCCAGCTATTGAAAATGAGCTTTTTCTTTTCTGCATGCTTCATACTTTGTCTGCTTAGAGGCTTTTCCTTTTTTTTTTTTTTTTTTTATAATAAATAAATATGGAGTGCTTCAGGAATTTGCATGTGAGGGGCCCATACTAATCTTTGTTTGGTTTTGGTTTTTACAGACAGGGTTTCACTGTGTAGTCCTGGCTGTCCTGGACTCGATTTGTAGACCTCAGATGGTCTCAGAACTCACAGAGATCCAGACTGCCTCCGACTCAAATGCTAGGACAAAAAAGGCCTATGGCACCATGCCCAGCTGATCTTTGTATCACTGGAATGTTACTTCACACAGGCAACCTGATGAGCTTTTCAAAAGGAACTTTTTTTTTTTTTAGGAGGTTTTTGTACTTAAGTCTCACCCTTAAAGATTCTAACTCTAAAATAAAAGTATTACTGTTTTAAAAGAGGTGGGCACTTTTTGTTTTATTTTTTCAAACAGGATCTCACTCTATAGTTCAAGATAGCCTACACTCAAACCCAAGGCAATCCTCTTTAGACTACAGGCATGAGCAACCATATCCAGCTACCACCTGGGTAATTTTTAACTTAAAAGAAACTATTTCTACATAAGATCACAAGCTTACTGTACAACAGGCTAAATAAACCTAAGGAAAAATATGACTCCTAATTTAACTGTATTTGGTGCGTGTGTGTATATCTGTCTGTGTGCTACAGTGTGCATGTGGAGGTTAAAAGACAATACACAGAAGTTGGTTCTACCATGATGTGGGTCCCAGGGAATGACTGAACTTAGGTGGTCAGACTTGATGGTGAGCACCTTTACTTGCTGAGACATCTGCCTAGCCCATAAATCCTAGTTGTGAAAGCAACCACATCTTTTGGGAAGAATGAAAGATAAGTCAGCTACTCCAAACCTAAGCAGGGCACCAAGGAATCAAGCTGACAAGTTATAGGAGATGGCAGCAGTAAGAGTAGAAAAGGTCATTACAGAAAACTTCCAAGCCAAGTTCATTTCTTATACAGATATTAACCAGAGTTTAAGGTTGGAATTGGATCTGGGAAGCATGCCATGATACAGCATTTGTGCTGCATGCATGGGGCCCTTCTACCTATTCAGTTAGCAACAGCTGGTGTCAAGCACAGATCTAGTGGCAGCAAGTGGAAAACTGCTGTGGCACACCCGTAACCCCAGCACTTGAGAGGTAAAGGATTAAAACAAAAACAATCTGGGCTACACAATGAGACCTTCTCAGAAACAAACATGTCTGTACACCACACTTATGCCTGGTGCCCATGGAGGCCTGCAGAGGGGGGATGGGTCTCCCGAAGCTGGAGCTACTAACAAATGGGAAGCGCTGGGAATTGAATCAGGGTCTCTGGAAAAGCAGCCAGTGCTCATAACTACCTCTCTCCAGCCTCAACAACAACAACAACAACAAAAAAAAAGGGAATGGAGAGAGGAAGAGAGGGGGAGAGGAAAGAGGGAGAGAGAGGGAGGGGGAGGAAGTGGGGGGAGAGAAGGAAAGGGGTAAAAGAGAGAGAGAGAGAGAGAACATATTCCTCAAAGCTTGTTATCTGAGGCTGACAGAGAATGACTCTGTACTGCTGCTTTCAAGAGACATCTGTCCCCATCAAGAGTAGTTAGTGGTAATGTTTGCCCAGCATAGACAAGGCCCTAGATATGATCCCCAGCATGTTTAAAAAAAAAAAAAAAAAAAAAAAAGCACCTTGTTGTTTTTGTAGATTTGGATGAAGCCAAATTCAACACTGAAAATTTAGGATAAACTAGCACTCAGCAAGGCTGTTTATTTCTTCACTTTTATTACCACATTCTCAGGGAAATGGTTTCCTAATACTTAGAAACCCGCTCTGTGACGGTCAGTAAGCTGCTTATTTCTAAATCAGATCACAATAACTGACCACATAAGGATTTAAGATTTCAAGCCCTTTTCTTGTTCTCCAAACTCCTCCAAGTCTGAAGGGACATCTCAGTGGGAGAAGGCCTCTTATCTCTAACCCCAGGCAGCAGAGCTGAGGATTGACTTGTCCTGCCCTGGGGCCCAAAGATAAAATTCACGGTGCTATTTTTAAGATATTTTGTAGACAACTTGCCAGGACATGCTAGTGAACAACTCAGGAGAAACTACCCTCTTCTCTCAGAAGGAACAAGAGGCCCTACTCCAGATTTTGAAAATCAAGTCAAGTTCCTAGAAGAAATATAATTTATGATTTTTTGCCTTCTCTATTTTTTGTTGTTGTTGTTGTTTTTTCATTTTTTGTTATTTCTATTTCTGGTCAAGTTTCAAACCTCAGAATGGTGGTTCCCAAATCCAGCTTACATCAGGGTCACTTCCAGAGTTTTAAAGCTGGGAGGATAGTGGTGCATGCCTTTAATCCCAGCATTCTCGGGCGGCAGAGGCAGATGGATCTCTGTGAGCTCAAGGCAAGCCGGATTACAGAGTGAGTTCCAGGACAGCTAGAATTAAAACAGAGAAACCCTCTCTGGAAAAACCAAAAAGAATGCTGTCAGGCATCACAGTTCACAGAAGACTGAGGGAAGGATACAGATGAGCGTTCAAGGCCAGCCTGGACTATATAGCAACTTCAAGGCCAGCCTAATGTATGCAGCAAGGCCAAGTCTACCAATCAAGAAAGAACGAGAAGTGAGAAAGGGAGGCCAAACAAGCAAGCTGGACTTGGTAGCACAGGCCTGTGATCTCAGCTACTCAGGAGGCTACAGCCAGGAGGTCACAAATCCAAGGCCTGACTGGTTAGATACAAACTCAGTATTAGCTAATCCTGGTTAACACTCAAAAGATAATTTAAAAGGGGCTGGAGAAGCAACTAAATGGTCAAGTCCCTGCCTAACTTGCATTAGGTTCAGTACCCAGTGTCAAAAATAAATATTTAGGGCTGGAGAGATGGCTCAGAGGTTAAGAGCACTAGCTGCTGTTCCAAAGGTACAGAGTTCAATTCCCAGCAACCACATGGTGGCTCATAACCATCTATAATGAGATCTGGTGACCTCTTCTGGCGTGCAGGTGTACATGCAGACAGACCACTGTATACATAATAAGTAAATCTAAATAAATAAGTAAATAAATAAATATTTAGGAGCCTAGAGATGGCTCATCATTAAGAGTCCCTGATGCTCTTATTCCAAAGGACCCAAGTTCTGTTCCTAAGTAATCACACTGGGTAGTGCACAATCAGCTCACAATCATCTTTAACTCCAGCTCCAGGTAATATAATGTCTTCTTCTGGCTTCTGAGAACATTGCACTCACCTCACCTCACCACCACCACCCCTCCCTAGAGCACCCCCTGGGGCACACACAATCCTTTGAAATTAAACAGTGAGTTGGAGGCCTGGTCTACATAGCAAGTTCCAGGAGAGTCAGAGCTGTTACACAGAGAAACGCTGTCTCAAAAAAACAATTAACAAAATAAACAAGGAGACAGTGTAGAGACAC
The DNA here is from genome assembly GCF_907164565.1 of Psammomys obesus. Taxonomy (NCBI): domain Eukaryota; kingdom Metazoa; phylum Chordata; class Mammalia; order Rodentia; family Muridae; genus Psammomys; species Psammomys obesus. Next base: position 10,786 of record NW_026595701.1, read on the forward strand.
ATGACTTTAATCCTAACTTGGGAGGCAGTGTCAGGCAGATCTCTGTGAATTCAAGGACTAGCCTAGTCTACATAGTGAGTTTCAGGCTATGCAGAGAGACCCTGTCTCAAAAATAAATAAATAAATAAATAAATAAATAAATAAATAAATAAATAAATAAATAAAT
>NW_026595702.1:0-12609 GCF_907164565.1 Psammomys obesus
AATAAATAAATAAATAAATAAATAAATAAATAAATAAATAAATAAATGAATGAGTGGATAAGTAAATAAATAAATAAATAAAGATTAGTGAATAAAATAAAAATAAATAAAGAAGGAATGCCCAGGAAAAAAAATTAAGCAAGGTAGTTCAATCTTTACTCCTGATCTTCAGGAGATTACAGAACTTCTGAAGCATTTGAGGCTAGCCAGGATTAAAAAGCAAGACTCTTGGGAGTTGGGGAATGAACCTGAAGGAACTGGAAGGAAAAGGCCTCACACCCTTACTTGTGTAAAGGTCCTCAGGAGAGTCTGACATACAGCCAGAGCTGAGAACTGACATACAGCCATAGCTGAGAACTGCTAAGAAATACCATCAAGACATAGTCCTAAACCAGGCATGGTGGTGCACATCTGTAATCTCAGCACTCAGGGAGGCAGAGGCAGGTGGACCTCTGTGAGTTCAAGACCAGCCTGGTCTACAAAGTGAGTCCAGGACAGCCAAGACTAAAGAGAGAAACCCTGTCTCAAAAAGAGTCCTGCACTGACAAAATTAATAGGATGGTTCAAATCCAGAACCTAAGATCTCAGAACCAACAAACAAGAAGCCTAAAATGTTAATCCAGTGCCTTAGTTGTTTCATTATTTCCCAAATGGAAAAGTCTCTGCCAAATAAAAACAGATCTACCTCCATCTCTCTCTGCTCCATTACCAAATCAGAGTCACAATTTTTTCTCAGATGCTTAAAATCATCAACATTTCTGTAGGCCACAATGGTGCTGCATGTGATCTCAGCACTTAGGGAGGCAAAGGCAGGAGGATCTCTGAGAGTTTGAGGCCAGCCTTGTCTGCAAAGTGAGTCTAGGACAGCCAAGGCTACATAGAGAAACAAAAATGAAAACAAAACAAACAAAGAAAAAAGAATTGAGATAAAATTGAAAACATTTTCTATAGTAGTTGCTATGTAGAAAAGTCTACTATTAATAGACACCACTGTTCTCAACAGCACCCGTGGAGGCTGAGGAGAAGGCTCTGAGGTTGAGTCCTGGAGTTGAGGTGCCAGCACTCACACAGGCTGAGTGTCTAGCACACACACCTTTAACCCCAGCTGTGAGGGGGCAAAGATACTCAAGTCAGATTACCCAGTAACACCCCACCCCCACTCCTGCTTCTGATTACGGATGAAAGGAACAATGCCAGCAAAGTGTTTCACACTACCAACCTCAAAATAACTGCTTCATAATACCTGACCTTCCCCTAACCTCCAGGGCAACACCTTCCGCTTTAGGAGGGAGGAACAAAAGCAGGGTTCTTGGACAGGGTACACAGTCTAGATGCCTACAAATCCCTGACCTTTCTTGTCTCTAAATATTTACTTTCTCTGTTCCCTCGCTCTTTTCCTTTCTTCCTTCCTTCCTTTTTTCTTCCTTTCTGAGACACGGTTTCTGTGTGTAGCCTTAGCTGTCCTGGAATTCACTATGTAGACCAAGCTGGCCTCAAACTCAGAGATCTGCCCAGTGGTAGTGATACAAACACATATTCCTAGCACTTGGAAGGTGGAGGCAGGGGAGCATCAGGGAGTTCAAGGCAGAATGGGATTTGGTTCTAGAGACATAAGACTGTCTCTAGAAACCAAGTAAGTTTTGAGGGTTTTTTCTCCACGCTTTCGAAAGAAAGTGAAAGTGAATCACTTCACACTCTTATTCTTCCAAGTCAGGACTCTGAAATTCAAGGTCTTTTAAATATTCAACAGAAGTGAGGGTACCCAGTGCTGAATCAGCCTTTGAAATACTCCTAAAACGTCCCATTGATGAATGCACATCTCAAAGTACCCTCACTGTATAGAGTTGTGAACATCTGCTTCAGCAGCAGTGTTCTCAGCTGCAATGGTTCCTCATCTTGAACAGCCACAGGGTATTTCTATGTAACCAGGCTGCCCTGAAACTTGCTCATTGGCCCAGGGTAGCACCAGACTCATGACCCTCTGCTTCAGCCAGTGAGTGCTGGGATTACAGGCTATGCCCAACACACTCACCTTCAATTAGAGCCTTTTCTTTCTTTCTTTTTTTTTTTTTCCTAGACAAGGTCTCTGTGTGTAGCCCTGGGGGTCCCAGAACTTGCTCTGTAGACCAGGCTGCCTGCCTCTGCCTCCCACCTGCTGGGATTAAAGGTGTGCCCACCACAGCCCAGCTTATTTTTTATGTGGATGGGTGCTTTTGCTTACAAGTTTGGCTGTATACTTGTATATTTATTTATGACTGTGGAGGCAGAAGACAGTGGTAGATTCCATAGCACCGTGGGGTTGTAGGAGCAACAAGCACCCACTCAACTCTCTCTCCAGCTCCTGCTTCACTCAGATTTCTGTTTTTTAAGATTTTTGATGTGTTTCTGAGGATCAAAAACCAGGGCCCTAATAGGTGCTTGCCTTTAATTCCAGCTGGTCAAGGTGCTTGCCATCATGCCTGACCACTCATCCCAAATAAATACATAGAGGAAAAAAATGTTTAAAGAAAAGGGCCAGCGAGGTATTTCAGTGGTTACAAGTACCCACTGAACATGCCTGTGGAAAGCTAAGTTTGATCCCTGGAACCTATCCTTTAAAGAATAGAAAAGCTGAGCACTCAGGAGGCAGAAGCAAGCAGATCTCTGTAAGTTCCAGCCAAACAAATGTCTCTCTCACACACACAATACTAATAAATAATAAAAAGATAAAAAATAACAGGAAACTGACTGACTTAACATTAACAGCTGTTTGCTTTGGTCAATCTATAATAATACTGGATACCACAATGTTAGGTAATTCCAACATTCCACTCTCCCAGGAACTAATGTCGAAGCCAAGGATGAGGCAAAATGCCTTAAACACATCGGCTCTCTTGTTCTTTAATTTTTTAAAATGTATCATTATCACCTGTGTCCAGAATGTATGAGTGGAAGAGTGTGGAATCAATTCTTTCCACCTCTAGAGCGGGCCTGTAAAGGTAAAAGCAAGTGCTTTAACTGCTAAGCCACCCCACTGAGCCCTCTCTCTTTCCCTGTTACTTTGTTTGGTCTGTCACACGCTTTGGCCTACTGCTCACCAACTAATAAAGCACTTACTGCAGCTGACTCATGCATGAATGTATTTTAGTGACTTAAGTAGAACCCTAAAAAATTAGTTGAGAATTCTTGGAGAACCAAAGTTTAACATTACATCTACAAGCAATTACTTTGAGAAACACTAGAGCTTTCTAAACCAATTCTAACAGCCAAGAAGAAAGGTTTACGATAAAGCTACACATGTGCACAACTCCAAAATTAGTTTACATAATTTCAGACTTGGCCTGACATTACACTAATACCTGCTTAGAGAGTAAAGCTTTAGTATATAAATCACAGGCAATTTCTACAAGTCCTCAGGAGAACTTGGAAATGGAGTTTGTCATACCTTGCAAAGTCAGTAAGCATTATAATTTTGGTGGGTTTTCTTTTCCAATGCTTTTACTCTCAATTTGGGGGACAGGGCTAAGGATCAAACCCAGGGCCCTGCATATTCTAGGCAGGTGCTCCACCACTGACCCAACCCTCCACTTAGACTGTTATACCCAAAGTACCCCATCTGTCCTACACACATGCCCACTCTCACAAAATCGCACTACTGATTTTATATAAACTCACTTGGATGTATGTTTTCCAGGGCTCATGGTTTGGCACTGGAAAACCAATTAGTGTGCTCTTCCCTGGGGAAGACCTCTCCCACTCCCAGCTTTACTAAGTTGTCTGTAGTTCTTTGTGTAGGGTTGAAGCCAGTTGGGCTTTTTCCCCCCATCTAGTTTGGCACATCGGTTGATATGTATATACAAATACATACATGCATGCAAAAAACAAAAAAGACATGAATTTGAAGGAGATAAGAGGAAGGGTTATATTGGGAGATTTGGAGGGAGGAAAGGGGGGGGAGAGAAACACTGTAATTAAATTACAATCTCAAAAAAAAAAAAAAAAAAGCAAACACACAAAAACCCCACATTGCTATTACTGCCAATATGATCAAAGTATAAAAAAGAACAAGGGTTTGTACACAGCTCTGAAACAGGATGGAGAATGCTGGACTCGGGATTCTGCCAATTCCTGACAATCTACAGCCTCAGTTTATTCTCTAAGAAGGAACAACTCCACCTTGCTAGACAGGATAAATGATCAGTTATGACACACATAAATGTTTAGCCCTGTACTCTGTATGTAATCGATAAGTAGTAGCTATTATCATTATGTTATAGCAATACTACAAAGTCTTAGCACACACATGACATCCCCCCCACCAATGCAAAACACCTATAACCTACCATAAACAAATAGGCATATTTTTGGTGAAAATAGCCGTGACGAAATCTGAGCACTGAGCTCATTTACTCAGTGTATAATTTTACAGGTACAGCAAACTCAAGAACCGGACCTAAAAGAAAGGGGGGGGGGCTGCACGCCTTACGAGAACGCCATTCCAAGATGAGTCCTCTTAAACAGAGGGGCAGATCTGGTGCCAGATTTCAGTCTGAAAAATCTTGGACCTCACCCTCTCTTATTTAAACTTGAACGGCTTACCCAAGGCTAATCCAACATGAAAAGATAAAACAAACTCATTGTTTTTAGTGTGTGGACTGATGAGTCACACAAACCAGACCTTGAGGCCTGCTGTGAGGTACTTGTCACCTGGATGACCTTAACCCTTTCCAAATCTCAGATTCCTCATCTGCAAAATGGGACTAAGAATAGCGCCTATTTCAACCAGCTGTTTTGACTATGAATGCAAGGGCCTAAATTAACCACGCAGCGCAGATCAGCTCAATCGTAAATACTGGGTGTCAGGGCAAGGGGAGGGAGGGTCGTCCGTCCCCCAGGTGACCCTTACCGCTCTTGGGTTTAGACTCGCCGGCCGGCCCCGCCGAGGCGGAGCGGGGCGGCTGTTGCCCTTTGCTGCTGCCCGAGGAGGCGGAGGAGCTGTTGGAGCCGCTGTTCTTGTCCATGTCGGAGGCGGTAGCGGCGGCGCTGGGGGAGCTCTGCGGCATCAAAGGGGGCCTCGGCGGCGACGGCGGTCGGAGCGGAGCGGGCGCGGCGGGGACCCAGGCTCATGGCGTTCAGGGCCGGCGGGGGTCGGCGGCGGCAGCGGTTCTCGGCCTTCATGGCGACATTTTTCCTTGTTTCCTTCCTCAGCTTCTCAAAATGGAAGAAGAAACGGCAGGTGGGGCTGTGGGGCCCAGCGGCGGCGGTGACCGAGGAGGAGGAGGAGGAGGCCGAGGCTCGGAGGTCCGGGCCGGGCCTGGCGGGGCGGAGGCTGCGGGGGAAGGGAAGGCGCGGGAGGGTCGCGAGCCCCGCCGGCCGGCCGGACACGCTCTCCCGCCGCGGGGCAGGAGAGAGGGCTGGCTGTCTCGGTGCCGGGGACCGGGGTCTCCGACACAGCGACCAACACTAGCCTCTGGGCCGAGGCCGAGGTGCTCCGGGAATGGCGACAAGTCGCCAAACAGCATCTCCAAGAACCCGGATGAACTATTTATATAGTCGCCCCGTGGAGGTGATGCATTCTGGGAAGTGTAGTTTTCACCTACATCCGGGTTTTAGGGTGAGGGACCGCTGTTAAGACTTGTTCCTACCAATGCTTTTTTCCTCTCTCCCTTTTCCTCCTTCATTTCTTTTCCCTCCCTCCTCCCTTCCTTCTTTCTGAGACAGTGTTTCATTGTGTAGCCTAATTAGACCAGAACTCATTATGTGGACCAAGCTGGCTTCAAATTCACAGATCTTCTAGTCTCTTCCTAAGTGCTGGTATATATATATATACCTCCATACACACTTGCACATATGTGTGGAAACATTCATACATGTATGCATGTCACATTCATATGTAAAAATCAATAAGAAAGAAACAACATAATACAGTTAAGTAAGGAGATGCTTGTCAAGCAGAGGTTTGGTGCTTTTAGAGATGCTGCCATTTGCCTAGCATGATGGCAAATGCCTTTAATCCCAGGAGGCAGAGGCAGGCAGATCTTTGTGAGTTCCAGTTCAGCCTGGTCTACAAAGTGAGCCCAGGACAGCCAGGGTTCGATACACAGAGAAACCTTGTCTCAAAAAGAAAAAGAAAGAAAGAAAGAAAGAAAGAAAGAAAGAAAGAAAGAAAGAAAGGCTGCCATTTGACATACAGAAGAGCAGTGGATTTTTTTTTTTTTAATGATGTTGGGGATCAAATCCAGGGCTCCCAATTCAGTTATCCACCTCTGAGCTACTCCCTCAAGTGATGAGTAGAATTTTAGCACTTGTGTACAAATGAGAGCCAGAGTAGAACATTCGTGTGGTCCTAATACTCAAGAAACAAAAACAGGAAATACGGAATGTGACAGTAGCCTGTGCTACATAGTAAGACCGTATCTCATATAAGAGAGAAAGAGAATAAAAGCAGACAGTATAGCTTAGTGGGAGGGGTCCTTGCATGGGCAAAGCTCTGATTTGATCCCCAGTATCATGGGGGAAAAAAGAATAAACATACCTGGCTCAGAGGCTAGAGTGGTGCCTCAGTGGTTAGGAAACTGCACTGTTCTTCCAGAGGACCGGAATTCCATTACTGATTTAGCCAGCTCACAACCACCTGGAACTCCAGCTCCAGGGGATCCAATGCCCAGTCAGTCTGTAAAGGTACCTGCACTCATATGCACAAACCTACACACAGTTACACACATATACAAATAATTTATAAATAGTAAAAATACATCTTGAGGCAGAGGCAGATAGATCTTTCTAAGTTTCAGGTCAGCTGGCCATAGAAGGCGAGACCCTGCCCGCCCCCCCCCCCCCCAAATAGAATAGGAATCAGATTCATACTTGAAACTCTCTGTTTCTTTATTATTATATAGTATATCAGATATTGTTTAGTATGAAAGGAATCACAGTTTAAAGTGGCATGGAGATTTGGGAGTATAATTTCTCAGTTCTATGTTTGTTTGGTATTTCCTTTTTATATAGGTATTTTACCGACTTGTATGTCTTGTGCACCATATTTGTACCTGATGCCTCTAGACCCCAGAAGAGGGCATTGGACCCCTGGCACTGGAGTTACAGCACGATGTGGGTTCGAACCCAGATCCTCTGGAAGAGCAGATAGTGCTCTTGATCGCTGAGCTAGCTCACCTGACTCTGGCCAGCTTGAGCATGTCAGACACAGCTCTGGCAGGTTTCGCCCTTTTCTTCCATTCCCTCTGCCTTGCTAAAAACCCTTAGATTATATTCCTAAAACTAGCCCCTAAAGTGTATTCCCTTATCTGGCCACTTCCTCCTCCTGAGGCTGACTACCAAGGTCTAGCTATCAAAATATTGAAGTCAAGAAATCAGAAGTCCCCTTTGGCTCACCTAATTAACATGCCCAATTAAAATTAAACACCCTCATCCGAACATGGGTTTTCCCATTTTCCCTTTATAAATTGCTGTTTTTCTACGTGCCACCTCTGTTTCCTCTCTATCCAAAGATCATCCTTTCTCCCACTCAGAACAGTCCTTTACCCCCTCCTTTGCTTCTTTTCTCCCATCTCCTTTGTTCCCTTCCCCTTCTTCCTGTCTTTGTTTCTTATCCCTGCCCTCTGTCCCTCGGGAGCAAATAAATCTCCTTTGTGATGAGAACTTGGTTTTGGAGGTCCTGATGATACTCTTCCTCACCAGCCCCCGAGGTTTTTGTTTTCTTGAAGGGTCTCACTTTTTAGTTCTGGCTGACAGGGAACTCTCCATATAACCAGGCAAGCCTCAGACCTACAAACCTCCACCTGCTTGTGATACCACTGTGACCTGTAAAAGCACTTTTAAAAATTGTTTCATTTAAGCCTGGCATGGTTACACACCTGTAATCCCAACACTCTGGAAGGCAGAGGCAGGCAGATTTCTATGAGTTCGAGGCCAGCCTAGTCTATAAATCGAGTCCAGGACAGAGAAACCCTGTCTCAAAAAACCAACAACAACAAAAAAATTGATTTGGCATGTGTGTGTGTGTGTGTGTGTGTGTCTGTGTGAATACGGGGACATGTACCCTGGCACACATGTGCAGTAAGAGGACACCTTGTGGAAGTCAGTTCTCTCCTACCAGGATGAAATTCAGGCTTGGGGGGGGGGGGGGTACCTTTAAGCTCGGAGCCGTTGAGCTGGCCTCCAAGTATTATTTAAAAAGATTGTCCTGTAGTGGGGCTGGAGAGATGGCTCAGGGGTCATGAGGACTTGCTGCTCTTGCAGTTGGGATTTGGGATTTGGTTACCAGCATCCTCATTGGGCGACTCACAACCTTCCCTAGTTCCAGTTTCAAGTTTCGGGGTGCCCCCTTCTGTCCTCTGAGGGCACGAGACACGCAAGGAATGCACTTAACATACATGCAGGCTAAACACTCACACACATAAAATAAAAATAAGCAACCCAGTACTCAGGAGGCAGAGACAAGACAGGTGGATACCTAAGTTCAAGGCCAGCTTGGTCTACAGTTCGGGTTCCAGGACAGCCAGGGCTACACGGAGAAACCCTATCTCAAAAGTGTGGGACATGGAAAGACAAAAATGAGATGGCAGAGGGCATTTCAGAGGGGAAATGTCCTTTCTTTCTTTTCCCACACAGGGTTTCCCCTTGTAGCCCTGGCTGTCCTGGAACTCACTCTGTAGGCTGGCCTCAAACTCAAGAGCTCCACCTGTCTCTGTCTCCTGAGTGCTGGGATTAAAGGCATTGAGCCACCACCAACTGGTTGCCCCCTTTTGGATAATGTTGTTTTGTTTTTGTTTTTGAAATAAAGTCTCACTGTATGGCCAAGGTTGGCCTCATACTCTTAATAGTCCTGCCTTGTTTTCCCAAATAATGATTTCTACCAGTTCTTGTTTGTATGTGGTGAGGGATCCTGGGTAATGCATTTAGGGCCTGGGCATGATAAACAAGAATATACCTCAATCTGTTTTCTGCTTTCTATTTTGAGCCAGGGTCTCACTGAAACCTTGAGTTTTGAATTATCCTGCCTCAGGATCCCAGGCCAAGTAGCTGGGATTACAGAGCTTCACCATCATGTCCAGGTTTCTGTACCCTTCAGTTACACACACAGACACATAGACACAGATACACATATACACACACAAAGAGACTGAGTTGGAAATCTGATGTGATGTCCAGAAGGAGCAGCCCCAAATCCTAAGGTCCATCCTTACATATAAGTAGATGATCAGAGAGTACTAAAATTCTGTGACAAAACTGTATTTCACATAACAAAGACACGAGGATTCCAAGTGTGTGGCTGAATAATTTCTTCCTTCTGTCATTCATAAAAATGGAAGAGAGGGGAAGAGAATCCCAGTGCGGGAGGTGTCCATCTGTCAGGCTACAGAAAAGCAAATTTCAGAATTGCTTTCACTTCATTTAAAATTAGTTTCTTAGGATCCTTGGCACTTTCTCCATGTGAAATATTTACAGAAATTATACATTTAAAAAGGGAATTAAAACAGAAACAGAAATTCAAGTAAAACTCAGCAACCTCTATTCTTGCTTTTGCACAAGATGGTCTGTAATACATTATCCTCTCCACAAAGAAAAAATAAAATAAAATAAAAAATAAAAAGAGGCCATGCCTAGTGATGCAGGCCTTTAATCCCAACTGCCAAGAAGATGAAAAGTTCCAAGCTGGCCAAAATGAGTTCAAGGCCTTACTAACTTAGTGAAAAATCTATCTCAAAATAAAAGATAAGGGCTGCCAAGACGGCTCAGTAGGTCAAAGTGGTTTGTTTCACTGCAAGTCTGAGGATCTGAGTTCAAGTCCCAGGGCCATGGAGAACTGACCTCTGAAAGTCATCTCCTTACCCCCACACATGGACCGTGGCATGTGCATGCCTACATGTGAGAGCATGTGTGCACACACGCACACACATCAAAAAGACACAAATAACAAAAATTTAAAAGTTAAATATGCTGCCAAGCAGTAGTGTCATACACTTTTGATCCCAGCACTCAGGGAAGCAGAGGCAGGCCTGTCTCTGTGAGTTCGAGGACAGTCAAGGCTATGCAGAGAAGCTGTCTAGAAAAAAACCAAGCCAAAAAAAAAAAAAAAAACATTAAACACATTTAGAAAGCACTAGGATAGAGTTCAGTGGTACAACACCGTTCAAGGATGCAAGGATGCATCTAATTCCAAAAGCCACTCAGAAAAGGGTGGGAGTAGAACGAAACCGAATCAGGAATGTTAGGAGTTCACATCTACTCTGGACTATGTAAGCTAGTTCCAGATTCATGAGGCGCTGTAGAAATGGCTCATTGGTTATAACGCATATCGCCAGCTCCCAAATCAGTAGTCTCACCTCTGTACAACTACAGCTTTAAGACACCTGACACCTCTGGGCTCCCCAGGCACCTGCTCTCACATGCTCCTACCTCCACAGACACACAAGGACGCGAATATAAACAAAGGAAGAGTTACTTTTAAATCGTGTAATCTTGGCCTTTTAACTACAACATGCCTCAGTTTCACCCAGATTCTGCACCAGAAAACAAAAGCTGCTGGGCGTGGTGGAGCACTCCAGCACTTGGGTGGATGGATCCCTGTGAGCTCCAGGTCAGCTGTGTCTACGGGGTCTTTACCAAAGCAGTCTTTAGTGCTGGCTAACTCTAGTTTGGCAGGGTGGAAATATGGCCGCTGAAATACAATCAGGACCTCACTCCGAGCTCTGTTTATTCCTGATGAACTCTAAATTCAGTTAGGGGAAAACAGGAAAGGCTTTCGGGGTTTCAAACCCTAAACCCAGCGTGACTCTAAAGAACAGGCGGTTTCGGGTGCGTTCCATTAACTTTGTCTCCTGTCGGGAGCCGTCACCCGGGTGATGACGCAACCCGACGTTCCCTCCCCACCTCCGCCCCGCCTGAGGTCGCCGGGATATCAAGATGGCGGCCCCCAGGAGCTGTGTTCTATGGCGCTATTGCAGCCGCGGGTGGTCGCTGGCAGCGGGAGACTGCAGACTCCCCGGGTTTCGTAGGCCCTGGCCCGGGGCCACGCCGAGTGCACGGTCCTTGTCCCAAGAGAAGCGAGCCGCGGACACGCACTTCGGGTTTGAGACTGTGTCTGAGGAGGAGAAAGGCGGCAAAGGTGACAGGGCGAGAGGGTGCCTGGGGGGACCTATCCGACATCGATTTGGTTTCCTTTACCATCTGAGGGTTAATTAAATGTCCTGTTAGCCCTAGAGCTCTAGTCCTTTCAGTCCTGCAGTCCTGACTTCCGAGCAGTACTCACCCCCCAGACTCAGCTTCCATTACAAGTTTATAATTTTCTGTAACCAGGATTGCAGGCATTTCAGACGCTACACCCGGCTACACGCCCTCGTGTTTGTGTGTGTGTGTGGGGGGAATGTATGGGAGGGTGGATGGGTGGGAGGATGGGGGTGGGTGTGTCTGCAGTTTGGACCCCAAACTCACAGAGATGCAACTGCCTCTGCCCCTTGAATGCTGGGTTTAAAAGCGTGTGCCACCAAACTCGTTTTGGCCCCCTTTGAGCATACAGAACCCTTAACTCTCATCAACGGCGAGGTTGTTGTATGCCAGGCGCTGTGTAGACATTTTCCTACCATATCTCACTTCAGTTTCCCTCTAGTGATTATTGTTAGTCCCTTTCTTGGCAAATACAGAGCTAAGGTTCAGCAAGAATTTGTACTCTTTAAAATGGTAGCCAGAGGCTGGGAATGTAGTCCAATGGTAGAGCGCTTGCCGCTCACTACTTCGGCTCAGTTTGATCCCTAGCATCACATAAATTGTGTGTGGTGGTGTAAACTTGTGATCCCAGCACTTGAGAGGTGAATGCAGGAGGACTAGACGGTTCAAGGTAGTTCTCTACTATGCTGTGGATTTGAAGCCAGCCACAGATAGGGAGATCCTGTCTCTACAGAGATAAACACAACATTGCCAGAAGGTGGGAGAACTGCTGTTCTCAGGCAGTTTGGTTTTCTGGCTACAGAGCCCACATTCTTAGTTTTCTTACTAAAGAGGAACACCCCCTCTCCGGAGTTTTTTAAAATAAGATATAGACAGGGGAGGCAGACACAGGCAGATTTCTGTGAGTTCAAGGCCAATCTACACGGTGAGTCCTAGGATAGCCAGAGTTACACAATGGGACCCTGTCTTGAAAAAAAGAACACACACACACACACACACACACACACACACACACACACACGTCAAAACTATCAGCCAGATGTTGTGACCATGCTTATAATCCCAGCATTCTGTAGAGATGGGGTAGGATCACAGGTATAAGGGCTCCTGGGCTACATATCAAAACCCTTCCTAAAAAAACAAAACAAACACACTAAGGGGCTAGAGGGATGGCTTAGCAGCTAAAAGCACTAAAGAACCCAATTTAGGGTTGGAGAGATGGCTCAGAGGTTAAGGGCACTGGCCGATCTTTCTAAAGGTCCTAAGTTCAATTCCCAGCAACCACATGGTGGCTCACAACCATCTATGAGATTTGGTGCCTTCTTCTGGCATGCAGGTTTACATGCCGACAGAATATTGTATACATAATAAATAAATCTTAAAAAAAAAAAAAAAGAACTCTGTTTAGTTCCTAGCATTCACATGCTTGTTCACAAGTGTCTA
>NW_026595703.1:0-18058 GCF_907164565.1 Psammomys obesus
GTGTGTGTGTGTGTGTGTGTGTGTGTGTGTGTGTGTGTGTGTGTGTGTGTGTAGAATAAGGTGATGCACAGCGAATGCTGGACTGTTTGGTTTGCAGCTTCTGGAGGTGGGACCAGTCAGCAGGAGCTTGTCGGCACTCACATCTCTACCTCCCTTCCAACCATTATCCACCCCAATCCCTTCCATCTTCCCAACACTCAGTAGGAGAGGAAAAGGTTAGAAGGAAAAGGGGCCATAGATCTGTTAAGACTACTGCCTGCTTGCTGACTAGTGCAAGTCCAGTCTTCTTTGTCAAGATACCCAGTTTATTCTCATCTCTTTGCTCACGACCACTTGACAAAACACGTAACAGGAACCAGCAGCCTCAGGAGGAGCAGCAGTCTCCACTGGCCCTCTCGGGGCTCTCCCTTTAAACCCTCTCCAGATTTCCAGATTCCCAGAATTAAACTATCTGCAGCTGGCACAAATCACTCTCCTCCTAGAGCATGAGACAGTCATAGTCAGTGGCTGTTGACCAAATGAGGCAGCCTCATATCTCCCACCTGGGATTAAAAGAAAACATTCACATAACAGAACTGGGTTTTTAACGCGACCAGAATCCTCACTACAGGAGCTGAAGATGGCGTGTGTGCTGAGGACAGCTCATTGATGTGCTCAAGCATCTGAGCAGCACACGAAGCTTGACAGTATTGTGTGGCCCACAGAGCTTAAGGGTCTTCTTTTGTTGTAATTGTTTTTCAATGTGTGTAGGTGTTTAGCTTGCATATGTGTCTCTGCATGAGGGTCCTGGAGCCTACAGAGACCAGAAAAGGGTGTCAGATCTAGAGCTGGAGTTATATAGATGGTTGTAAGCCACCTGGGTGTTGGGACTCAAACTCAGTTCCTCTGGAAGAGCAGCTAGTGCTGTTCACTGCTGAGCCATCTCTCCAGCCATTGTTAATTTTTTAAATTATGGTTTTTATTTAGTGGGGCCATGGGGACTTATGCTGGTACCCATAGCACTCCTGTGGAGGTCAGAGAACAACTTATAGCAGTTGCTTCTCTCCCACCATGTTGGTTCAGGGAATTGAACTCATGTCATCAGGTTTGGCAGCTTGGTCCACTGAGCCATCTCACTGGCCCTAAGAATATTCTTTTTCAAGTTGTTTTGAGACAGGATCTTAACTGTATATATATATATATATAGCCTTGGCTAGCCTGGAACTTACTCTGTAGACGAGGCTGGCCTTGAACTCATAGCAGGATCTTCTTAAATCACACAGTTTTTTTTTTTCTTTTTAAGATTTTGTTTATTTATTTTATATATGAGTGCTCTTTATGCATGTATACCTGCATGCCAGAAGAGGGTATCAGACCCCTGTGTAGATGGTAGTGAGCCACCATGTGGTTGCTGGGAATTGAACTCAGGACCTCTGGAAGAGCAGCCAGTGCTCTTAATCGCTGAGCATCTCTCCAGCCCCACAGCTTTCTTTTGCTTTCTTTCTTTTTAAATATTTTTCCAGTATTGGAGATTGAACCCAGGTTCTTGCATGCCAACTGTTCTGCTGATTTTACATCTGGCCATTGAATATTTCAAAATACTTCCTCTAACCAGGTGTGATAGGTTTTTTTTGTTTGTTTTTGTTGTTTTTTTTTTGTTTGTTTTGTTTTTTTGAGACAGGGTTTCTCTGTGTAACCTTGGCTGTCCTGGACTCACTTTGTAGACCAAGCTGGCCTCAAACTCACAGAGATCTGCCTGCCTCTGCCTCCCTGAGCGCTGGGATTACAGGCGTATGCACTGTGTCCCAGAATTTGGAAGGGAAACTAGGTATATCTTTTGTGAGTTTGAGGCCAGCCTGGTCTATATCATGAGTTCCAAGCTAGTCCAGGCTACGTAGTGAGACCCTCTTAAAAGAGCCACAACAAAAGCTTTTTCTTAATATTTGCACATTCATTAACGATGCTCTATGTCGCCCTCTTGGCACCGCTTTCCAGCTGCTGTCCTGACTCTTCCACGCTGGCAAGGCTGTGCAGGCAGCCAGAGAGATGGGCGTATCACAAAAGCGTCCTCTGGGCAAGTCAGCATTTCTCCACTCCCCCTCTCTCACTGTGAATGTCTGGTTATTTTAGGCCGGTTATTCTCCTCCTCCTCACACACCAAGAAGGAGCTGCCTAGACGAACTGCAGCCCATTTGGCCTTCATGATGAAGACCTCTTTGTCAGCCATCCACCCTAGTCAGAAGGCAGCAGTTACTAGACAAAGGCACTATGTGTCTTACTCCTACTGACAAATCTATTTCCCTTCCTGGGTGCTTGGCCACAAGGAATGGAGAACAAACAGTGAAATGAAAGGTACTGTTCTGTTTCTGGAACCATCTTCCATAGTGTAACTATGAACCTGCCTAGGTTGTTGTTTGAAACAGGATGTCACATCACCCAGGCCAGCAGGTAAGGCTGGCCTTGAGCGCCTGATAAGCAGTCCAGCCTCGGCCTGCCTGATGATGGAATGAAAAATAAAGCCACTTAAGCTGGGGCTGGAGAGATGGCTCAGTGACTGAGAGAAGTCTGCTCTTGCAGCGGGTGCCCGACATCCAAATGGCAACTTATAACTGCCTAAAACTCCAGTTCCAGAGTTTCCCAGCATCTCTTCTGACCTCTGTGGGCTCCTGGACATATGTGGTGCACTTACATGCCCTCAGGCACACAGCATACACATTAAAGAACAAACAAACAAAAACAAACCTAAGCTAAATGGCTGGAATCTGTCCTTTGTTGCTGTTATTCAACATACAGCCAATTAGACATAGACTCTAAAAAGGCTCCCAATCTAAGTATGGTGGTGCATTAGTATAATCAGAGCACTTGGGAGGTGGAGGCAGGTGGGTCTCTGAGTTCAAGGCCAGCCAAGACTACAAAAACCAATGAAACAAACAAACAAAAAACTTTTAATGACCAAGAAAAGGAGGTTTGATTTATTGTCTATTTTTATATTCTGAATATTAGTATCTTGCCTGCACGTATATCTGGAGGTACTAGATCTCCTGGAATTGGCACTACAGACACTTACGAGGCATGTGGGTGCTGGGAATTGAAGTCAGGACCTCTGGAAGAGCAGCCAGTGCTCTTAACCACTGAGCCATCTCCAGCCCCAGGAGGTTGGTTTTATAAAATGATAAGGACTAGCCAGGCCGGGTGGCACACACCTATAATCCCAGCACTTGGGGAGGCCACAGCAAGTGAGTTCGAGGCCAACTTGGTCTACAAAGCAAGTCCAGGACAGTCAGGACTACACAGAGAAACACTCTCGGAAAAAAAAAAGAACAAACAAAACAAACTAGTCTTAAAATTTTAAGGCCTTGGCTCCACAACAGTGCTAACTGTGAAGTATCTGGTTGGGAAAAACTGCTTAGGGTAGGGCTAGATGCTAGCTCAGTGGCAACATTTGCCCAGTGCACAGAGTGCCAAAGTTTGATCTCCAAGCACTGAGAGAGAGAAAATGCTGGCAGGTAGCCTGTCCCCAGATAAATTAGGGTCTCAAATTGGAGGATGACAGTGGAGAAGGCAGGTATTTCATGGTTTCTGCCTCCAAATCCAGCGTCTCCACACCACCAAACAGTTCTTGAATTTTCTGTTACTTCAGTTCTACATTACCCAGACTTTGCATCATGGGTTCTGTGTGACCAGATAGTCCCCACCACAAGCCACACACATTGGTTCATACATTTGGCCTTCCACAGAATCCTCAGGTGCACTACTCTGGTGCTTGCAAAACAGCTGTCTAGACTTACAGCCAGAGCTGCTCTTGTATTCCAGGACTCGAGTGGGTACTTGGAGACGCTGAAGAACTGCCCTTTGATGATGACAAATTTGATGTTTACACCATTGCATTTGGGATCCGGAATGTCACACACATTGACCAGGTATGAATAGCTGTGTGCTCAGTTCACGTGACTTTCAGGATAATGGTTCCCCTGGATGGGCCTAACCCCAACTAAGGACACAGATGATTCTTTCTTAGGCCCAGTACTTAAGAGGAGTGACTACTTTAAGCCTAGAGGTTTCTTCCTCCTCCTCTTCCTCAATGTATTTATTTGTGGTGTGTGTGGGTGTGTGTGAGTGTGTGCGTGCATGTGCATACATGCATGCACGTATGGTTTGCACGCTGGTATGCTGGTCCTGTGAAGCATGGCTTTTACATAGGTGTTAAGGATTTGAATTTGGGTCCTTAATTCCACAACAAGTGCTCTTACTGAACTCGCAGCCCTCTTCTGTTTTACATATTGATGTTTATGTGACTGTGTGAGTCTGTGTGCACCGTGTGATGCAGGTGTCCTAGGGGCCAGAGGGTGTTGGATCCTCTGGAGCTAGAGTAGAGTTACAGGCAGTTAGAAGCCATCTGATTTGGGTGCTGGGAACTTGAACCTGGGTCCTCTGTACAAGCAGTATTTGCTTTTAGTCACTGATCACCTCTCCTGCCCCAGGGCTTTCTTCTTTCTTTTTAATTTTTTTTTTTTTTCCCTCAAGACAGGGTTTCTCTGTTGCCCAGACTATCCTGGAACTCCCTTTGTAGACCAGGCTGGCCTCAAACCCACAGAGATCACCGCCTCTGCCTCCTGAGTGCTGGGATTAAAGGTGTCCTCCACCATGCCTGGTATTTCTTTGTAAATTGCCAGTTTCTTGGTCACAAAATTGAGCCAGAATCCCAGGACAGCTCTTAGTTGCTCAGGTTGGCACTTACATTCTCTGGGTGGGTTGGACTTGCTGAGGCATTTCCTGTTTCCTCTTGTGAAGCCTCTGTTTGCAGGCCAGAGGCATGGTCAGACACAGAAAATGGCACACAGATGCTCTATGGGCAGGAGGGAACATGACAGTTCCTCTACACCAAGAAGGGAATGTTCTTTTTGAATAGGATTCAGCTCTTTATTTCCACCTCAACATTCTGTCCAAAACATGTAAAGACCATCTGCTAGAAACTGGCTCCTTCTGTGTCTGAATCTCTGCTTTTGGAGTGGAACGTTCTTTAGCGATTTAGCTTTGGTTTGGCTATAGATAGTACTCTCCAGAAGACCTGAGGGTGACACTGCTGAGTATGTACCTTTAGGTGTAGCTTTGTGGGAACCCCATAGGTCAGTTGTGTAGCCGTGGCTCTCCTGGAATTTGCTCTGTAGATCAAGCCTCAGACTCAGAGATCCTCCTGCCTCTACTTCCTCAGTAATGGGATTAAAGGGATTAAAGGTATAAACCATCACTGCCCAGCTATATATATTTTAGTTAAATAAAAAGCATCCTGTAGGCAGGTGCTGGTAGCGCATGGCTACAGTCTCAACACTTCAAAGGCAGGAGACTGCTTTAAGTTTAAGACCTGCTCTACACAGTGAGTTCCAGGTCAGTCTGGGTCATAGAACGGGACCCTGCTTCAACATAAAAAAAAAAAAAAAAAAAAAAAAAAAGGAATGTTTTTGAGACAGGATATTGTTACGCAGATCTTACTAGCCTGGAATTCACTATGTAGAGCAGGTCTTAAACTTAAAGCAGTCTCCTGCCTTTGAAGTGTTGAGACTGTAGCCATGCGCTACCAGCACCTGCCTACATAGTGAATTCCAGGCTAGTAAGATCTGCGTAACAATATCCTGTCTCAAAAACATTCCTTTTTTTTTTTTTTTTTTTTTTTTTTTATGTTGAAGCAGGGTCCCGTTCTATGACCCAGACTGACCTGGAACTCACTGTGTAGCCCAGGCTGTCTTTGAACTTGCAGCCATCCTGTTTCAGTTACCCAAAGCTAGAATTACAGACACCAACTACCACATCCAGCTTTAAAAAAAAAAAAATTTAAACCCTCTCTTTAGACAGAATATGCTATACAGACTAACCCTGTAAAAAAAAAAAATTACTTTTCTACTGTAGCAGGCTGTTTCTGACACCAGTCATATGGTTTTCCCACACCACACAGTTCTGTGCAGACAGCCAAGCCACTGAATGCCCTCCAGTTCTGTCCAGATACCAGCTACTTGGGCTTAACACAGATTCTTCCACACTCAAGTCCACTAAACTGCCCTCCGGTTCAGATATAAATTTCTCACTGGCCATAGATCAGAGGGTCTTTACAACCCCCTCTGTAGGTTTGATCATTTGCTAGAATGTAGTTCTATGTCAGGCATGACAGCGTATGCTTACCATTGCAGAATCTGAGAATCTGAGGCAAGAGGATCTTGAGTTTGAGACCAGCCTGTTTTTGCTGCTAGTGTTTGTTTTTGAGGAAAGGTCTCACTTTGTAGCCCTGGCTGGCCTCAAACTCACTACATAGACCACCTGCTTCTGGTTCCAGACTGCTGGGATTAAAGGCATGTGGCTCTTTTATGAGACCTTGTCTCTTTGTTTGTTCCTTCTTGGCTCCGAATCATCACCAGAGTGTGAAAGTAAAGGTCCAGCCCTCTCAGCCTGGAGCCTACAAGATTGTAAGCGAAAGGAATGTTTCAGTTTGTTGTGGAGCACCACACTCTGTAGCTTGGTTCTTATGGCCCTCCTGCATCTGTAAACAGTTTTTTAAATTATTCTGACTGAAACTTTTTTGCCAGTTATTGTGGCTCACACCCGTGAGCCAGTACCCAGGAGGCAGGAGCTGAAGGATCATTGCAAGTTCAAGGCCACAGGAGATTATGAGGTCTCAGCCTATGGCCAGGGGCAGTAACAAGACTATCTCTCAAAAACAAAAAAGTATTATTAAAATGAAATTCTTTTTAAAAAAAGAGTTATTTATTATGACATATACAGTGTTCTGCCTGCATGCCAGCAGAGAGTACTAAATTTCATTATAGATGGTTGTGAGCCACCATGTGAGTGCTGGGAATTGAACTCAGGACCTCTGGAAGAGCAGCCAGTGCTCTTAACCTCTGAGCCATCTCTCCAACCCTAAAATACTTTTTGAACAGGATCAAAGTTCAAGATTGTGTCAGTGAGACGCCACCCTGATCTCCAGCCATCCTGTGCCTGTTTTCCCACACAATCCCCACTTCCCTGTGTATCTTTGTGAAGATATTTTGTCCCTGTTAAGTATGTCTGTTGCAATCAGGCGTGGTGGCATAGGTCCAGAGCCCCAGTGCTTGGGAGGGTGAGGACAGGGCTCCCCCAGAGCTGCACATGCAGGAGCACCAGGACTTCAGGCCATCCTCAGCTGTATGGCAGGTCTGAAGACAACAACAGCCACAGGGTTGGGGTTGTAGTTTTGTTTTGCAGAATGTGACGTGGCCCAGTCTGGCCTCAAATGTGAGTTACTTCTACTTCTGCCTTCCCTAAGTGCTAAGGTTACAAGCCTGTGCCACTGTGATAGAGTGATTGTGTATGTGTGTGTGTGTGTGAGAGAGAGAGAGAGAGAGAGAGAATGTGAAGGGATGGGGTAACACCATGGCACACATGTAGAGGTACAGGATATCCTTTACTTGGGTTCCAGGGATCCAGCTGAAGGTCACCAGGCTTGCACTTTTCCCTGTTCGGCCATCAGTCTCCCCCTTAATTTTTGAGACAGGTCTGTCACCTAATCAGGTAGCCCACTGCTTTCAGCCTAACTGACTGCTGGTGAGCCCCGAGCGTCCCCCTCGGGACATGTAATTTTCTGCCTCTCCAGGGGACCCTCCCTCAGATCTTTATGGCAGCAGGCAGGTTACCTACCAAGCCATCTCCAGTCCAGATTGCCTTCCTTTTAATGTAAGTATTAGTGCTAAATATTTCCGCCATTATGTTACCTTGGCTTTTCTGGGACAGGATCTTGTGTATCTGGAGCAGGCTGTATTGGTTAAGTAGCTGGTGCTGGCCTTGCACACTTGCTCCCCACTTTCCCAGAGGGCTGCGACTACAGAGGCTTCTCACATCCGGTCCACTGCGGTTCGACTTTAGAATCTTATCAGGAGGCAAGGGCAGGCAGATCTCTGGGAGTCTGTTGTTAAATTGGTCTACACAGTGAGTTCCAGGCTAGCTAAGGCTACATAGTGAGACCTTGTCTAAAATAAATAAATATGCACTCAGGAGAAGGCCGGATGTGTACTGGAGCTGCAGTAAGGGGTAGGACATTTGTCTAGCATGTGCACATCCCTGAGTTTAGACCCCAGCACTCTAAGGAAACACACACACATCAAGTGACCAGATGTATCTGTGTTGTATGAGCTTGAACTCAGAGCTTATATACATGCTCATTGACAATCTTATTAAGTTAAGCTGGCCTTAAAACTCATTCTATAGCCCAGGCTAGCCTTAAAGTTAGAATCCTCTATGTTCAGTCTCCCAAGCAGATGGGGTTACAGGTCTGGGCTATTGGTCAGGCTTATATGGTGATTTTCCTCTGTGTTATCACATAAAACTCTTGGCTGTGGTCTCACACACCTTTCATCCCAGCACTGGGGAGGCAGAAACAGGAGGATCTCTGAATTCAAGGCCAGCCTGCTGTATGGAGTGAGTTCCAGGACAGCCAGGGCTACACAGAGAAACCTTGTATTAAAAAAAACAAAAAATAAAATATGATAAAATGAATTATTAACATACATGTAATTTTCTGTCAGGTAGATTCCCTTAAGATTGTGGGGTTGGGGTCTGGAGAGATGACTCAATGGCTGCTCTTCTGGAGGACCAAGGTTCCATTCCCAGCACCCACATGGCAGCTCACACCTGTCTCTTAACTCCAGTTCCAAGGGTTATGATGTCCTCTTCTGGCTTCTGCAGGCACTAAGCACGCATGTGGTACAGAGACATGCATGTAGGAACAACACCCATACACAGGAGTTTACAAACAAAATCATGTGGGAGAGTCACAATCATTAGTGTGACTCTGATCCATAACTCCAAGCTTTATCTTATGGAGCTGTGCCCGTCCACCTGTGTCAGCAGCTTTCTGTGGTCATGGACAGCAAGTGCTTGGAACGTGGTCACTCCACTGTGTTGTGACTCCTAAGGATGTAAAAGGGCATTTATGGGGGATGTTTACAGTACGCGTAGAGCCGCCTCTGCCTCTCACAGCCCAGGAGAGCTCTGTTCAGGCTTCTCTTCTCCTTCTTTCTCCCAGGCTCTCCAGGAAGCCCATCGGGTCCTAAAGCCAGGAGGACGATTCCTCTGTCTGGAGTTTAGCCAAGTGAATGATCCCTTCATATCCAGGTTAGCACTGATAACACAGCTTTGTAAACTTGCCTAGCAAAAGGTTCCCCACTCCAGCATGGGTAGCCAGTAAGCTACAAGCACCTGAATACCATTCAGAGGTCCCAAACGACCTGAAGAGGACAGCGAGTCCTAAGTGAGAATGCTTAGGCCAGAGCCTCAACTTGTACCCAGAGGCCCATATTGGCCCATGTTGTTTATTTTGCTTGACTCATGTTATTTTAAAAAATTTAATAGCCAAGTGTGGTGGCTCACACCTGTAATCCCAGCACTCCAGTTCAACACTTGCCTGGTCTATATAATGAGTTCTAGGCTAGTCTACAGAATGAGACTATCTCAAACTCACTGGCCAACCAAAAAACTTAAAATCAGAAAATTGGTTTCTACCGTCATTGGAAAACTCAGATGTCACAAGCTTGGTAGAGCAGACTCTCCCATGCAGCCATCAGAGGTGGAGTTAGCTGCCTCTCTTCCCGTTTTCTGGAAGCTTTGTCATGCAGTATGGGCCTCTTAGCCTTACTCTTGGCCTACTTGCCTTGTTTCAGGCACTTGCTTGACTCCTGTAGAAATCTGAGTCAGTGACCCCTGGCTTACTCTGTCCAGTTACTGTTAAGGGATGGAATCAAGCACATTTTTCTTTCTTTTTTCAAGACAGGGTTTCTTTGTGTAGCCCTGGCTGTCCTCGAACATGCTTCTATAGACCAGGCTGGCCTCAAACTCATAGAGATCCACTTGCCTCTGCCTCCCTGAGTGCTGGGATTTCAGGCATGCACCACCATGCTCTGATCAAGTACATTTTTCTAAAGATTTTTGGTTTTGTTTCTCTGTGTAGTCTTAGCTGTCCTGGACTCGCTTTGTAGACCAGGCTGGTCTGGAACTCAGAGATTCACCTGCCTCTGCTTCCCTGAGTGCTTGGATTATAGGCGTATGCCACCGTGCCTGGCCTCTTTTTGTTTTGTTTTTGGAGATAGGGTTTCACTATGTAGCTCTGGCTGGCCTGGAACTTACAGAGATCCACCTGCCTCTGTGCTACCGTGCCTAGCTGCAATAAGCACTCTTAAACACTGAGCCATCTCTTCCAGTCCTTCCCCCACTCCCTCCAGCCCCAACACACACACTTTTGTTATTGGTAGAGAGGTCAGAGAATAATGTCCAGAATCTAGAACCCTCTTTAATATTTTTCTTTCTTTGTTTTTTTTTTTTTTTTTTAGACTCTATGATCTGTACAGCTTTCAGATCATCCCTGTCATTGGCGAGGTTATTGCAGGAGACTGGAAGTCCTACCAATACCTTGTGGAAAGTATTCGGAAGTTCCCAAATCAGGTACAATGCTTTTGTGACTTAAAACAAAGGCCCCAAAGCTGAAGCCCAGGCATCCCATGTGTCTTTTCTTGTATTTTAGGAAGAATTCAAAGAGATGATTGAAGATGCAGGCTTTCAGAAGGTGACTTATGAGAACCTCACTACAGGGATTGTGGCCATTCATTCAGGCTTCAAACTTTAGCTCCTTTTCTACTGTGGAGCATGAGGCAGTCATTTCTGCTGAAGCCTAGAACTGGAAGATAATCTCTCTGATGAGACAGTAGCTGAGCATCCGTCTCCTAAGGGTATAAAACCTTGGATTCATGTTCTGCACTGACCAGCCTCAAAAAGGAAGAAACAAATGCTTTCATTTTTTTGTAGCTCTCATTAGCAGCTACCCAGGCTGCTCTGGCCTCCAGAAGTATCTGGCCTGATTTTTGCTAAACTCCTGCTAGCACTTATCTGTGCCATGTGGGAGTCAGGTGAGAGCAGCTCCAATGAAGTTTTGAAGCTTATCTATAGCTTCTCCATCACAGACGTTTTCCAGAGCAATAATGGATCATTGGAACCCAAGGCTGATTTGAACCAGCCCTGCAGACCACAGCTGAATGAATGAATCTAGGGCCAAAAGCCAAGGTCCAAGTCAGAACGCTGGTGAGGTGTTCAGGGGTGAGCACGTGCTAGAGCTGGGGCTGAGGACGCAGCTCAGTGGGAGAGCACATGCGCTTAGCCTATTGAGGCCCTGGGTTTGGTGTTCATCACCAGAAAAAAAAGTAGGGTTTTGTGAAGCAGTAAAGTTTACAATTTGGGTGGTGTTCAATACTCTTTTCTTGGAGGAGGTGACACAAATACAGTTAGTGTCTGCATCCTTTCGTCAGTCCTCAGCACCATGAACGCCACTGCTGAGCAAGTCTTGGCAAACAGCTTCTTCTCAGAATACATGGTTATAGCAAAAAAAAAAAAAAGAAAGAAAGAAAAAGGGAGGGAGTGGGGAAGGAAATTCTTTATAACAGAATTAGATTGCTCAGCAGTAAAAAGTACTTACTGCCCTTGCAAGCCGAGCTCGATGGTTTACAACCATCTATAACTCGTACTAGGAGATCCCCCCTTTTGACTTCTGAGGGCACTGTGCACACATATACATGCTAGCAGTGATATACATAAAATACACAAACATTTACGAGCCCTGAATAATAGCACAAAACTGTGATATCAGCACTCAGGAGTACTGCCACAAGCCAAGTCCATAGAGCAAGTTCTAGGCCAGCTACAGCTGTGTGTTGAGCTCATACCTCAAAAAACCTAAAAGAAAAAAATACTATTCATATAGCCTACCCCCTTCAGTATTCAAGAATAGGTCTAGGCAGAGTTTGTCCTCATTATAGGCCAGTACGATACTAAGAGGTTTTATACGACATTTAGTAGTAAGCCTTGCTAAGAAATTGTAGAGACCAGTCTGTATGGCAATGCACATTTGTAATCCCAGCACTTAGGAGGCTGAGGCTAGCTAGTAGGCTTTACACAAAGATTTAAAAAAAAAAAAAAAAAAAAAAGATTATCTGAAAGGGCTTCAGATGTTGCTTTTTGGCCCAGCACACTCGGGGTCATTTATAGATCACAGAACAGCTTCTAGTCGGCTAACTACAAATGTCTCAGAACAGCAGCAATGAGGATCTGAGAAAACTTGACATTTCATTTTCAGCCAGCTGAAGCCAACTGGCTTTTAAATTAACAGGAAGGGGCAGGCACTGGGACAGACTCCATAAAGCGTCAAACCAATTTTATTTCTATAGCAACATGTTTTCTCACATCTGATCCCAGAAATGAAAGTTCAAAGCCACCAGCCTCCTGACAGTAAACATGGGTCCAATCAAATTACATTAGACCCCTTAATGTCCAGCCTGTGGTCTTGCATCAGCTCTAGGGACTGTTGCTGGAGACCATCATCTGGTTAGACAAACTACAGCTGTGATGGCCAAATTCTTGTTTGGTTTCAAATAAAAATAGGTCATAAGGAGGGAAAGGAACTTGATTCATGGAAATGTTTTCTCTACCTATTCAAATAGATAAACCAAAGTACCCCATTCTTTTCTGCAAATAGCAGGTAAACATCAACTCACAAAAACAATGGAACCAGGAGGGGCACACATCTGCAACCAAAGTATATGGCAGGAGGACAAAGGAAGATTAGTTAAGGTTATCCTCAGCTGTTCATAGTTTGAAGCTTGCCTGGCCTTCGTAAGACCCACACACACACACACACACACACAAAAAAAAAAAAGGCCAGCAAGATGGCTTAAGGGATAGACTTGCTATCAAGTCTTTGATTCTTAGGACCCACATGGTAGAGAACCAACTGCTCACAAGTTGTCCTCTGACCTCCACATGCACACTTACACACTTGAACAGTAGTTTCACATCCATTCCCTAAATTCCTGGTCCTGACAAAACACAATGTCTAACAAAGTTCAGATGGATAAAAACTTCCAAAATGGCCTGATGCTACCTATACGAAACCTCTCTGTATAGCAGTTTTCTGGCTGTTAAGAATCATTACATCTAAAGCAGAAAAAGCTTTATCTTGTAAAATCAGAAACAGGGAACGCTTAATTCCCAAAGGTAAGTGCTTTTCTCCGTAGGCTACAGTAGCTCTCAAACAATGGAGAAACTTTTGGTGAGTACAGATCACAGCTGTTGGGTCCTTAAGTGAAGCTGATTCACAACTACTGATTGCTGAGCACAGCCTAACAAGCTAAGTCTTGAGCTATTCCAGGCAGCTAGACCCTACAGTTCCTGCTAGAGTGATAGGGATGGGTCCTGACCCGTGGCTAATAGCCCAAACCACCTGGAAAAACAGGTGCGGCCGGCCAAGCATCCCTCTCAAGAGCACTGAAATGTCTAATCCTACGAAAGAACCCCAAACCTACAGTCCTGGTCATTTATCAACTACAAGCTGCTTCAACCCTGTCTTACCTGAACAAACTAACACACACATATACATCTCCAACAGATTTATTTTTAAAGGAATGGCCTACGGGAGAAAAAAAATGGGGTACAGAAGTATGGACTAGAAAATAAATACAAATGTATGCTGTTTTACTAATTAGTTTATAACCACAAAGGTACAGAGGATGGTGCCCTGTACAAAACACAACAGATTCAAACGAGGTGTTCCCTTAGCAAGGCTGAAGATTCAGTCTCTGGTATTTGGATCTAGGATGCAGTCCTTGTGTTTGGATGGCTCACTGGGTGTTTGGCACAGCTGTGCTTCTAACCGGATTTGAACAGAAGAATGGCCACCTGACCCAGGTAGAAATAGATGAAGTGCTTGGTTTCATGTGTCACGTAACTACCGAAGTTCCGCCCCACGATGCAGTGCCAGGTGGGATTGTACTTCTTGTCAAACTCCTGGGAAAGAATAAAGCAGAACTTTAGTGACACACTTGGAGAATTCACTCTGTAAAAAAAGCCAGAGCCTGCAGAACCAAAAAGGCCTGGCTTCTCAAATTGTGTCCACACTGGGGACCTTGAGCACAACTAGGCTCTACCACTGAACTATACTAACAACCCCAGCAAATTCTTAAAAGAATGTACCCTGGCTCTAAATCACCTTCCTAAGAACAGTAATGCAATATGCTTGCACTCTGAGGTAAGATGGGAATGGGAGATGAGGAGAGCAAAGGCATAAGGGTCATTTTCAATCCTCTGACCACTTTGGGGGTCTTTCTGTTGTCGGTTTTTGGATGGAGTTTCCCTATGTAGTCCTGACTGTCCTGGAACTCAGTAAGTAGATTAGTTTGAAGTCAAAGAGATAAAGGTGTACACCATCATTCCCAATGTACTTCTGACTTCGGCAATTCCAGAGGCAGATGACATCAGCACTTACAGTTTATCAGGTTGTTCCTGATAACAACTATCCTACCATATTTGCCATGCACCCCAAATCGAGAAAGACAGTAAAAATTACCCCTTAGAAAGACTAAAGGACAAAGTGTACCTCTGACTTGAGCAATTCCACAGAGGTAGAGGACATCGGCACTTATAGTTTATCAGGTTGTTCCTGATAACTATTATACCACCGTATTTGCCATGCACCGCAAATCCAGTTAGACAGTAAAAATTACTCCTCAGAAGGACTAAAGAATGAAGCCTCGATTTTCATATAAATCAAGATGGATTTAAAAAAAAATACAGGCTCACAACCCAAAAGCTAACTAGCTAGACTTTATTCTTTAAAATGGCTCTCCTCCAGCGGGGCGTGGTGGCCCACACCTGTAGTTCCAGTACTGGGGAGAGGCAGAGGCAAGCAAATCTCTGCGAGGTCGAGGGCAGCCTGTTCTACAACGTGAGTCCAGATCAAGCCAAGGCTACACAGACAAACCCTGCCTTGGAAAAAAAATAATAAAATCACTCTCCTCTCTGAATCAACTACCCAGTCTTAAAGATCAGCAAGTTAGAGAGCATCTGCTTCCCCTATCCCAATGGGCATGGAACTGGAATGTGTTAGTTTCACTAGTTGTCCAGAACCAGGGCCAAAATGTAAAATTCATTAGGGCGCCTCATATCTCTTCCTGCATGCAGCTTGAAAACCTCGTCTTTCTCACAGTCCAGAAGCACATGCTGTTGCGTTTGTCAAAAACGGTATTCATTTCTGTTCCATGTGAGTCTTTCATCTTCTCGTTCTCCACTGCAACCCTCCCACGGCTTCAGCTTCCAGTTTCCTTCCAGCAAACATAGCTTGAGAACTTGGCAATCTTGCCAGCTTTCTACAAACTGCCATTTACCGAGCCTCCACCCAAGACCCCAACCACCACTGCCACCCACTTTCCCTGAACTGTCGGCTAACTCCCGGCTGAGAGGCTGGCAAGATCTCCTCCTAGCCCGGCTGGAAACACCCACGCAGTTCCCCCCAACCCCCCCCCCTCCGGAACACCCAGATGGATCCTCGGCGCAGGAATCCTACAGTAGGGGGAACTGCTCACTGCTCCCTGATCTTGGAAACCGTTGCTAGGTGGCGCTTTCCCCCAAGGAGCAGAGGGTTTAAAGAAGAAGAAGGAAAAAAAAAAAAAAAAAAAAAACTTCTGGCGTTGAGGAAGACCAGAGTCTTCCCCAGAGGAACGCTTTTGCGTCCTTTCTAGAACTGTCTACGGAGCCGCCCTGAGGGCCACAGGAAAAATCTGCCAAGCGCCCAGGGAACGCAGAGCCTGGGAGAAGGAACGACGCGGTGCCGGGTCCTCACCTTCTTGATGTGGGCCGCAATGTCCTTTTCTATGTTGTACTTCTCCAACGCTTGGGTAGCGCACTCCACCGAGTCCTGTTGCATCTCTTCCGACATGTCTGCGTTTTTGATCACCGCCTTCCGGTCGCACATGGTTACCTACGGGACCGGGTGGGAGGGCGGGAGAAGTAATGGTCAGGGTGGCGAGGACCGCGCTGCCCTCCCGACCCGGCCCCTGAGGACGACGCCCCCACCCGCTTCCAAGGCGCAGCTCCCGCGGCCCGCACCACTGGCCCGGGGGACAGCGAGGACCCGAGGACCCTCTCACCGTGGAGCAGGGGCCAGCCGGCTGCTGCGAGCTCCTAGGGAAGGTGCTGGCGCCGCTCAAGCAGCTGAGTAGAGCCGGTCGCTACCGAAGCCGTGGCGCATCTAAGGAGCCCCACGCCAGCCGCCGCCGCCTAATCGCTAGGCCCCGCCCTGCGTCCGCGGCCCCGCCCCCAAAACGCGCCTCTATTGGCTGAACACAGCCACCAGCCTCTGCTTATTGGTCCATGGATTCAATGGTTCCCTCAGGATCTTTCCCCTGCATTTTGTTGCAGACCACAATGCACCGCGCACAGCGTCGGTTGCCCGGGCGATGCGTGGCACGCGTGCAAGCCCACACACCCTGAAGGCGGAGCCCTGGTGGAGTGGCTGGCTCCCGGACCACCCAGCTGTCTGGAAGGGTGTGGGGGCGGGCGGCTTCTGCCCGGGCCCACTCAGTTTAGCCCGGGGTGTGTTCTCGAACCGTAGTTTCTAGAAGACTGGGAGCCGCCACCCCAGTTGCCGCCCATTTCCACCCCCACCCGGGGTTAGCACGATTTACGGCTTTTGACAGGTGGCTTCAAGCCTGGAAAGGTTCTTCTCCAAAGCAGGGGCAAGCCACCGATTCACTTGCACTAAGAGTCAGAGGCCTTGCTTTAAAGATTTGCTGTCGCCTTCTTGAAGTTCGTGCTTGTGTGTCTGAGGAGGCCTTGGGCGTGAGAGGAAAGAAAGTTCTACGTTCTACCACTAAACCCCGTTTCCTTTTTCCGTCCGTGTCCTCGCCATCCCACCCTAGCATCGTCTGTTTCGGTAGCCCAAGCTGACCTGAAATTCTGTTCTCCTTTCTTGACCTCCCCATGCGCCATGACGCCAGGTTAAATTCCTGATCTTATAACAGCACCATGTTTATTTCATGCTGTAGCCCCTATGCAGAGACCACCTGGCCTAGCAAGCCGTATGCATGGTGATAACCTAAGATCTGAAGTTGAGATTCGAGAAAGGAATCTTCTCCAGGAGCCAGGCTCTGTCTGCCTGACAGGGCAGGCCTTAGAAGCTGGAACACGGGTGGCTGTGGAGTGTGTACAGATGAGGCTTCTTGCTCAGATACGTTGTCCTTTTGGGGAAAGTTTCTTG
Source organism: Psammomys obesus (assembly GCF_907164565.1). Taxonomy (NCBI): domain Eukaryota; kingdom Metazoa; phylum Chordata; class Mammalia; order Rodentia; family Muridae; genus Psammomys; species Psammomys obesus. The sequence continues at coordinate 17,075 of NW_026595703.1, forward strand.
GTTGAGGATTTATTTCTTGAAAGGAAGTATCTTAATGGACAAGAAAGTGATCCAAGGAAGTCTTCTCTGGCATAGTTACATTTAATGACTAGTGCTACCTAAGCAAATAAAAAAAAAAAAAAATGAAGTATTGATAATAGGCTAACGGCAGAGCTCTTACCTCGCATGCGCTGTATCCCGAGTTTGATAACGCAGTACTTCAGGACAAAACAAAATCGTAGTCAAGAGCAAGGTCTCAGGGAGTGGAGGCATCCCGGCGCTGTAGAAAGCGGTGCTGTTTTGTTTTGTTTGCGATGGGGGCTCAGTGTAAAGGCCAGCCCCTTGGTAGGTGTGTGAGGACATTAAACTGAAAGAACGCTTGTACATTCCAGCACAGTACTGTGTGGTGCGAAGTGCTGACTGAATCTTACTGATTATTAGTGCTGAGCTCTCAAACCTTAAATGCCCGTAATATATTTTTTCAAACTCCTTAAATAATTTTAGGATTGCATAACTCCAAGCTCTCTGCCTACATTTCCGCATTGTTCTCATCACCTACACACTAGCCTAGAACCTTTGTTTTGTTGAGACATGGTAGAGACCCTGTCTCCATAAGCTATTATGTTATTATGTAGTTCTGTTATGTCCCTATTATGTAGCTCTGGCCCTCAGACTTGAAGAGAGCCACCTGTCTCTGCCTCCAGGGTGCAGGAATTAAAGGCATTCACCACCACACCTGGCTGACCTAGAATCCTTTAAAAAAAAAAAAAGTGATTTATTGTTCTTTTTTTATGTACATTGGTATTCTGCCTGCTTGTGTGTGTGTGTGTGTGTGAGGATGTCACATCTGGAACTGGAGTTACAGACAGTTGTGAGCTGCCATGTGGGTGCTGGAAATTGAACCCAGGTCCTTTGGAAGAGCAGCCAGTGCTCTTAGCCGCTGAGCCATCTCTCCAGCCCCCCCTAGAACCCCTTTTTCACTAAACTGCCCAGAGGCATACTACT
>NW_026595704.1:0-19838 GCF_907164565.1 Psammomys obesus
CAGGCGACAGAGACAGACAGACAGACAGACAGACAGACAGACAGACAGACAAAGGGAGAGGAGAGGAGAGGAGAGGAGAGGAGAGGAGAGGAGAGGAGAGGAGAGGGGAGGGGAGGGGAGGGGAAAGAGAGGAAGGAAGGAAGGAAGGAAGGAAGGAAGGAAGGAAGGAAGGAAGGAAGGAAAGAAAGAAAGAAAGAAAGAAAGAAAGAAAGAAAGAAAGAAAGAAAGAAAGAAAGAAAGAAAGAAAGAAAGGCATGTGATCAAATCTGTGGGCCACTGCTGACTAACAAAGCAACACTAAGCACCTTTGTTGACGGAAATAGAGATATTCTCCATGAGCTTCCAAAACTTCTCATGTTTCAATTCTCTGAAACAGTAATTTCAGTTGACTTCTGAAACAGAGAAGCCTTTTTTTCAAACTACATTTTGGCGGACTCCCGTTCTATAACCTGCATTTTGGCGGACCCCCACTCTATAAAGAAAACAAACAGTGATGAAGGTCTGGAGGGCTTCCCTCCCCCTGCAGCCCCTGAACTGGAACCAAATGTAGCTGGTCTGTCCCTTCCCTAAAGCCAACGCTGCCATAACTGTCCTCAGTATATCCAAGCGTAACACCATGTATGTTCTCATCACTGATCACCACCCAGGCTAAATCAATGAAATCAACTTCCCTATCTCAGTCATTTCTGTGCTACCTAAAGATTAACGGTAAAGGGAAATGTCAGTGGCACAAAATTAATGGAGGAAGTTTTGGAAGGGAAGGGAGTTACTGTGACTAAAATGCCTTAAAAATCAATATGATTGATTTTGTTTTTCATAATAGTTAAATTAACACATATCATTTTCCATTTATTTTATACTATGATTAAAACTTTTAGCCAAATGTGATTTTATTTGATGTTAATAAAAAGTCATCAAGATATATCATCTCAAAGGTAGTGACATTTTTAACTATTTAGCTACTTTTTTTATAAATGACAAAAATGAAACCTGTTACTTAAAAGTAGAGAACAAAAAAATTATACGTAAGGCACAGAATCAAATAACTAAAAAATAAATATAAGGAAAAAAGTTAGACTTTTATCAAAATTAAAAATTTACAGGCCAACCCAGACTTTGTCTGGGAAGGCAAGGCTACACAGAGAAACCCTGTCTCAAAAAATAAAATAAAATAAAATAAACTTCCAAGGTCAGTACACTATAATGGTCACCAATTAAAAAGTGTAATAAGCCCCAGGAGTGTTTCTTTTTTTATGTACATATTTGATAAAGCATTGCTTCTAGAGTATATTCAAAGAACTTTTACCACAATTTCAAAATTAACAAGGAATCTGATTATTAATTTCTCTAAGAAAGGTACAAAAATGTCCAACAGCACATGAAATGTAAAAAATACATCATTAGAGAAATGCAGTCAGGACCACAATGAGGTCCTGCTTTCAGCTACTAGAATCGATGCGAACAAACAGATCAAAACGCAGCTCAGTCAAAACCGCCAGGAGCGCGGCACCAGAAGCCCAAGGCAGGACAGCCAGGACAGCACCTGAGTTAGAGCCAGTCAACGGCCATCCGGAAACTTGTCCCTCTGGCCTCCAGAGGCTGTGACACACATGTGTACGCACACAAGTCCTGCTAAAAGTAGAGGATAAGAGGCAGGGGAGTGGTGATGCACACCTTTAATCCCACACAAGGCAGAGGCAGATGGATCTCTGTGTTCTCTGCCAGCCTGGTCAACAGAGTGAGTTCCAGGCCAGCCAGGGCGACTAGTGAGCCCCTACCTCAGAAAACAAACAAACAAACAAACAGGGGCAGAGGACAAAGCTCTGGAGCAGGGCTACAGCTTACTGCTGGTGTTCACGTGGCATGCCAAGGGCCCCACATCCAATCCTGTACTGTCAAAAATGTTTTTAAGATGCAGAGCTGTCACTGAAGGGTCCGTAAAGACGCCTCCTGCATGCCCCACCAGCAGTCCACTCTAGAAGCATCCTCTCCACACCATACCACACCACACCCAAATCACTGTAACCACAATCCAGAATTCCTATACAGTAGACAGGAAGCCTGCTCTACAAGTTCCCACGTGTGGACTCACGGCAAGCGCTGTGGGGGAAGGGCTCTGGCCGCACTGTGCTCAGCAAGGTGCTGTTGGTCACACGTGACAGCCCCATGTCCCACTGCACTGCTGAATGTGACAAGCTGCAAAGACACACTCAACTCTACTGGCGGACATCCGAGCTATTTCCCGGTGTTGCTGCTGTGAGTAAGCTACTGGGCACATCCCTCTACATGTCTTTTCAAGACTGTTTTCATTGAAGGAAACACGGAGGGCAGACGTGACTTTCTGAGAAACTGCTTGCCTGAGCTGCAAAGTAGCTGTACCACTGCCACCTGTCGCATGTGTGACCCCGCCGAGGGTGTGGACCTCCTTCCAATACAGTCATGCTGGTGAACGTGTGAGGACTTAACCTGCATCCCCTGACAACAGCCACAGCTTAGAACTTCGTTGGCCACCGGCCCATTTCTTAACTTTGTTATTTTTCTTACTGACCTGTAGAAGTTGCACATGGATTCCAAATGTGAAATCCACGTCAGATACATCTTATAACATCTTCTCCCTTTTCATTCTATTAATGACATTTTGTCTAAAAAGAAGCTTGATGAAATCAGTGCCTCTCCTGTTATGGTTATTTGTGTGTGACTATTTTCTGTTTCTCCATACTGGAATGTAAACCATGGTTTATTTTATTCACCCGCTAGAACCACCAGACACTTACATGGTACTGAAATAAATAGTGACTTTCAAACCCGGCACTTGAGAGGCAGAGGGAGGAGAATCTCTGTGAGTTCAAGGTCAGCCAGAGCTATACACAGGGAGACCCTGTCTCTAAGAAAATAAATGGAATGAGCACCTCCTTGTCACATAAGAAGAGTCTCACACCTGGGTATTCACAAATAAAATAAAAAATGTCTAGGATGTACTTCAAAAATGTTCAGGTAAGAAATGTAAAGTAAACTGCTGATAAGTACTTACAAGTGAGTAAAGACACACAGAGAGTCACTGGGCCACTCCATCAGCCCCAAAGGACACACAGACCTGTGATCAAGTGCACACTCTGTTGCAGGCGCCCATGCAGTGCGCACAGTGGCAGAGCAATGAAAATTCTTGACTGTATTCTACATAATGGCTAAAAAAAGCTTAAAACAAGAGGGAAAGTATTGTAATGTCTGCTGCTTCTCAATTGCTTTTTAAATTAATGAAATAATCCAGCACCTCATTACATGAAATTAACAAAACAAGTAGAACACAGAAAATAGCTGAATAGTTTTTCTAAATCTTTAAGAAACTAAATCTGCATGGTACTTGGGGGAGTTTTGTGGGGTTTTCATTTCTTGGGTTTTGGTTTTGGTGTTTGTTTATTGTTTACTGAATTTGGTTTGGGCACCGCTGCTTTGCTAGGAAAGTAGGCAGACACAGTTACTAACGTCAAGAGGAGGAAGGATTGGGTAAAGCCTTAAATAACTGTATGCCACTTGAAGGACAGCTCTGGACAGCTCCCACCACACAGCAGTTACAGAACAGACAACTGATCAACCATCCCAGATGACAGCCACCACTGCTGAAAACATTAACACTAAAAGTCAGCGCTGGAGCCAGAGACCATCCAGAAGCAGAGAGCCTGATGCAGCCCTTACGTTATCAAGTCTACAGTGAAAACAGGAGTGAGCACGAGTGCAGAGCAGTGTTAATAAGTACTTTGAAGTGATGTAAAAGGGATTAAACGGAAATGAGAGTTTATACTAATATAGGCTTTAAAAATTCATTAGAAAGGTTATTAGAACAAGTATCATATTCCCAGTGGAGATGGGAATAAGATCATCTTCTTTCTTCTTGAAAGATTCAAAGATCACCTGATTACAACAGTTAAAGGACTTTTTTTCTGAAGTAGATTTTATTCATTCACACAACAAACACTTACTAAAAGCTTGCTAAGTATCTGAAAGCACCCTGATTCTACCAGCAATAAAGTAAAATATGACATAATCTCCTTCCTGACATACCATCATTTGTAAGACAGCCAAAAAAAAAGGAAAATAAAATGAAATGAAATGAATCTCAGAATTCTTCTCTCGGGAGAATTTGAAGACTAAAAAAACCTAGCAGGTATGTAGACTAACTAAGACAGTGGCATGGGGCACAAAGAGCTGGCTTAGTGGATGCCTGCTACCAAGCCAAACATGACTATCTGAGTTCAGTCCCTGGAACCACACCTCGAAAGGAGCAAACCAAGTCCCTCAACTTGTTCTCTGATCTCTACACGTGCACCAAGACATGTTTACATGTTTTGCTTTGTTGTTTGTTTTTTAAGTGGCAGCATGTATTACTAAACCCTACCTTCTTCAAACATCACGTTTCTCTAGACCCAGTCATCAATCACCATCCACTCATATCATCACTGAGTCCCAAAGATTTCCAAACACAGTTATAAGGGCCTACACTGGAGCTGAGTGTGGCTTACTGGTAGGACAGTTGCTAGCATGTACAAGGTTCTGAGCCCAACAACACAGAGACACAGATACACACATACACAAACACAAACATATACACACATACTTTTAAGCAGTTGTTCCTGGCTATGAAAATAAGTTATACATAACTCCTTTTATTGTATTCATCTTACCTATAATAAATAATAAAGTTAATTCCATCCAGAAACTGTCAAAAATTAAAGTGTCTGAGTTATTCGTCATCTTTTAAGGGAAAAGTATATCTGAAAAAAAGAAACAGATTTTTGGGGACAAGAATAAAGCACAGCAAGAAAAGCTCGCCAGCAGCCTTCTGATGACACCTGCTGGCCGCTTCTCCCAGAGCCTGGCAGGGTCTGGAGGAAGCAATCAGGAGGCGGCCTGCACCTGCTCTCTGCACTAGGCAAAGCCCCTGAGGTGCTCCAGCATACTCACTAGCCTTGTTCGCTTACTACTCACTCGAGGCACTAGTCTTCATGGCTCTGCGTGCCTTCTGTCCTCTCTAGGAGGATCAGGAAACTGCTCAGCTCTTCCATTTCACAGGAGTCACTCACACAGACATAAAGGCTGCACAAGAACCCATCATCACCTTAACCCAATCACCCTCCCTTACACCTCACCCTTCCTGAACACTCCTACACAGAAATTCCTAACAGTGTCATGACCTTTCCCCTTGAGAAATTCAAAAACAGATAGGGCCCTGTGGCTATGATCCTACACAAAGCGACACACATGGCTAAGAGCTTCAATGGCAACACCCGAGTAAGAGGAAAATAAAGGAAAGTATCTCTCTGATCTGCCACTTCAAATCTGCATCAGGATAGACAGTGTCGCCTATGCTAACCCCAAGTCCACCCCCAGTCTGCCTATGAACCCTCCTACTACTGATGAGCAGAGTGCCCAGCCCTCAGGCAGGCCTTTCCTACCAGAAACATCATGGAAAAGGCGGCACAGAATACAGTCTCTAATCCCATAGGGCAAAAAGAGTACACTTCCGGAAAACCCTTATCGTTGTGTTGTAAAGTGGAATAAATAATTCTGACAACTTTTACTAGCTAACACTAGGTGCAATTTTCCACAAATGGACATACAAGAGTCAACTTTATTCACACAGAGCTGGTTCATCAACACTTGGGTCCCACCAACTCTACCTCCTTGCTGTCCTAGGAAACACGACACATTTTCTTGGTTATAATACGCAAAGCTCTTTATAAAATTACCCTAGGAAGTGTCTGACAGTTTTAAATCAGTCTACAAATTGTTACTGCTTCAGAAAGCTCAGCGGCTGCCTCTTCAGTCTGATGAGTTGAGTCAACAGCATCTGAGAGACCAAGAACACTGACAGTGAGTGTGTTCTGCCTGGACACTCGGTCTCAAGGCATCCACGCCTCCCACCTACCCTTCCCAAAGGAGCACGAAGAAGATGCCGCAAGAACAGCTGTGCAGCCCACAGGAAACAGATATAAGGCTTCTTCCCCAAAGCCAGAGAAAAACTGAGGGCTCCTCCAATCGCCAGGGAATGAGCCACCTTGAGCCTACCCAGAGTCATTCATTAGTCCTTCGGATGGCAACTCCTACAGAATCTCACTGCCGCCACAGGACAGACCTGATACCAGAGTACCTAGCCAAGTTCACTCCCTATACCGGAGCCATAGGAACAGCAGGATAAGAAATGTTTTAGGTCATTACATTGTGACATCTTGGTTATTGGGCAATGGAAGCCCTTCTCTCTGTTCTGACCTCCTTTTCTGGCATTTTAATGTTGTCCTTCCTACCTTAACAGGAGGTTTCTGTATAGCACAGCAGTGCTGGCACACAAGAGAATATCCGAATGTTATCAGTCACATGAAATGCTTTACCAGGCAGAATTCCTCTCCACTTTGTTTAATAAAATGACATTTACATTTCTCTCTCCTACTACCAAAATTGAAATAAATCAAGAGTTACTAAAGAATTGCCTAATATCGCAATGAGGTAGAGCAAACTTTAAATTTAGATTCATACAGCATAAAGGAAATATCTTACTGTATCTGGAAAAGCACACTCCTTTGGGATGGAAGCATTCTGCCTCGGGAATCAACTGAGCCAACAGCTTGCCTCAGACATACCAGCAGTAAAGGGTTCATTTCTAGTTAAGAGTCAGAAAATTATCATACCCAAACTTGAGAAGCACATGTCTGAAAAGGTCACTGTCCACTGGTTACTGTCACAACACAATTAACATTCACCTACTGGTACTGGAAAGCATTCACACTTTAGGGCTAGAAACTTAGGGCTAGAAAGATGGCTCAAACACCCAAGTTCAGCTCCTAGCACCCACATCAAGTGGGTCAAAACCCAACCTGATATAACTCTAGCACCAAGGGATCCAATGCCTCTGTCCTCTGAATAAACCTCTGTTGCACAAACCCAGATTCAAATGCACCTACCTACACATAATTAAAAATAATAAAAATAGTTGGGCATTTTTATTTTTACTTTTGGTCCATGTCTTTGATCGCAGTAATGAGTGAGGAAGATAGAGACATTTTGCTATGAGTTCCAGGCCAGCCTCATCTACAAAGTGAGTCCTGGACAGCCAAGGCTACACAGAGAAACCCTGTCTTAAAAAACTACTGATGATGATGATGATGATGATGATGATGTCAATAATAATAAATCTTCTGATTTATTATGTTCAGGCTGAGTCCAAGAACATTTAAAGATAAGTAGGCTGGAACTGTGTATTCCCAAGCCTAGGAATCAGAAGAAATTAGAATTCTCATTTAAATTAAACTTTATTTCTATTCCAGAGGAAAACCATGCTATATTTTAAAATCTAATTCAATTTTGTCCGGAAGTTAAAAATCAAACATTTGTTTAGTGTTTAAATTAGAATAGAAACAACACCGAACCGCCACACTGATCAGGGTCACCGCTCGGGGACAGTAGCACCTACCACTCTCTGAGATTCTTCTCCTTAGACCAGCACTTAGGAAGATGGCTGACAGTGATAGAACCACAAGGTAAACCATACTGTAAAATCAGCTCCTCCCTCACACCTGACCTTCCTTTGTTAAATCCTTCCCACATGTGAAACACTATTTTCTAAATCTATTCAAATGATATAGTCATTAAATTAACTTTCTGACAACTTTATATCAACTATATCTAACAAATGTTTCATACTCAGAAAAATTCTACACAAAAAGTTAAAATTAAATGTATCTTTTTAAAGGCATTTTTTAAAATCAATACTTTGGTAGTTTTTCCATCTAATTATTTGAGAAAAAAAATATACATACATACATAGATATATATAGCCAGAAATAAAAGGGAAATGAATAAGGGGTGACTCTGAATAAAAAATGAGAAAAATTCAGTACCATTAAAAGCACACCTTACTAGTGTGTCTCACGGTATTTGAAAAGGTTGTTTTATTATCAGTGTAACTAATCACAATGAAACCATCTCTTACAACTAAAGACATTATAATGAATTTTCTTTACAGCTACAGAGAAATGGGATTTGCTGTTTCACATCAAATAGAACAGGCTGTATAAATTCTACTTCCTATTTATTGTAAAATATAATTTCATCCATAAAATCAGTCATGAAATATTAAAACTGAAACAACAGAATTTACGTCCTTCACTTAATTTAGTTTAAACGGTCTATTCACTAAAGCTAGAGGTGGGAGGTTACACGCCATGCAGCCGTCTTTTCTCATTAAGTGTTTCCATTAGACCCTTGATTTTCAAGAATTTATAATGCAGCCATTAAAAAAAAAGCATTGCATGATAAAAGTTAGTCTATGTTCCTTATATTTTCCCTTCTTCTCTTCCAAAAGCAAGAAGATGAAGCACATTATGTATGAACGCTGAGAAGAGTGGAAGACAGGGAAGCATAAAACTAAAGAAACAGATTACACTGACATTTTTAACACTCATGAAAAAGAATACTAAGCTACAAAGAGGTCCAGCTACACCAAATCAGCTGGAGAACACAGGGAAGTTTCAGCTTCCTTGTTGTAACCCAAGAAGGAAGGACTAAGATTCCTAAATTCAATCAAAAGTCCCTTACCAATATGAGCTGCTAGGCACTCAAACACTATATTCTTAGTACTGGGTTTTATTCTTAACTGAAGCAGAAAAACAGAAATATGGGATTGTGAAAATATAAATCTGGAGACACTGTAACAAAAATAAAAGAGAGAAAGAGAGGGAAAGAAAGAGAATGCTGAAGCCACACGGCACACAGCTCTTGCTTAGATTCGTCAGGTCTGCGAGAAGAGATGGAATACAAAGAACTGCAGGGGAAAAAAAGACTAAAACTACTAATTTTGGAAGAAATCTGGAAAACACTATAATTCCAGATGTCAATAAGCTAACACACCATATAAAACTATCAAGCCTCAAGACATTTGGAATATAAATTATTAGGTACCAAAGATCTGCGTGTTAAGAAAGTATATTTAGAACGAAGAAAATCTTCAGCTTTAAATTTTTAAAAGAATATAGTTCTACTCAAGTCCATTTATATAATAAGGTTAATTTTTTTCCTCTCAGTGGTAAAATTATAGATAAATCTTTTCTCCAATCCCTGGCATTTTTTTTCTATACTTTCCAAAATATACTTTAGAATAGGAGTTGACTAAGTGTGAAGTTTAAGGAAAAAAAACAAAGTTGATTCCTGTTATTGAAGTAATAGAAAGTGATGACTGCTATCAAAGAAAAGAGGAGGAAGCCTTTAACTGGAAATATATACTTGCAACAGTACTGTTCAGATAAAACTCAATATCAAAAGAACACAAATAAAAGCCAAGTCAGGGGAAACATAACTACAGTCAAAGATGTTTAGTTCCAAGCCTGGTCAAACAGCAAGAACAGCAGACATTGAGAACTGCCTATGGCTCCCTGGGTCTCATGTGAACATGCTGGTGCTGGCTAGAGGAGAACACTGAGCATGCTGGTCCCCATTGTCCACCCAATGGGACCAGCTGATACCAGGACTGGCCAAGGAAGACACATGATGAACCTGTAGCTCTTTCCACCTAAAAGAAGGGAGATGTTTTAAAAGAAGAATGTTAAGAAGACACAGAAGCAAGATTAAGCACTACCAATCTGTTAACTACCTTAGTGAGAAAGCATTTCAATGACTTGACGATGGACAAAGGGATGGATGAATAGATAGCTAGATGAACGGACTGATGAGAACAATGTGGTAAAGGTAAGAAGGAAAGAAAAGGGGTCTAAAGGACAGCTCCGTTTAGGATAGAGGGCCAAGGGCCAAACACAAAGGAGGGCTAGAAAGAGGAAGTTATATTGACAAAAAAAAAAAAAAAAAAAAATGTATAAGGCAAGATTCATCAATGGAACTAAGGCTGAGAGAATATTTTGTTATGGAACATAATATATGCATGATGTTTAAACGGTCTCCTCAGAAGCCAGTGATTAATTCCAAGGTAAGAAAATAAAATCTGCCAGGCACAAGGACGCATGCTTATGATCCCAGCACTCTGGGAGGCAGAGGCAGGCAGATCTCTGTGGATTTGAGGCCAGCCTGGTCTACAAAGTGAGCCAGGACAGCCAAGGCTACACAGAGAAACCCTATCTCGAAAAAAACAAAAAAGAAAAAATAAGTAGATAAGAAAGAAAAGAAGGAAGGAAGGAAGGAAGGAAGGAAGGAAGGAAGGAAGGAAGGAAGGAACTAAAAAAGAAAAGAAAATACAACTTAGTAACTGTGAAGTGAAGAAAAAAATAAGTGGTACTATCTTGGCTGGGTGATCAAAAGGGGGTAGATGGACAAAATGTACTCCAAGGTGTGACATCATGATAACATCACATTGCCCACGCATCAGCCAAGAATAAAAATCTCTGGCTAACAGAAAACAGCAAACAAACATAGTCCCAGGAGTGTTTTGTTTAAAGAAATAAAATGGAGAAGGTCCACCCATCTCAAAACTCAGTGTCATGAAAGATTATGGAAATGTTCTAAGTTATAGGAGGCTAAGGAAACATGGAGACTAGATGCAGTATCTGAAGACTAACTCCCGCACTGGCATTGGCAAATGTAATACAGGCATTGTAGGTCAACTCAAAATACCTGCCAATAACAGTTACAAAACTAGTAACACTACTGCAGAATTTTAAGAGAACACCTCTCTTAGATTCTGTGGTTTAGCTTGGCATTTCTAAGGCAGGGACTCAGTGCACAGGCATGTCTGGACGGGACCTCATAGAGATACTCCTGCTTTTGCAGGAGTATCATGTCCAGTTAAAAATATCTTTTTTTTTTTTTTTTTTTTTTTTTAAGACAGGGTTTCTCTGTGTAACAGAGCCCTTACTGTTCCGGCTCTGCAGACCAGGCCGGCCTATAACTCACAGAGATCTGCCTGCCTCTGCCCCAAGTGCTGGGATTACAGGTGTGCATCACCACGCCCAGCTCAAGAATATCTCTGTTGTTAAGAAGTTATCAACTGGGACTGGATAGATGGCTCCGGTTGTTCTTCCAGAGGACCAGGGTTCAATTCTCAGAACCCACACGATAGTTCACAACTGTCTGTTACTCCTCTTCCAGGGATCCAACATGTAAGTAAAATACCAATGCACATAAAATAAAAATAAATTAATTGGGGCTGGAGAGATAGCTCAGAGGGTAAGAGTACTGAGTGTTCTTCCAGAGGTCCTGAGTTCAATTCTCAGCAACCACATGGTGGCTCTTTAACCATCTATAATGTTACCTGATGCCCTCTTCTGGCACGCAGGTATGTACATTCAGATAGGGCACTTATATATATATATAAAATAAATAAATCCTAAAAGACCTATTTCAGTGACAGATCCTAAAATTCTGGGCTGAGGGGTCTCTTCTGAAACTGATACTCTAGCCAAGGACCACTCATAGAGATGAACTGGAACCCCTGCACAGAGGTAGCCTATGGCAGTTCAGTGTCCAAGTGGCCTAATAGTAATGGGGACAGGGATTGTCTCTGACATAACTGATTGGCCTGCTCTTTGATCACCTCCCCCTAAGGTGATCCCGAGTTTGGTTTCGAGCACCCAGAGTTCACAACTGCCTGTACCCTAGCCTCTGACCTCTGCAGGCACCTGTAATACGGGCACAAGCCCCGGTCCTTGGGCATGCGTGCTGAAGCACACAGCTCAATCAGACCTTTATCTGGATGTGTTTCGCTTCTGTCTTCTGGCATCAACACATACCAATCCTTTAACTAGTGAGCAAAGGTATAAAATTTCAAGGAGAGATTCTGAATGAAAAAAGTCTGCCCTGTAGTAGACATCTATATGCTGACCTTGAGTTTCTAACAAACCTACTTTACTTAGGGTTATTAAATGCTTCTACCTCCCTTCCAACCCCTCAATACCTGGTAGGAAGGAAAGAAGCTGCTTCCCACTGGGTAGGGTTGTAGGATTCCTTGGGGGGTAATACCAATAAGTCCAGGTAACCAGCAAATCAGCAAACAGCAAATGCAGCAGCAGGACGAACCAGCAGCAAGCAGTCCTCCTCCAAGCAGCTGCACCTTCTTTCTCTGGGATGTCATATTTATATCCCTCAAAGTCCTCAGACTGCAACTAATTCCACCTGGCAAAGACCACACTCCACACAAGACACTTAACAGGTGTGGACAAACTAAACTCCCCAACTTGGAATTTTAACAAAAACATGTTTACATAGTATAAACCAAAACATCAACAACACCTATATTTTCAAAGAGTTCTCCAGGTGGTACTAAAGAGTTTTATTTGGGGACCACTGAGCCTCTCTAACTCTTCGGATAGAAAATATACATTTATTGTTTATGTACTGGACCATAAAGCGGTAAGGCGGAAGCATGTTGAGGGTAAGAGCCAATCAAAAAACATAATGAAAAAAATGAAAAAAAAAAAACATAATGAACATATTTCACAAAACTATCACACAGGTCTCCAGAGATACTTGTCTGCACCATAATTTGCCATACAAAATTATTTTCAATGTCACACTTTTAGCAAGCATTGCCCTAGTAATACAATAAAACACGTAAGAGATAACAGATTCTGTTTCCAGAAGGTTCTGTTGGTTGGTTGGTTGGTTGGTTGGTTGGTTGGTTGGTGGGCGGGCGGGTCGGTTGGTTGGTTTTATTGAGACAGGGTTTTTCTGTGTAGCCTTGGCTATCCTGGACTCTCTTTGTAGACCAGGCCTGCCTCGAACTCACAGCAATCTGCCTGCCTTTGCATCCCTAAGTGCTGGGATCAAAGGCCACCACAACCTTCCTGAAGGTTCTTAATGAAAACCATTTGATCTCATTTTTAGAAAGACTATTATTTCTATTCCCTTCCCTTCGATGACCTAAAATTTCTAAGCTATTTTTAAAACTGTATTACCACCTTACTTTAAATTCTAATGGTCTTATAATTATATTTTAAATTAGCATGCACTCCTTTAACTGATATTCTTCACTGAAAAATAATTGATCCAATATATATCAAATTCTGCTCCATAAGTTACAATGTGTACTTCCAAAGAAGTACATTCTCGGTTTGAAACACACAGTTCCAGTTACATTTATCAGGGTTCTCTGTGCTGACAATTAGTAACTGGAGAGCATGCTGCGCTTGAGGCACGCTTGATTCAGGCCTGTTCCTCACCCCAAATCAGTCTTTTTCCAACCACTCCTCTATCTGCCTTCTTAGCTTTAAAACTGCTTTCACTAAAAGAAAAAAGCCTCACTGCGTAAGACAAAACATGACAGTGTGAACATCAAACACGCTGCAAGGCACCCCCAATCAGAGCATGGAGATCACCTAGCTTTCCCAAAAGCAGGCAAGACAAGAGCCCGAGTACCTGGACTCTACTGTAAAAGCTGTACTCTACAAGGGATCACAAGGGATCACATCCTGTGTCTTAAATACACACGGCTCTGTATGGAAGATCTCTCGAGGTCAGTCACATTCCTGGTAAAGGACTGAGTGTCAGACACTGTAACGTTCCCTAATTGTAAATGCTTGACAGTTCTCACGATTTTGACAATTTTAGCACTTGATTATCAAACAAAAATAGTAGTGCTGTTTGGTTCTAAAGTGTGCTTGATTTGAACATGAATGTTGGAACCACATTTCTTGTACTCCTACAGAACTTCCCAAGTGGTGGAAAAGTGACACCACAACAACTTTGTAAAACAAAACCCCCAGTGTGGATATTAATATGACAAAGGAAAAGAAGGTTATCAAAATCCAGGGGGAAAGTTGGCCAGTGTTGATTTCCCAAAAATGCCACGTTTTCTCAACAAAACGTCTAGACAGAAGTAGAATGTCCCAAGTTATAGGGAATGACATGGCCCCACGGTCTAATGAGCCAGACAGGAAACCTGAGGAAGCCTGCTGTCTGCAGGAATAAAGGCATACATCGTGCTCTGAAAACAAGCCTACCCTAGTAAAGAAAGAGTAACTGAGAACAGGAAGAACACCCTCACCAGTCTCCCCAGCACTCACTCATTCCTACCTTGACCTGCCTTTGCTTTGCTATTGACCTGTGCGTGATTTTTTTTTTCTTAAGGGTGCATGGCACTGAACAGTTGGACTGTTCTTCCCCATGCCCACTGCAGGCTGCTGAATTTAAGGTGGTGATAGTAAGAAAGCATGCTGCCAGAGGCTCACTCCGGTCAAGTCGGTTATTTAGTGGCACAAAACTTGGCAGTAATGTGCTCAGACAGTGCCTGGAACAGGAAGTGCTCTGGAAGAACTAAGCACCAGAGTCATCAAGACCAGTTTCCCTGAGCACATGTAGGAGCAAAGATCTGTCAGACTTCAGCATGACATCTGCAGCCCCAGCTAACCTTACTCATAGAAACAGCACCCCCAGACAGGCATGCAGGTCAGACCACAGGTTAGGGAACACATGTGTTATCTCCCAGTCTTCCGTGTCAACCATCCGTCCCTCCTAAGACCATCGCTCTTCTTAGAAAGGTAACACCAATCTGATTCCCTTTCTTGTCTCTTTGTTTTGGTGTTTCCTTTTTCAGTGTTGAGTATGTATCCAAAGCTTTGTGCATATGGTAGACAAGCACAACCCAGAAAGCTACATCCCAAACCTGCTTTTCATTCATAATGTCTGTATTCTCAACATTAATGCAACTTTGTTCTGTGCTCCTGAACTTTAAAAACTGGGGGCACGGGAGAGATTGTGTGCAATCTTTCACACCTCAACATGTATGTTCCTTTAGTTTGAGAGAGGGTCTTCCCAAGATGCCTCTGGCAGGAAAGGTTGTCAAGGCAGTGAGGTATGACTGGCCACAAGCCTTATCATCCCCTCAGCCCCCAGGACTGCTGGGATTGTACATGTGCACAAATGTGCCTAGCTCCTTTTTTTTTTTTTGTACACGACTCCAGGCACTTGGGAAGTGTTTTCCTGGGGCATTGCCTTTCAAACATTACCATCAGCAGAGTTTCATGCTGATAGCCCAGTTCTTGGGACACAGGCAGACATCTCTTTGTGCTTGAGGTCAGCCAGGCCTACATAGAACACTCCAGGCCAGCCAAGGGATACATAGTAAGAGCCAGTCTCAAATTAAAAAAAAAAAAAAATTTAAAGCATCAAATCAAAATCTTCATTAATGCTGAGACACAATTTAGCACCACTGCTGTGAATAAAGACTAAGAGCATTAACATGAAGATTCTGATGGTGGAGGCAGAATTTTGAGTTCAAGGTCAGCCTAGGTTACATGACAAGATACTATAGAGTACATATAGCTCCCATCACTACCAACTTAACACTCACACTCGTCTTAACCTACTTATTCTAGGCCAACAATATTGTCAGGCCTTCTACATTGTTGCCAACCTAAAGTCTACATTACACAGCAGTATGGTCTTCTAATTACTAAACAACTAGAGCATCTTTATATTCATGTTGTATGTAAAATACATATTTGATTATTTATCCATTTTTCTCCTATTTGTTTTTAAATCGTGTGTGTGAGAGAGACAGAGACAAAGACAGTGGGAGAGAGAGAGAGGGAGGGAAATGGGGAGGGGAGGGGAAGAGAGGAGGGGAGAGAAAATGGGCATGTGTGTGAAGAGGTCAGAAGGCAACTTCTGGAAGTCAGTCCTCACCTTCCACCTTGCTGAGGCAAGTCTCCACTGTTTCTGCTCCTGTTGTATATTTCAAACTAGCTGGTCTGCAAGCCACCTGGCAATCCTCTGCTGTCCATCTCATGGCAGGATTCCTGAGTTTTCACACAGGTTCATCACGCTTTAGCAGACACCACTCTCACCTGCTATCTCCTTAGCTCCAGCTTCCCATTATTCTTATTGATTTGGGCTGCTTGTCCTTTCAGACAGTATCAGCCTTTTACCAGTAATATGTACTGACACATTCAGTTCTGTTATGCTGCCAGGTCATTTCTGGAGGGGTCTTCTTCATATACCATTATCCACACTAACACTGTCAATCATACTACTCATCGTTTCTCTTGTGACCTGTGCCTTCTGTGACTGACTCAAGAACCTCAGCCAGTCATACAACTACTGCCCTGGATGCCCTTTTAAATATTTTATAGTTTCACCTTCAATATGTGAGTCTTATCAGCCTGTATGTGACTGTTTCTAGTTACATAAATTAGAGATGCATCTCATGATAAATTTCTATTTGCTAATGAGTACACACGAAAACTGTAATTTTAAGGTATCAAAGTGGCGTGAGCCCGAGAAGGCTGTTTCTGACCACTGCATTTCCCAGGGTTTTGCTCGGCTATCCTGACAGTCTTCCTAGATTTCCTGCCCTCTTTAGGGTACACTCTGCCCCACAAGTACCTTCCCAATTCCTGTCATAAACTGAACCTACCTCCTCACGGGCTCTTACCATACATTCCAACAATGTATTTGATAACAAAACTGTGCACTCCCTGGAGCAAAGTGCCTATAGTCAGACTTCTAAGGACTTAAAGAACAAAGTTTAACTGCTAGAAGAGTGGACGCTAAGGTGCTGTGGAAGCCAGTGTGCTGGCCTAGCGACACAAGTAGGGAGGGCTGTGCAATCACGCTGCCTGGGCTGGAATCCTAGCACCGCCATGTAAGAGCTGCATGGACTTTCACAAACTCCTTACCCTAAATTGAGTGCGCCACGTGGATAAAATGTAGTGCCCAGCTCAAAGAATGTGCTGGAGACTAAGTGAAAGTATGAAAAGTGTTCAGACAAACTAAGAGCTCAAAACATTATTGTTATTTCCACTGAATTCTATGTTGATTACCCTTATTACTCCTTACTACCAAGTCCTTACTATTTCAGAAAATTCCAGTTTTCTGGGGTATACATAAGAGAGCCAAACTACTAAAAAGTAACATTACATCCAGAAAATAACCAACTTCAAATTGAGACTCTCCATCCACGTCCACCATCTCCCCAAAAAGATGGCTCCTCCAGAGCTGCATGTGGGAAAGTTCTGCATGTGATTACAGGAAGCCAAAAGTTCCCTTATGCTTTGATACAACCATCAATTTCTGTCTTCCTTGCAGCTACTTGTTGGTTACACTGTAGGCAATTATAATGTGTAAATAGTTAAACAGAGTTGTTGGAACCATAATCTATTTACAATAGAGAGAGGGTATAGTTGTAGAGAATGAAAACAATAAAAGCCACTTTTCACCAAAAGAAATCTTTAATACAGATATAAGTACATATACACATAAGATATAGGTTGTGTTCTATTTGAGTCTGGAATGCCCCCACATGCTCTAGTTTTGACTTCTTGGTGCCCAACTTGTGGCCTTATTTTGAAGCTTAGAATCCTTTAGGAAGCAGAGCCTGTTGGGCAGATGATCAGCAGCAGGAGCATGTCTCTCGAAGTTACACCTGCCCAACTCCAACTGTTTTCTCTGCTTCCTGTCCACAGCACATGCTCCCATGCTCCCACTGTCATGAATTGCACCTATCCTTCAGCTCTTCAAAGCTAAGAGCTAGTAAACTTCTCCCCTGGGAGGGGGAGTGGTTCTGACAGATATTTTGGTCACAGCCAATGCAAAAGTAACTTTAAAAAAAAAAAGAGCAAAGAATTGAAGCAATCACTGTAAGGAACCCTGACTCTGCAAAGTTAAGGCTCCTGGACCTGATCTGCAAAAGGAATGTGACAGAGTCTAGAAACATGAGCTAGAGATGCTCTAGAAAGTTCCACAGAGAGTACCAGGCACTTTTCCTGGGATGTTTAAAGACCAAAATGTTAACAGAAACCCAGACAGTAAAGACTGCATCAGTGACCTTGCAGAAGAACAAGATCCACTCAGGTGTTGGACCAGAGCTCATTCTTGCCACTTCTCCTGGCTCTGACAGCTCCTAATACAGTGAATGAACAAAGCAAGTCCAGCAAGCTAACTGGTAACAAGCCAAGCTAAAGTTTCTTACTTTGGAAGTTACCTTCCTATTTTGAAGGAATCCATTACTGTTTTTGAGAGCTGTCTCTCACCACTCCTAGAAACTAGGATGGTTCAGCCAATCTTACGTCCTTACTTAAAACTTTAAACATCACAAATATGCAGAGCCAGAAGGAAGTCCATCCATTCTCCTCCCTCTCCTCACCACAAATGGCAGATAGACTCAAGAGTCTATCAACAAAGGTGGCAGCTTCTTCACTGGAAACTTTGTCAGTAGGAAAATTCTAACCAGACTACATACAGGATACAGCCTGGGCTATTGCTTCAAACACCATTCTCTCTTTAAACACCTGCCCCTTTAATTCTGAAAGCTATCCACTTATCTTCCAGGATATGCTCTCCCATTTAAGTCAGTCACAGTTACCAACCAAGAGTTCACCCTCAGAGAACGCTGCCTCAGTGAGGGACTGTGCTGCCAGGGCCAGCCACTATCCAGTCTCCACTCCACATCCAGAAGTTTCCTTAGTGCCACAATGGGCACGAAGCAAGCAGGCAAACATTTCCTGAGGGAATTCCACAGCTGGGAAGCTAAGGCAACTCTGTTCAAACACCACCTTGCACTCCTGAACACCCACTATCACTTACTGCCGGAGTGTCAAGTATCAGCTGGAACCCCACAGCTAACCTTACTCAGAAGTTTACAAACTAGGATTCTTTTCACCTAATTAGTAAACCATGTTCTTAACAGGAAAAACTAAAAAGAAAAAAAAATAGGATTCTATTTCACTAGAGTTCTCCTCCAGTGAGAATTTGGGAATTCTAATTTGAGAAAACCATCCCGTGACAAAGATCGTACCTACTAAAACTCAAATGCCGTTTCCTGCAAGGATTCACCTCCTGCCGGGCAAGTAGGTATAACTCATCTGTATTTCCAGATCTCAGCCATTAAAATAGCGGTCTCTCCTAAACCAGATCTCAAAATCACCTAAGTAAACATTACTATTCCAGCACCTACAGTGACAGCAGGAAGTGCTGCTTTTCCAGCACCCAGAAAGACGCTCAGCACAAACAGGAAGTGCCGCTTTTCCGGCACCTACAATGATGGCCGGCACAAACGAGTAGGCTTCTGAAGTGAAGACACCTTGCTTTAGTACCAAATCCACCCTTTGTGCTACCCTGTAACTTTTCTACAACTCCAAAAAAAACTTAGAAAAATTTTAATGGAGCCAATCTTTGGTGCTGTAAGCAATTATTACAGCTGCTATCCAGAGCTTGGCGTGTGCCAACAGGAACATTCGTTATTTGTAACAAAACTTAGTACTTAACATTTGAAAGTGGACATTAATTTTGTTCGCATTATTTAACAGATGTTTGCATACTGGAAGTAACTGCAACTATACAAGGTTTTCCTGCTTTATGAAATGGGCAGAGTACGTTCAACTGGCAGGTGGTCTTCGAGTATTTCCTAGTCAGTGTTTTGTTTTCTGGGACTAGCCCTGTCAAGCATTGGCTAAAAAGTTTTAACTCAAGTCACCACTAGGGCATGACCGCCCAGAACATAAGAAATCCTCATGGAGGGGACGCTGTCACAAACGCCAACTCCACCAACAGGCCCTACTCCAGAACTCTTCACTCTAGACGGGCCGCTCAAAGCCTAACACAGCCGACAGGGGTCAGCAGCTACTGCTCAACGCCCAGCAGACTGAACATCAGACAGAAGGCCAGCACGGCCACGCGATGCTCCCGAGGCGGCGAAAGCAAGCCCACTGCCAGGCTGTCCGCTGTGGAGCGCGGCGGTGGCCCGAGGCTCCCGACGGTCGCACGGCTCCCTGCTCCCGGCGCGGCGTAACGGAAGAAGCGCGAGTGGCGGCGGCTCAGGCAGGGCACCGGGTGCACGGAAGCGGCGGCCCGGAGCCTGGGCCGGGAAGCCGGTGCCTCGGGGAGGGCGGGGCGGCGCCGCGGCCGGGGAC
>NW_026595704.1:20238-56866 GCF_907164565.1 Psammomys obesus
GCCACGGGCCGCCGCCCCCGGACCCCGCGCCGCCGCCGGGCCTTCCCCGCCCCCAGACCCCCCGCCCCGCCGGAGAATAACTCACCTGTCTGTCGGGGAACTCGCTCCTGCTCGGCCCTCTGACTGACTCCTCCGGCTCACCGTCTTCCCTCTGGGAGGAAGGGGCGGGACTTCCCGTTTCTCCCTTGAGCCACTTCCGGCGGTTCCCAGGGCGACTACGCTGGATGGCGCACAGAACACCATAACCGAAAAGGAAAGATTTTACAGTTGCCTTGGCTAAAAACACAAATTCACGTTATCTTCTTTTCCCTGAGTGGCCGGCGGCTGGGTGGGTCGACTTCTTTTCAGTTCACCAGCGCTTTCCGGAAGTTCCTACCGGAGAAAACAGGAAGTTCCACCCTCCCCGCTGGAAGGGAAACGGAAAGCCTGGAGAGTCAATCTGTAGGGCAGAAGTGGTAGGGCTGAGTGGCGGCCTGGTCTTCTCGGGAGGATACTCCGTCTTCCCGAGGATGCTCAGCGGACCCGCACCGCAGCACCCAGCGTCCGGTCTCCATCCCTCGAACCCGAGGGCGGGGCCGGGAAGGGCAGGGGCGGGGCCTGCGCAAGGGCCTTCCTTTATATCTGGTCCCCAGAGGCGTCAGCTCAGATACTCTGGTGTTCTGGGAAGGCTGTGCGTGACAGTGCTAGCCCAGATGATGAAAAAAGACCTCCGACGACGCCAGAATCGGGTGTCTAATGTGTTCCCCCCAGGAAGCCGTGATTCTAATGAGTTCCTGAGGATAATCTAGTTGAATTCTCATCGTGAGTCACATATACACGGTAGGGAATTGCATCTGAAGGAATCAGATAGCCGTTTTCAAGATTACACAGCTAGAAAAAGTGAAACCTAAATCTAAACTCTAGACAGCCTTTTCTAGTCTATAGTGCTGAGTCACGTCTCAAGACCAAAATCGGCTTACATGTCTGCTCTAAGTAGAGTAGTGGACTGGGTAGGGTGTGGCGCTCACGTGACCCCTGGCTCTTCAATTTCCACATTTCCTACAGTTTGCGGAGCCGGAGCAGGACCGGTACTTAAGCAAAATAATACGCAAGGAACCAGGCGCACGCCTTTAATACCAGCACCCAGGAGGCAGAGGCAGGTGGATCTCTGAGTTCGAGGCCAGCCTGGTCTGCAGAGTGAGTTCCGGGACTACAAAGAGAAACCCTGTCTCCCAGGAACAAATGAATAAATAAAATAAGGAAGGGGGTGGGTGTTGGGTGGGAAGCTGTGTTACTCCTGCTCATCCCTGTAACAAAATGTCAGAACACCTAATAAACTTCAAGGCTCTTCCCTTAGTAATCCCTTTCTCCTCCACATCTCAAAAGTTCCACAACCTCCTGCAAGCACTTCGACCAGCCCGGAGAGAAAAGCACAGCACATGAGCCTCTGAGGATCCCTTCAAGTTCTAGCCGTAACAGTCAATAAGTTACCACCTCAACAGGATTGACCATCTTCGTGCCTATATGATTGTAATATATTTCATCAGAGAGGTAAAATTTGGTTCAGGGACAATGTGACATCCAGCATTATTTGACCATTCAAGACTAGAGACGTAAGCCAGGCAGTGGTGGTGCACAGCTTTGATCCCAGCACTTGGAAGGCAGAGACAGGCAGATATTTGAGTTTGAAGCAGCCTCATCTACATAGTCAGTTCCAGGGCTACCTATAGTGGACATTTCCTGGTAAGAAACTTAAATATCAACAAAAAGGACTGCACAGGTCAGTTATGTGTAGCTAGAAGCACTGCTAGGCCAACTTCTAATTATTCTTTCCTCTTAAACTGAGATTTAAGAAACATTAAAACAGGAAAAGAAAAAAGACAGGAAGCACAGAGAACCAGATTGCAACTCAAATCTCATCAACGCCCTTTCCTTATGTAATAGATAGCGATTGACACAGCCTAATAAAAAACCATGAAATACTCAGCCCTAGTCAAGTATGGTATCACACGCCCTTAATCTCCGAACTTGGGAGGCAGAGACAGGGAGAGTTCTGTTAGTTAAAGGCCAGCAGCTGAGGCAGTTACTCAGACAAACCCTGTGGGGATGGGGAAAAGGAGAAGTAAGAAAAAGAGCAAGGAAGGAAAGAAGGAGAAATGTTCAACCCAAAATGAACACCCCTAATGTACTTGGGAAGGATTAGGAGGTATGGCCTTATTGGAGAAAGTGTGCCACTGGAGGGTAGGCTTTGAGGTCTCAAAAGCCATGTCAGGCCCAGGCTCACTTTCTGCTGATGCAGAGTGCTCAGCTTCTTCACCTTGTCTGCCAGTGCCTCCATGCACCCTGCCATGATGATGATGAACTAAACCTCTGGAACTTAAGCAAGCCCTAATTAAATGTTTTCTTCTATGAGCTTTTCCATGGTCATGGTGTCTCTTCACAGCAATCAAAGGGAGCAAAAAAAGTGTAAGAGCCAGGGCTGGACAGGATGGCTCAGAGGTTAAGAGCACTGGCTGCTCTTCCAGAGGTCCCAGTTCCCAACAACCACCTGGTGGCTCACAGCCATCTACAATAAGATCTGGTGTCTTCTGGCATACAGGTGTACATACAGACAGAACATTATATACATAATAAAATATTTTTTAAAAACTTTAAGGTCCAGAGGATGGCTGCAAGGAAACTGTTTTCTGAGCACAGATGGACAGTTGCACACGTGAGCTCACAGCAGTCATGACAGCGTGCACACGACCTGTGCAGGCTCAAACCAAACCAAACTCCAGCCTGAAGAGATGAGGTGGGCACAAGGTCCCCTGAGGTTGACAGTTGTAGTAGCTGGAAGAGAGAGCCTGTTTTCTTTTATTGTCTTTCTTTCTTTTGTTCTTTCTTCCTGTTGTTGTTGTCAATAAGAAATTTACTTATTTAAAAAAAAAAAAAAAAAAAACCAAGTGGAGCATTGTCCAGAAAATTATAACGGCTTTACTTATAATTGTCATAAAGTTGAACTGTTGAAATGTGTTAAGTGAAACATTTTGCAGGTGTGAATGCTTTGCATCTTGCATTTATATTAAAAATTCACTCACACAAATGGAAAAACTTTTAATACCTGATTTCTGTCCCCTATTTTTCCACTCGCCATCATATACTTAGGTACCTTTTGACCCCTTGGAAGAAATATGTAATTTTCAGAAATACTGATAACAGGAAGAAGAAAAAAAATTTGAGAATGAAATGTTTCCCCTGGTAGTGGACTCTTAAGCACGTTCTCCGCATGTGCGGCGTGCTGGCTGGATATCTTTTGCCTAAATTGTTACACATTTGGCGTGGACACACAGGGTGGTTGGTATCTTCAAAAAGGTCAACCAGATAGGCCTCACTTGCCTCCTGCAAAGCCCTATTAGCTGCACTCTGCAAGCGCAGATTTGTTTTGAAATCCTGAGCAGTTTCTCGCACCGGACTTTGGAAGGGGGCTTGCAATTGAGAAGCTGAGCGGACTTCAGATAGCCTCAGATTTCACGAGTGCCGCAGTACCAGGCCTAAAATGATGAGGTTTCTTTGGTCCTCCAGAAGAGGGCGCACTCTTGCGAGTGGCTTTTTGTAGCCAGTTGTTTCCCGCGTGCTTTACCACCAGTGGATTTAAGGTCTGTCGGCTTTGTACCCGCCATGGTGTGGGCATCTCCTTACTTTCCTCCACAGTAACTATGATCAAAGTACATTGTACAAATTTTTCCCTTCTCATTTTTTAATTTTTTTTTACTTATTACAATTTATTCACTTTGTATCCCAGTTGTAGCCCCTCTCTTGTTTCCTCTCAATCCCACCCTCCCTCCCTCTTCTACTCCCATGCCCCTCTCCAAGTCCACTGATGGGGAGGTCCTCCTCCCCGTCTATTTGACCCTAGCCTATCAGGTCTCATCAGGACTGGCTGCATTGTCTTCCTCCAAATTTTTTGACTAATAAAAATTGCCGAAAAGGAAAACTCAAGAGGAAAAATTAATAAAAACTAAAGTATTTATAAATGTAAAAATACCCATGAAAATTGATAAAAATAAACGTAGTATATCAAATGCCCACTGTGTAATAGACAATGCTAAGTGACCTACCCCTGTCATTTTACTACAATGAAGACTTCTCATTCCTGCAAAGGAAACACTTGTGACCGAATCTGACCAAGGTGACAAGTATGGAATGACATGGAGAAAGTGACAGGAGGCAGCTCTCCACAAGGCGTCCTCGGTCAGGAAGCAGAGGGAAATGAATGCTGGCCCACTTTCTCCAGTATATTATGCCCAAGGCAGAACCGTGGCATTCACCTTCAGTCCGGGCCTTCCCTCTTTGATTAAACCTTCTTGGAAACACCCCCGTAGACACACCCAAAGGTGTGTTTCTATGCTGATTTTAAATGCAGTTGGGTTAAATGAAAACCACAGCACCAACACTTGTCAACATAAGAGCACATTGCTCTAAGTCATAGCATTACAACCTTGGCCCCTCAAGTCTCATTTCATCTTATAATGTAGAATTCATGTACTCCATTTCTAAAAGATCCCATAACATTTAGCAGTCTCAATGTTACTCCAAGTCCACAGTGCTTGTGGGCACAGTGGCACACACCTTTAATCCCTCAGGAGAGGCAAAGGCAGTTGTAGCTCTGTGAGTTTAAAGCTATCCTGCTCTATTCTATATTGTGAGTTCCAGGCCAGCCAGCCAAATCTACACAGTAAGAACCTGCCTCAAAAAAGAAAAAAAAAAAAAAAAAAGTCAGTTTCTGAGACACAAAACACTTAACTAGGAACCTCATGAAGTGAAACTACAAGTTACAAACTTTCAATAAACAATCGAAAAGAATAAACATTCTTCTTTGGGGGCAGGGTTTCTCTGTGTAGCCCTGGCTGTCCTGGAATTCCACTAGCCCAGGCTGGCCTATAACTCACAGAGCTCTGCCTGCTACCTCTGCCTCCCAAGTGCTAGGAGCAAAGACGTGGGCCACCATACCCAGCTTAGAATAAACATTCCTACATAAGAATCTGAAAAGATAACATGCGTATCTGAAACAAAACATCTCTGCATATTTTTAGAACTATTTTGCATAGGTATGTGCATGTCTGTGCATTCACATCTATGTACATACGTGTATGCAGGTACATGTGTACATGTGTGAAAGTATATTTGGTGCATTGCTGATTGCTCTCTGTACTGTGCTCTCAATTGGCAGGGTCCCTTGAGGAGAATGGTCTTGAATGTTTTAGAAACAGACGTTTTTAGTTTTCTTTGTATGTAAGAGTGTTTTGCATGTATGTATGTATGCACATTATACGTGGTCCTGGTACATGAGAAGGCCAGGAAAAGGCCCTGAAACTGGAGTTGTGATTATTGTGAGGTACCACGTGGTTGCTGCTTTAGCAAAATGTTCTTATCTGCTGAGAGATTTTTGACCCTCCTACAGGCTACCAATTTCTCTTTTTGCTTATGTATTTGTTTTTGTTTTTCAAGGACTTCTCTGTGTAGTTCTGGCTGACCCAGGACTCACTGTGTAACCAGGATTAAAGGTGTGCTCGGGTTAAAGGCATGCACGCCCACTGCCCTGCTGCACGTGCCTGTTTCAGTGTAGCGCTGGGCAGGCTCAGCAAGCATCCCACAGACTGAGCCTCCGCCCCATCCTTTGGATTTAATGGAGTTACTAATATGGCTGTGGTAAGCCTCTCACTGTACTAGTCTTCTCTGTGGCTCACTGCAACACTCCTCTGCCTCTGTTAGGGTCCTATTGCTGTAGTAAAACATCAAAAGCAACTTGGGGGGGGAAAAAAGAATTTTTTTCAGCTTATGCTTTCATATCACAGCCCATCACTGAGGGAAGTCAGGACAAAACAGGAACTGAAGCAGAGGCCATGGAGGAATGCTTCTTACTGGCTTGCTCCCCATGGCTTGCTCCCCCGGCTTTCTTATAAAACTCAAGACCGCCTGCTGAGGGGTGGCACTGCCCACAGCGAGCTGGGCACTCCCATGGCAACCCTCAGTCAAGGGGAGGGGCTTCCTTCTTCACTGACTCTAGCTTGCACCAAGTTAGAAACAAAACAATCCAACACAGCAACCCTCTTGGAAAATTTTTGTATATAAAAACCATAGCAAAAGATACAAATGAGTATTGATGCAAATAAGGTCTGGTTATTAGAAAAACATGTTAGATCAATGTTAACTTCAGAATTTTTATCTGCATTGTGGTTAAAGATGACGAGTGTTTTGGGATGTGCACTCGCACATTTGGGGATAAAATGGCATCACGCTTGCCATGTCTTTTGGAATAGTTAAAAA
Organism: Psammomys obesus; assembly: GCF_907164565.1. Classification (NCBI taxonomy): domain Eukaryota; kingdom Metazoa; phylum Chordata; class Mammalia; order Rodentia; family Muridae; genus Psammomys; species Psammomys obesus. The sequence goes on from NW_026595704.1 coordinate 26,527, forward strand.
ATGCAAATAAGGGCCAATGAGATGACTCAAGGAAAGACACTTGTTATCCAAGATGGACAGTCTCAGTTCAATCCCAGGAATTCATGAGAAAAGGAGAAAACCAAACTGCCCTCTGCCCTTCACACAGAGTGAGATGTACATGCCCAAACTTTCTCTCTTCCTCTCTCTCTCTCTCTCACACACACGTACATAAAAACAATAAGTAAATAAATGTTTTAAACTTATTTTTATTTTACTTTTTTAGTTTTAGTTTTTCAAGACAGGGTTTCTCTGTGCACCCTTGGCTGTCCTGGACTTGCTTTGTAGACCAGGCTGGCCTCGAACTCACAGTGATGTAAAGGCATGTGCTACTGTGCATGGCTACTTTTGGGTTTTCATGGTAGAGTTTCTCTATGTGACAGCCCTGGCTGTACGGGAACTCTCTTTGTAGACCAGGCTGACCTTGAACTCTCAGAGATCTGCTTGCCTCTGCCTCCCAAGTGCTAAAATTATAGGCACACACCACCCAGATTTGAAGACTTTTTTAAAGGAGGATATTCGGCCTAATATTCTCACATCTCTTTTTTATAATTAGGGAAAACGCTTCGCCAATCACAGGCCAGAAAGCTTTTCTGAGGTACTTAAAAGTCCAACACTGTTCATGTTGGACCACATCTTCTGTGAGATTTCTCACCTGATGACAGGTGAGAAAAGTGGTGGGAAAGACGCTCAAAATTAGCGGAAGTCTTGAAGATATCCCTTAGGAATGTTCTTTCCTACCCTGAGGCTTGGGAGAGAAGAGTGTGGCTCCAAGTTCTACTTTAAAAGGCGATATGATATGATATGATATGATATGATATGATATGATATATATAACATAATATAACATAACCATATGACAACATAATGATATACCATAACAATGTAATACAATATAACACAACATGGTATAATATGACCCAATATGATATAACATAACATAACATAACATAACATGATATACTATAACATGATATAGCATAACATACTATAAAATGACAGTGGCTCTTCCTTCAGAACCTTGCTCCTCTCTTTTCACCTGCTGAAGTATCCCAGATCTTTGCCTTCTGGTTCTGAAAGTGTGGGTGTAACTAGACTTTAAATAGTGCCATTTTTTGACAATAAAAATTTATAATTTGAGAGGGAGGCTGGTCATTCCTGTGACTAATTTCACAGCATCATCTAACGTTTGAGATCCATGCAACAGTTTTGCTACCCAAATGCCCACTTACAGTGTGAATGTGTATGCTAAACACCCACACTAGAATTTTAAAGCTTAGCTCCTTCTGAATGTGTTTTGGTGAATTTCAATGTGGGAGGTGAGATAATTTAAAACTTCATATTTTCTACTATGGTGAAAGGCATAATTTCTCTGACATGTTTTTTTTTCCCCATCTAGAATAAGGAATTACACTAGAATAGTGTTTTAAAATAAGATTTGTCGACATAATGGCATTTTTTCCTCTCCACTTCTACCCAAACTAAAATAGTTGAGGAACATTTATTTACTTATCATGACTGTTAAAAAATTATAATCATTACATCTACCATCACTTTTCTTTATAAAGCACATCATTTCATTACTGAAAACCTCTTGTGTTCCTGTCCTTGTGCTCGACCCATTAGCAAGGCTTTTGGAGCTGAGCAGAGTACAAAACACGTCAACCCAGCCTCTGCCTCCCAGGGTCTCACCTTCAAGAGGCGTTCTTCATCACTGCAAAGAGGAAGGTAGTCTGTCTTGTTTGCTAGGGAATCTGCAATATTCAACATGAATTTGCAGACTTGATCAAAGGGCAGAACAAGCAAGTGGAAGCCTTTTCCCCATGGTTTAAGTTTTCATGTTATGAGAGGCAGCGACATTAAAAATCAACAACTCAGAGCCAGAGAGATGGCTCAGAGTGCTGGTTGCTCTTCCAAAGGACCTGGGTTCAATTCCCAGCACCACACAGCAGCTCACAATTGTTTGTAACTCCAGTTCCAGGGGGACCCAACACCCTCACACAGACATTCATGCAGGCAAAGCACCAATGCACATACAAAATAAAATGAAAAAAAAAAGTTATGCTACATCTAACCATTGGCATATCAACATAGAGGCAAACATTTTAGATTCTTTTACATAGTCAAGATGTAAATGTACCTTAATTCATTAGCCATTACACACTCAAAGATACTATTTAAAATGTTTTAACATTTGGATGTGGAGAGCTGGTTCAGTGGTTAAGGGCACTTGCTGCTCTTGCAAAGAACAGTTCAGTTCCCAGTATCTGCAGACAACTCAGTCTTTTGTAATTCCAGCTCCAGGGGATATGATGCTCTCTGCTGACCTCTACTGGTACCTGAATACATGTTTGTGAACATACAAGACAGACACAGTCACACACATGTGAATAAAAAGTCTTTAAAGTATGTATTTCACACAAAATTCACTTACCACTAAACATCTAAAGTAGGGCAGTGCCCTGATTGCTAAAATGGCACCCAAGCATTCTTTGGTTTTATCATACAACAGAGTTTGTTCCGGGCATTGCTTGTAGGAGAAACTGCTCACGGAAGTCAGAAATCAAAGAGCACAACATGGATTTCACTTTTTGAGTCATTCTTATTTCCCTTCTAGGAAAGCTGATGGCCTCTGAGTCTGGGTCAGGTGCTGTGTGTGGAGTTTACATGAACATGGACTCAGCCCAGTGTGTGGCCCTGATGAGTGGGTCAGCAGTCTTGCCCAATGGGAAGACTCGGCAACATAACTCTTTGATTTCTTGGTTGGTTGGTTGGTTGGTTGGTTGGTTGGTTGGTTGGTTGGTTGTGAAATCTGCCAATTTTGAGATGTTGCCACTCCATTGGAAAGCGCTTAGCACCTTGTGAGGCTCCTGTCTCAGGGGTCTGGTCTACATTGGCTTCTCTGTGGCTGCTGAGTTAGAATGGCCTCTGTTGGGTGATTTGTTTCTTTCGAGTTGGACAAGATTACTGCTGTCTTAAATCGGAGTAGCTGGGATGACCCATGGGAGACCCCTGCGGCTCTCCAGAGGAAGGTAGGGCCTATGAACATTTCTTTAGGGAAGGCAGAGGCAGGAGGCTCTTTGAGACTTGCTGGCTGGCCAACCTATCTAAATTTTGGGCGCCAAGTTCAGGAGGACACCCTGTCTCAAAATATAAGGTAGAGAACAATTAAGCAAAACACCCAGCAACACCACCCTCTGACCTCTACATGAATGCACACAGATGTGCGCATGTATCCGCACACACACATACGCGCGCGCGCGCACACACACACACACACACACACACACACACACACATAGATGAACCCACAATTACAGCTGGACTGATGATAGCTTGGCAGGTAAAAGTGCTTGCTGCCAATCCTGATGAGCTGAGTTTGGTCCCTGTGTTGGTTTGAATAGGTATGTCCCTCGTAGATTTATTTGTGTGAATGCTTGGCCCAGAGAGAGTGGTGCCATTAGGAGGTGAGGCCTTGATGGAGTATGTGTGGTATGTCTTATGGAGTATGTCATATGGAGTATGTCTTTTTGGAGGAAGTGCCTCACTAGGGAGACCAGCGTTGAGGTAAGACATGCTCAACCTACCTGCTGCCTACAGATCCAGCTGTAGAGCTCTGAGCAACTCCAGCACCGCGTCTGCCTGCACACTGCCAGCCTCCCACCATGATGACAATGGACTAAACCTTTGAACTGTAAGCCAGCCCCAAGAACTAATTATAAGTGTTGCCTTGGTCATGGTGTCCCTTCACAGCACTGAAACCCTAGCTAAGACAATCATCCAAATCCACATGATAGACGGAAAGACTTGACCCCCCCCCCCAGTTATTCATGTAGTAGCACTCACGTGTACCCACACATTAAGCTGTCATCTGAAAAATAATGAGGAAAGAAGTGAGTGTGGATATCTCCGGAGAAGGAGAAACAGAGAAGGCTATGAGACCACTCTTAGCTGTTGAGGAACTGGAAGTATTAGAAGAACAGGGTTATCCAGACACAGCTAGGAAGGGAGGGTATGAGGCCAGCAGAGTAAGTGGAGGTGATGGTGGGCAGACCCTTTTTTGATGCCAAAGATTATTCTAAGATCACACGGCCACTCCGGAGTCTCCTGCTGGATCCAAATGACAAAATATGATGTTGTGCAAGCAGAAAACAGGAAGGGACCTTTGTTATAAGTCAAAAAAAAAAAAAAAGCTGCAGCAGGACATGCAGCTTTTGACTGGTCTTTTCCTAGGACAGCTGTGAAGGGAGCTCCAGGACTTTGCCGTTACCTAGCCCATGGCCCATTTACAAAGCTGCAGCACTCCAGAGAGGAAAGTCTCAGGGGAGCAGAAGTTTCTGTGACTGGTAGATGACTGAAACGGGAAAAAGGATGGGGGATCCGGCTCTCAGGTGAGAAGACCACCTGAGCACCCAGATAATACAAAAACCATGGACTTGCTGGGTATACCTGGTATGAGCAAGGAGAGGAGGGCTGGAGCAGAAGCTGTGGGTGCCCTGGCTCACTCCCCTCACCCAACTCATCTGTAGAGACATGGCAAGGACACTTGAACAGTCCCGTGGACACTCACAACAGGTTTCCAGACTATTACATTCGATTTTTTATGAAAGCAGTATGAAACCCAAGCATTCCAAGTCCTTCATTTCCTCCAGTGCATCGATACTGCTCAGCTGTACTCAGGAACCTAAGCTTCCCCATAGTGACACATAGTACACTACAGCGTGGTGGGTTGCCCTCTTATAATGCAGTAAGGGTTACCTGACTGACACTGTGCTGTGTGAACGAGAGTGACCCCAGAGACTCACATATTCGCATGCTTGGTCCCCAGTTGAAAACAGTTTGGGAAGGATTAGGGGGTGTGGCCTTGTTGGAGAAGTGTTTCCCTGAGGGTGAGCTCTGAGGTTTCAAAAGCCCATGACAGGCCCCGTCTCTCTGTTTTTCTCTCTCTCTCTCTCCAGATCAGGATCTCAGCTTCTTCTTCAACACCAAGCCTGCCATGAATGCCACCAGGTTCCCCACCCTGATGTTAATGCGGTAATGCTCTGGAACTTGAGCCAAACTCAGTTAAATGCTTTCTTTTGCAAAAGTTGCCTTGGTTATGCTGCCTCTTCACAGAAGCAAAACCCCTAAGACAGAATGTTACAAGATGCCCCAGGATAGGATATATTGAATGATCACTTAATAACATTTTTGAAAACAAGTATTTTAGTCCAATTTTTTGCCTTCTTATGACTGATTAGTTGGCCTATCCAGGAGCCGGGAAGGTATCTTACATGTATGTATAATAAATGTTAATAACACTCTTTTTCCTGAGCCCTGCTGCAGCCAGGCTATGGAAGCCACGTGGCTTAGGGTGGGGTAGAAAACTGGAAGAGGCTCACTCTGACCATGGCTGGCAGAGAAACATGAACTTGGGACTCGGGCATGGCAAGATTGGTATTTTCTAGGTCCAATTTTCCATCCGCCTCCCGCCCATATCTCTCCTCTCCTGTTTGTTGAGTAATTAGCTGAGATAGTGCTGGTCTCATGGAAGCTGCAGAGAGGAGACTAAGAGAATACATTGTTCTTTGGTCTCAGTGACTGGCTAGACCAGCCCGGCAGTGAGCCCTTGGACTCTGACCACTGCCCTGTCCCAAGTGCTGGGATTATAAACGCTTGCCAATGCACCTAGCTATGGTGTGGGTGTTGCAAATCAACAGGTCCTCATGCTTGTGCAAGCAAGCGTGTTGCCCACAGAGTCATCTCCTCAGCCACCATCTTTAAGGTGATACAGAAAATTTGAAAAGTGACATTTCAATAGCTAGCAGATGGCAGAAAGATGAAGGAAAACATGTTATGGGTTGTTTTTATTTGGAACCAATAAGAGAAACATTTAAAATAAGCCTTCAAATTCTTCCCTATTAATGTCATTTAAATAATGAACTTATAAAGATTGGTTTATTTATATACACTTGACTTTAAAAAAAGTTTAACTTTTTGTAGTGTTTGCACCATCGAGCCCAATCAAGCCAAACAAGCTGGTTAGCTAAAATGATTAATGGATGCAGATTTAGCTGAGGCCTTACCTTGAGACTGTCTTGCTGATATCAGGGTTCATTAGCTCACCTTCTAACACTGGTGCTACCAAAAGCTTCCGGCAATGTAGGCTCAGTCAATGAGCAAAATTTCAGTAGGGTGAGATCCTATCACGGTGAATTCTGCTGCTAGAATGGTGGATATTCCTGTGTGTAGGGGCGGGGCTTTCCTGGTGGGGAAGGAAGAGGAGGGGCGGGGCTTTACTGGTGGGGAAGGAAGAGTGGTAATCTAGGAGCTGAGCAGCCAGCATCAGTCTCGACAAATCTGAAGAAGTTTGGAAGTAAGGAAAAACTCATCTTTTTTGCACAAGGATTCCAGACGGCGGGAGGGTCTGAGTAGTGATCGCTTCACTTCGGACTGTTGGAGAGACTGGAGAGAATAAATGAAGGGAAGACAAGTTAATACAGAGACATGCGCTGGTAACGCTTCTGAAAGAGTCCACGGAGAAACTGCAGCCGGTGGTGGAAGCCAGCACTCGCCTTATTAAACGAACAGAGGCAAAGGTGATTCAGGTCCAGAGACCTCGGCTGCAATGACTGGGCACCGCAGCTCTTCAGGGCCTGGAAGGCAAACTGGAGGTCTGAGCCACTGGGATTGAAAGTGAGAATCTGACAGGCTGAGAGACATCTGGCTTGTGTTAGAGGGCTGTTACCAACCCAGTCTCAGCCTGGGCAATTCTGTGGCACTGGATTCGCGGGAGTGAAGGTCCAGGTGGCTGTGACTGTAAGAAGGTGAGGGACAGAGGGAATAATAAACCATTTCCAACATCGCTACCTTTCAAATGTTTTATTTCTGGTCCAGATGTCCCAAGACATGTGAAATGGGAAGGAACAAATACGTCACTGGATCCACGTTTTCTATTTCCACTCCAGCTTTACCCAGGGCCTGATGGGGGAGTTGTGACAGAGCACACTGGAAGGCACTTGCTGTCATGAGTGCCGCTTTGACAGCTCCAGAAAAAAGCAGCGAGTAATTTGGACCCCTGGATGTAGTTGCACCTAACAGAAATGAAAATAAGGAAACACATTTGCACACACATGAAGAAGGAAAGGCACCCAGCCATGTCCACAGAGAAATTGTAAGTGTCATAAATCCAACTGAAGTACTCAGCATGCTTCTGAGATCCTAGGACCAAGCCATTTGGTAAACCCAAAAGAAAAATGACTTTATTATTAAGAAGATCTCCAGATGTGCTTTCAAATGACAAATCCTGGGTCTGGAGAGATGGCTCAGCAGTTAAGAGCACTGTAATTCCAGTACTAGGGGGGGGGGGAGGCAGAGGCAGGCGGATCTCTATGAGTTTGAGGCCAGCCTAGTCTACAAAGTGAGTCCAGAACAGCCAAGGCTACAGAGAAACCCTGTCTCAAAACAAACAAACAAACAAAAAAAAATCAAAATAAATAAATAGAAAGAAAAAGAAAAAGCGAAAGAAAAACAAAAGAGCACTGGCTGCTTCTTCAGAGATCCCAAGCTCAGTTCCCAGCAACCACATGGTGGCTCACAACCATCTATAACGGGATCTGATGTCCCCTTGCAGGCATACAAGCAAATAGAGCACTCATATAAACAAACAAACAAATAAATAAATACACTGTTTTCTTTTTTTTTTTTTTTATCTGATAAATTGGAGCTGGGTGTGGTGACACACACCTTTATTCCCAGATAATTAATCTTGGAGTTAAACTGGAACTCCAACTTTTCTCTGTTTTGCTCTGGCCCCTCCTTAGTGAGAGGATCCCTGGAGAACCATGCCCCACCTGGCTTTCTTCAGTTTCTTACCTTTGACATGACAAAGACTCAAACATTTTTGTTTCTCATTAGTTTGGAGGTTTATATAATCTGTCAATCTGTTCATATCAAGCTTTCCTAAATATCCTTTGTTATGCACCAAATGTCACAGCCTCCAAATCTGTATGTTGAAACCCTAACCAGCTGTGTGACAACATTGGAGGGAGGGCCTTCCAATGAGGTGATTAAATTTAAGTGCTGTCGGGGGATGCCCCATAATCCCCTGGGGCTGGTGAATTTATAGGGGAAGAAGCACCCGAGCCCCTTGCTCGCCTCCAGCAGGACCATCCCTTCCTCTTCATCACTCCTCTCTCCTCCTCGAGAGTTGCCAGCGGCCGGGGATGAGCTTAACCCGGTATTCCCAGTCTACGGAACTGGGAAGAGACGCATCAGGTCTCTAAGCCACTAGGTGTGTGGTTGGCCAGCCTCACACAGGCAGGGGGCAGGCAGGCTCCAGTGGAGCTCTCTGCTGTCATGGGTCAGCTCACCTGTTGATCTTCTCATTCTGTGCTCACAATCCTGTGTCCTGTGTGGTAGTCACTCAGCATAGACCAAAAAGTGTCCTATGCATTCCAGCTGAAGTATTTCATAACTCTTCACGGTATTTACCTTTGCTATTGCAGACACATCATTTCTCAGTGGCCTTCAATTGCTGTCCTGACTCTTCTCCTTAGCAAAATATCTGTTAATAATAGGACCATTAGGAATGATGGTAAAGAGGAGATGGCTCTAAATCTTGGATTTATTCAATATTTTTTTCAGGTCTGAGTACCTCAACCCCAGCAGAGAGTTTGTGCTTCACGAAGGTCTGGGCCAAGCTGGAGAGATGACACGGTGGGGTAGGAGGACTTGCTGCTCTTCCAGAAGATCTTGGTTCACAGTCCACACAAGGACTCACAACCATCTATGACTTTGATCCTAGGGGGTCCGAGGCCATCTTCTGGCCTCTAGTTGTTGCACTTATGTAGACAGAAACCCCTCTGTTGCATGATATTTTATCCCAGTGTGAACCCTGAGATTGTGAACTGGAAAAACCTGTTTCGTGTTGTGGTGTGGCTCAGCCCTAGAACACATTTTTAATTCAAGAACTTTCTATACACAAGAGCTAAATAAAGCCAGCCATTAGTCAAGAGGTAGAGCAAGCAACCAGGTGACATAAGGAAACACAGGACGGAAGAACATTGAGTTCTTCCTCTTCCATGTGGAGAGAGAGAAGGGGCTTTTTCCTCCTGAGATGTCAGCTGAGGAGGAAGAACAGCTGGGTGTTTTCTCTGCCTCTCTGAGTCAGCAGGCTGTCACCCTAGCATCTGGCTTTTTGAGTCTTCATGGATAAAATCAAACAAATAAGATTTCTGTTTTTTAAAAACAGCAGCCCTCCTACATGGCAATCTCAAATTAGGCTAAGAGATTGTTCATCCTGCTAACAGCTAATACAAATAACTTTATGGTCTTTCCCAGGAGTCTCGGACTGCATAACAATTTCCTCTGTAATCTGGTGATGGCACTTGTGAGGCCCACAGGAAGCACAGGTAAGAAGCAGCCTGTCTACACAGTACTGTGCCCTGAATGATGGTTAGTCTTAGTTGTCAGCTCAACTGGGTCTGGAATCAACTAAAAGGGAAGCCGTGGGGCACTCATTTGAAGGATGCTCTGATCGGGTTATCTGCGGTGAGATGACCCACCCTAAATGTGGATGGCACCTGCTGGTGGCTGCTCTGATGAAGGAGACATAAGGAGAAAGCTTTGGTTTTGCTTGCTTGCCTTCCCTCCTCCTGGCAAGTTCATCAACATTGCTTCTGCTCTCTTTCACTGCTCTCAGAACCCAGCTCCTTTGGGCTTACCATGTGGACTGAAGGCACAGCTCTCCAGGAATGTGCCAGGCGTTCTGCCCCAGGTCAGCACCAGCCGCACAGACTAAGCAGTTCCTGGGCCCTCGGCCTCTCCACTGTGAGGCAGGCATTGTTAGAATGCCCAGACTATCATGAAAGGCAGCCAAATGAACTCCCTTTTAATACATACTCGTGCCATTGGCTCCTTCCCTCTAGAAAACTGCAACTAATGCAACTTGGATAAAGAGGACAGTTGATACTTGAGTTTTAAAAGTGTCTTGGCCCCATTGCAAATGTGAATCAGAGTGTCCTCAAGTCTCACCTGTTTTGACGGCACTTTGTGCTGCAAGGTACTGAGTGGCGTTGATGTTTTGATGTTTGCCGTCCACGGGCGGAGTCCTAGCACCATGGAGACGGTCATCTTGTTGGAACTGTTTCTTTCAGAGAACATGGCTTCCAGGTGTTGTTCCACCTAGAAGGCGACACTGTCAACAGTGAGAAAATGCTGGGTCTTCCACCAGAAACCAGTGGAGAGCCGACCTCATGAGTGGGCGCGTGGTGAGCCCTTAGTCACCCACTGTGACAGTGATTGAGGCTTATCCAGAGAGGAGGTGTGCGCTAACTACCCCCAACCCTTGTGCCCGCACAGCCCAGGATCCATAGTGGTGTGCTGAAAGTTAGGGAACCTAATTTAAATGCAGTCCCTCAGTGGCAATGTCCTTGGAGTTTTCTGTTTGTGTGTTTTTTTGTTTTTGATCTAGTTGCACTCTAGTGAATATTTGGGGGACTTTATACATCATGGAAAATTCTGAAAAATGGGAGCAATTCCAAGCTAAACAGTGAAGGAGGCATTTCAACAAGCTGCTTTACTCCTATACAATGGATGCTGAGGAAGGCCTCCTGGGAGGCTCCATTCATTCATTCAGCTCATATTTATTAGCATCAAGGTGCAGGGGATGGGCCTTCGAATGAGACAAGGCGTGTCGTGCCCTTACGGAATGTGTAAGACAAAGCAGCTCCAGAAGAAGGAAAGAGAAAGGGGGAAGGGCAGATTGGAAGAGGGAAGGAGATGTTTAGAGTACAATTAGAACACAATACCAGGAAACGGGAAAACAGAACTGAGAGACTGGGGAAGGCAGTGAGGTATCTCCTCAGCTCCCTTATTCAAGAGTCCACTTTCCGTGAAAGCCATTTGAGGTAAATTAATAATGGGCTGATAACGCAGATGGATAACGCCTTCCAGATAGTACTTCCCTAACAATGGCTGCTTTTAACACACCGATTTCAAGCATCACGAGATAACAAATGATTGGGCTTGAGATTTTCTGGCTCCAGCCAAGCGTAGTCAGTTACCCACTCCATCTATGTGTAAAACCAATCTTGCCTTTATAGCTACCATCTAATTTTTAAAAATATTCCCATCATTGCAACTGCAAATGGCTATTTCTCTGACTTCTGTAATTGCATGTGTAATTGAGGAAAGAGATTTGCGCTGAGTGAGACTGATAACTGGTTTCTTGACATTTGCTCCATTCTCTGTATTGGGAAAAAAAGGAACTTCAGTAATAACACAGAACTGCTCAGTTTTCCAGGGGGTGTGGGACCGAGAAATGGTACATTTCTTACCTGCGTCTCCACCACAGACAGACTCATGTGCGGGACCAGGCGGATTGAAAACTTTCCTATAACTCGGTTGGGGATGACTGTTTTAGCTCCAGGCTCATCAAACGCACCCCCGATGCCATGGATAGAGAGAGACGGGTACCTCCACAGGTGTGCCAGGAGCCCCTCTTAAACCACGCAAAGAACACGTGACTGACATCCAGCTGAGGGCTGGGCTGGGGCTTGGGTGTGGAGAGTACTTGCCCAGCACACACAAAGCCCTGGGATCCATACCCAGCACTACACAATCTGGTGGAAGGTTCCTCTATCCCAAGCATTTGGGAGGTGGAGGCAACAAAATCAGGAGTTCAAGGCCATCCTTGGCTCCTTAGTGAGTATGAGACCAGACTCAGTTAGATAAAATCCTACCTCAGATTAAAAACAAGCCAGTTATGGTTGTTCAAGGCCAACCTGGTCTACATAGTGAGTTTTAGGTCAACCAGGGACACATAGTGGAATTTGCTCTCAAAGTAGATAGGTAGGTAGGTAGGAAGGTAGGTAGGTAGGTAGATGATAGATAGATAGATAGATAGATAGATAGATAGATAGATAGATGATAGATAGATAGATAGATAGATAGGTGGATAGGTGGATGGATGGATGGATGGATGGATGGATGGATGGATGGATAGATAGACAGGCAGATGGAAGGAAGGACTGGGACTATAGCTCAGTAGTAGAGCACTTGCTCAGCATGACAAAGCCCTAAACTCTTCCTTGAGTGTGCACTCTGTGCTTTTCCTCACAGATACAAATGCAAGAACAGAGAGGGGAAACATGAGCCCTGGGCCCTGTTCACAATGAAATAAACTTCAGCTGAATTAACTTGCTTGTATCTCCAGCATCGAGGTACCTGAGACCTGCTCATGACAAGTTAATTAGCACTAAGGTGACTATATCTGGAATAATAATACAGGCCAAGTTTCCCTTCAGCACATGAGGCCTTTTGCTTCCAGCTGCCTGTGGGCTGTCTATGCTGCTTCTCTACCCGGAACTTCTCCCTATCAGGGGAGCAGGTTCAGAAATTGAACCCAGGATCTATGAGATGACTGTGCATACAAGCACCTGCCACAGAGCCTGACAACCTGACTTTGGTCCCCAGAGCACAAGTAAGACAGATGTGGGGCACACATCTGTAATCCCAGCACTCCTCCTGTTGGAATAGAGGCAGGGAGGAGCTCATGGGCCAGCCAACCTGGAGTATACAGAGAGCAAAGTCAAAAAGAAGGCCCTGCCTCAGCGAGATGGAAATAGAGAACCAACTCCTGAAAGTCGTCCTCTGGCTCCACATGTGTTTCACACACACACACACACACACACACACACACACACACACACACACAAATAATAATAATAATAATAATAATAATAATAATAATAAGCGATGGATAATAGTTTAAAAAGGAACTGGATCCAATCATAAATTTCTAATCAGTGCTATCCACTGATAATGAATGTAGCAAATTTCATTTCTCAGAATTCCTTACCTAAGCCTTCAGTATTTAAGCCAACTCCTTTCTAGTGTATTTGCACAAACTTAGCCTGTTGCAAGTACTACATTTCCAGAGGAAGCCCTCTACTTACAATCAGCATGGGTTTGCTGGGCAGCGCCTGCGGATCACCCACATGCCAACACCTGCACAAGAAACTGTTTTTGTAAAGATTTAGTTTTATTAGTTTATTTAGTTTATGTGTATGTACGACTGTGGGGCAGCTGAGTTGTGTGTACATGGATGTAGCACAGTGCCTAAAGGGGGGAGAACAGGGTGTCCTATTCCCAAGAGCTGGAGGGACAGGTGGCTGTGAGCCACCCAAATTCGTGCTGCAAACTGAACTCAGGTTGTCTGCAAGAACAATACATGGCATTAACCACGAAGTCAGCTCTTCAGGCTGCAGCAGGTAAAGTATTCTTAAAGAAGGTGGAGGAGGATGAAGAGGAGGAGGTGGAGGAGGAGGAAGAAGAGGAAAAGGAGGAGGAGGAAGAGAAGGAATAGGAAGAGAAACTTTAAATTCTTCAGGAATTTCTGCTCTGATTCTAAGTTTCTTCACAGCCCAGGGGAGGGAATGCTCTGGCTTGACCATCAGCCCTGAAAGGTCTTGGGAACGTCTGAGAAAGTGATCGATTACAGGTTTTGGAGCTGTTGTCTCAGATGGTGGCTTCTAATCTTTGAGCATTCAGAAAGTTCAGCTCCTTGACAGACAGTGGAATGGGATTTAAATTAACAAATGCCTCTGAGAGACCTACTGTTGAATGAGTCATTATTCATGGTTAGACGCCTGAAGCCTGTCCCAACTACTCCCCAGGATGGACTGATCTAGACCTGAGGAAAACGGATGTCAAATCTGCCTTCAACTTAACCTTGCACGTGTTCTAAGATGCGCAGACCAACACCGTGTGGTGTTGATTAGGTGCTTGAAGAACACGATTTGGGAGCCTCGTTCCTCCTTCGGGTCATGTGTACAGTCTGGTTATACCTTGGTATCAAACAGAAATTTCTCAACTTGGCTGCTCTTCTGGTATTCTTCTAGGTCCAGATCAATGTTCTCATACCTTGCTTTGTCCTCCTCTGTAATAGGAGCCATTTGGTCATAGATTCCAGGAATCAGGATGTGGCCTGATGAGTCCACCAGACTACCTAGGGAAGAGGTGCAGAAGTTACAAGTGTGCTGTGCTGTACTCTGAGAGCCAGGCCAGGTGAGGCTGTGACAAAACCCTCTTGACTGCCCCCGGGACAGAACCAGTGGCAACAATTCCCTTCTCCCAAGGGGTTGTGGTCCCAAAGTTCATCCTGAGTCAGACTGCCCGGATGGCTACCTAGCCAAGGACAGAGCTGAGACACGGACAAGCCAGCCTCATGCTTGCATTTTATCTCATCCCAAGCTAAGAAGTAATAGGTATAAATTATTAAATAGTTAAATATATGTATATACATATATTTTATAGATGCATACATACAAACATGTACAAGAAACTGAACCTTCCAAAAATATTTTCTCAGCTTTCCTCTACACACACACACACACACACACACACACACACACACACACACACACAGAAAATACATACCAAAGACAAATTGTAACCAGCAGTTTTCCAGAAATAGATCATAGGAAGCCAAACTTGGGGTGCAAGCATGTCAAGGCAGCAGAAATAGGCCTCAGTGCTCTGTGTTTCACCAGCTCCTCCTCTGGCCCTCCCCTGTCCACAGAGCTTCCCCAAGACCTCCAATCCTTCTCTGGTGATCCTACAGGACAGTCTTGAAGACTGTGGTGATTCCAGTGCACTGTTACACAGCCCCTCACTCGCCAGCGCACAGCACTGTGTGTAGATAATACTTCAAACCCGTGAATCCTATTGAAGTCTAAAAATGAAGAGTGTTGGGGTGCTGGAGAAATGGCTGGGTGGATACAATGCTTACCACTCAGCACGAGGTGCCCACACCCACAGAGAAGCCAGATGGGAGCGGTGACCCCTGAGTGATCTTAGCACTCAGGAGCAGGAGACAGGGTGTTTCTGTTATGATTTCCATTGCTCTGAAGAGACACCAAGACCAAAGCAACTCTTATGAAAGAAAACATTTAATGGGGGCTGGCTCACAGTCTCCGAGGGTCAGTCCATTATCACTGTGGCCTGAAGCATGGCAGCGGGCAGGCGGACATGGTGCAGGAGGACAGGCAGCAGCAGGAGACTGTGTGCCACACTGGGTGTAGCTTGAACATATCGAAGCTCACCTTCACAGTGACACACTTCCTTTGACAAGGCCACACCCACTGCAATAAGGCCATGCCTCCTAATAGTGCCACCCCCTATGAGCCAAGCGTTCACACCCACGAGTCTGTGGAGGCTGTTTCTTCTCACAGCACGCACAGGGCATCTCCAAGGTAAGATGACTAGTAAAAATAGCTGATTGAAGAGCTCTGGGTAGAAGAAACCCTGCCTCAGCAAGTAAAGTCAAAAAATCAAGGAAGACAACTGATGTCAGTCTCTAGTATTCATACACTTGTTCACACACACACACACACACACACACACAATATATATATATATGCAAGACAGGTAAGTAGATATCTAGATGATAGGTAGGTAGATAGATAGATAGATAGATAGATAGATAGATAGATAGATAGATAGATGCTAAAGGATTGGGTCTGGCTGTTACCAATTTGTAATATATTTTCACCAAAAAAAAAAAATCACTAACAATACGCTCATAAAGTCTTCCTTGAGTGTGCACCCTGTGCTTTTACTCACAGTCTCAAATGCAAACACTGAGTGGGGAAACGTGAAACATGGGCCCTGTTCACAATTCCAGCCAGCCAGCCATGGAGTCAAGGAGTGTCAAGATCTCTGAGGAGGAATGAGCACACAGAATTCGAAGCCACAGGAAGCCAAGGAGAACACGAGGCGGGGTGGAGCCGCTGACCCAGAGAGGTTGTGTGCACAAGGCGGGCACCACATTGGCAGGATTTTTGTTGGTGGTGCTTTTGACAAGTAGGCCTGAGTGCTGTAGGCATCAAAAGCAGACCATACCAAGGAACCATGACAGCAGCGTTCCTGCCGTGAGGGTGGTGGTAACCTAGATGCCCTTAGTGGACCATGCTGGGATTGGAGCATAACCAGAGTTGTTGGCACACACCGCATTTTAAAATTGCAGTCTCGGCTCTGCGCCGCCGTCTTCTCCACTACCAGGCTGGGAGAAATGCCAGTGAGCAGACATGCTGATGGAGGAAAATGTTACCCGCATCTTCTCCTCCTCTGTAGTTCACTCGCAGTGAGATCTGGTTAGGAAAAGCCACAGAGCCACCCTGAGACACTGGGGAATGTTAACGTCTGCTGTCTGCTATTCAGGAGTAATTCCGCATCAGGGAGACTCTATGGCTTTTCATCACTGATAAGTTTGCTGGGTCAGGGGGTCAGCCCTCCCTTCTCGGTGGACATGATGCTTCTGAGAACATAGTTATTTTGGAAAGTGCATGGAGGGAAAGCAGCTGCCTTGGAATCACCTACTAGAGACATCATCTTTGCCCCCAGGAGGGCCCTAGAATTCTGAGTTCTAAATGATATTAGATACCATGTATCCATCATGCCTTTGCAAGCAGGCTTGGTGTTCACACTTCCCTGTAGTCTCAATACTTGGAAGGTGAAGAAAGAGGATTTTGAGATCCCACACTCAATTCTGTCCCAAAAGACTAGAAGAGGGCTGGGGCTGGCATCAGTGGGTATAGTGTTTGCCTGGTGGTTCTGAGGCTCTGGGCTTTGTCTCCAGGACTACATGGCACAGCATGGCAGAGCATGCCTGTCATCCCAGATCTCTGGTGGGGGGTCAGGAGTTCAAAGGCATCATTGGCTACATATTGAGTTTGAGGCCAGCCTAGGATACAAGAGACCCTTTCTAAAACCAAACCAAACCAAACCAAACCAAAGAAACTACTCTTGGGTCAACAGTCTTTTAACCATCTTCATGATCTTTAAAAATTGCAGAGTAGAAAAACTGGAAAACAGAAGCCACTGGAGATTTACCTGTGGGCACAAGTATTCCATTCTTCTCTGTTCCCTCCCTACCCAACCTCTGAGGTTTCCAGCCTGTCTGAGAACTCATCCAATTCTCCCAGGGGAGGTTATCACAGGCTTTAGCCACTTGGTGTTCAGTAAACATTTGTTACTGTTAGTTATGCTGGTGGTCACCAGCATCGTGCCGGCATGATGAAGGACAGAGGATGATGAAGGACAGACAATTACACAAAGCCAGGCTGGTTCTGGATTTTCATGCTGTAACCCTAAGCCAAAGCACAGAATTTAGCCTACTCCTGAAGGTTCTCCACCTCAGCACCGCACGGTACACCAGCAAGCAGAATTCCTGTTAGTTTGACTAACACTGGACCAACCCCGCGTTCCTGTGATTCTATAGAGAGCACTCAGAAAACAAGAGTGCACACCCAGAAGGCGTGTTATTGTGGACGGTTTGGGTTATACCAAAAGCAGATGCAAGTGTAGCATGTGCTTTTGTCCATTTACGAACGATTCCTTGACAAAGCAGTGCATGACTGTGAAGTTAAGAGAAACTCCATGCCTTGCTAAAGGCAATCCAGCCAGAGTCATCGTGTCTGAGGGAAAACCTGAAAGCTGTCGCTTGGGATTAGTCAATGTGAAACTTAGAATAATGATTTATTCCCAGTACCTAGGATCAAAGACAGGAGTGTTGCCATGAATCTCAGGCCAGCCTGGACACCTTCATTTATGTATGAAAAATAGACAAATATTTAATGACAACAAAAGAAAGGAGAAACAAGTCTGGTAAAAAGGTTAATCATGAAGAGAGGAAAAAAAAAAAAAGAATTTGGTGCTAGGCACGGTGGCACACGCCTGTAAGCCCAGCACTCAGAGAGGCAGAGGCAGGCATATATCTGTGAGTTTGAGGCCAGCCTGGACTACAGAGTGAATCCAGGACAGTCAGGGCCATAAAAAGAAACTCTGTCTCAAAAAAACCAAAAACATAAAATAAAACTAAAACTAAAAATAAAAAAATCATCCATCCATGCTCCAAAATATAAGGTTGTAATTATCTGAATTCTTTTAAAAAAAATCTTATTTTGTTCTTGCTGAAGTTATCAAGCACAAGATACTGCCTGTGTATAATAACACTTAAGAAAAAATTAATACATCAATAATAGGTTATGTAGCTAGTTGAATAACAGAGAGAGGTATAGAGATGGACATAGATGGTAGATACATAATAGATAAATGATAGGCAGATTAGATAGAGAGATAGATAGAAAGATGGTAGGTAGATAGACATGATATATGGATGGATTGATAGATATGATATGATGGATAGATAGAAGATAGATGATACATAGGTAGGTAATTAAATGTTGATTATGATTTCACTGTTAAATTTTAAGTTTGGGTCATGATGGAGGAAGTGTTAAAGACACTGATGAGGACTTTGATCAGGGCAGGCGGGCTATTTATACTGCCTGGGACTGCCAAGGCCGAGGGGTTTAACGTGCAGGGTTTGGACAGTTCATCTGTCCAAACAATGTGCAGTTTACATAAAGAGCATAGTGCCAGATGTGTCAAACCGAGGTATTGTGTAACTTGTGAACATAAAAACAACAACAACAACAACTGCACATTTGTGAGTACCCCCACAGGAGGACTTTGGAAGAGGCTGCTGCAAGAGAGGCCCCTCAAGTTTAAGTTTTTCAGCTTTCCAGGGACTCCACCTAGCAGCATTGGGAAAACCTCTGTTTGCACAGGCTAGTCAACCTTCAGGAGGTCAGGAGCAGAGGTTCAGTGAACTGCAGTCAGCAAGCACATTGGCACCTGTGTGCCACACCAAACTTGCAAAGTGATGCCAAGTAGCACTCAGATATTGGCACTATCAACTCTAAAGTCCTTCATGAGATAAGATCTGTTTTCTCTGGCCAGGGCAGACCATTAGTCATCTCTGACGTTCTAAGCACATCTTACTGTATTCTCAAAGTAATGTTGTGTGTGGGCTAGTTTATGTTAACTTGACACAAACTACCATCCCGTCATTTGAGAGGAGGGATACTCAGCTGAGAAAATGCCTTCTGAAGATCTGGCTACAGGCAAGCCTCCGGGGCATCTTCTTAATTAGTGATTGGTGTAGGAGGGCCCAGTCCATGGTGGGAGGGGCCACCCCTGGGCTGGTGCTCCCTGCCATAAGAAAGCCGGCTGAGCAAGCCATGAGCTGCAAGCCAGCAGCACTCCTCCCTGGCCTCTGCATCAACTCCTGCCTCCAGGTTCCTGTTTGAGTTCCGGTCCTGACTTCCTTCGGTGATGAACAGTGATGTGGGAGCATAAACCAAACAAATCGCCCACCCCAAGTTGCTTTTGCTCATGGTGTTTCATCACAGCAAGATTAACCCTTAAAACTTACTAGGCAAACATGTAATGCTGCCGTTTGCAACTGAGGAAACCAGAAACCAAACAATGTAAGTAACTTGTCCAATGCCATCCAGCTTTCCGACCACAGCTGGGCACTCCTACTGAGAACCTCATGGTGCTCGTGTACTGAGGGCTGGGTTATCATCAGGCTCCACTTATGGCGCAGAGGCTGATGGGATAGGGCCTTGTGCCTGACATCACTCAACCCCGTTCTGATTTGTTGCCACTTGCTCATTTATCTGCAGTCAGAGAGTCCTCCTGTGTTACCCCATGCTCTAGAAGCACTGGAGGCAGCCAGGGGTGGCTGCTCTAACTCCCTCACCTCTCTACATTCTTGACTTTGTGTATGGCAACCTATATCCCAATATCCAATAAAAGAAGGTTTGTGGGGCTAGGAGATGGACCAGGCAGTGAAGTGCTCACCTTAGAAGCATGAGGACCTGCATTTGCTAGCTTAAACCCATGTATAAAATACGGACACTGTGCCAGGGGTCATGGCACACATCTATAATTCAAAAACTCAAGAGGACCAGGCAGGCAACTCTCTATGAGTTTGAGGTCATCCTGGTCTACACAGCAAGCTTTAGACTAGCCAAGGCTGAATGGTAAGACCCTTACTCAAAGAAAAAAAAAATCTTGGCCCAGTGGCATGCAGTTCTAATCTCAGATCTGGAGAGGCGGAGAGAGGAGGGGCTCTTGTAGCCCAGTCAGCTTATCCTGATTGGTCAGCTCTGGGTTCCAATGTCTCAACCTGAGAAAGGAGGAATGACACCCAGGGTGGACCTCTGGCCTCCACATGCATGCACACACACAGGCACACACTTGCGCACTGCACACCTATGCATGCGTACAAGACAAACCGTGTTAAAATAAGTAACTTCAATAAATAGAAGAGAACTAAAAGCAGCGCATCACTTCACGAAGAGAAATGACATACCACGTGGGCTTCGTCAGTTTTTCTTTTAGTACAAACCTTTTCAGAGCCAAGGAGAACAACCAATGCTCAGGGATGAGTTATTACCTAGAAGAGCAACCAAGTCAGCCATTGGTCCATTGAGTACGCCACCAAAGGTGCCTGAGTGGAAATCTTGATCTCTACACTTTACCTATAGAGCAGATCAAAGAGAAGAGGCTTACCCACCACCATGCTTCCTTTGCCCTAGCTTTCCACAGGGGGGAAGGCCTGCCTAGCTGTGCTTCAGGACTCAGGTAAATGACCTCCAGACCTGACCTCAAGTCTTCTGTTTCCCAGTCATGTGAGCTGGAGACTCCACCCCTCCATGTTTTACACTGTTTCGTTCTCCCCCTGCTCCACTGCACAGTTCTATCCAAGATGACCAGACAGACCATACTTGATGAATTACTGCTGTGTATGTACCTGGCTTCTCTTGGCTTTGTCTCAGGTCACCTCTCAGGAGAAGTTTCCTCTTTCGACTTCTGGGAGACTTTTCTTTTTTCACTTGCAGTGATTTCTTTCTCTTTTCTATTGTACTCAATTCCTTAATGCCGCTTTTAAACTGTCTCCCTCTTTTTCTCCCCCCCTCCCTTTCTCTCTCCTGTGTGTGTGTTGGGTATGAGTAGTGGATGAGTATGCATGTACCTGTGTACAGGCGTGAACATTGTATATACACATGTGGAAGCCAGAGAAGAATGTCAGGTGTTTTCTTTCATACTCACTTTATTCTCTTCAGGTCAGATCTCTCCCTGAACCCGAAGCTCACCAGTTTGCCTATGGCAGAGCCAATCCCCCAGTGCTAGGGTTATTGACACCCATGCTCATGCCAGCTTTCCATGGCTAACGGAAAATTCAGACCCTAATGCTTCCACAGCAAGTACACGCAACAGCTGCGCCACTTCCCTAGCTTTCTTCCCATAATCCTTTTCTTTCTACCTCCTCTACACTAATGGCTTAGTGTCATTCACTGCCTTCTACCTTTCAATTGTCATCCTTGTAGCTCTGAACCTTTGTCTAAACCCAAACCTAACACCACGGTTGCCCAGAGTGTAAGCCAAAGGACTATGCTTCCAGTTTCTGAAGACCTGGAACTGAATTCAGCATCTGCAGTACTTCCAGCTTGAGCATGATACCCTATCAGTTACCACTTAAACTTTAAGCATTGTCTCTCATTCCTTCTCTTCTATCACACCTACCCAACAGTTGTTAGTGGAAGAAAAGTCTCACATAGGTCACTTCAGCGTGGGCAGTCTGTTAGGCAGCTGAACCAACCAACGTGCTGGCGTTGACAGTGTTGCAGCTGCAATCCTAAGCTACTGTCCTGCCACGTCACTGTCCACTCTTGGTCCACAGTTGGACACCCAGGTCCTTGGCCCTTCCAAGTTGCCCCACCCTCTTGTCCTTGGTTTTCGTGTTCCTCCTCTCCTGCCCCGGCTTATCACCTCCACCATTCTGCTGTCTCCATCTTGACACATTTTGACTACTTTATACATCACAGCCTACGACAAACTACCCTGCTGGAGTTCTCTGGCCTTGGATACAGAGCACAGCCACCGTCGACATGGCAGATGCCGCCACACCCTTCGAGCTGCCTGACACAGTCTGCTCTCCTTGGACCTCTTCCACATGGCAGGCCCGCTGTGCTTCTTCAGCCACGACCCCATCCCTCCTTCTCACGGCCAAGTTTGTTGACAGAGACTCCCACTGGGTACTCCAACTTCTAGCTTCCGGTTTTCCAAGCATCCCCACATCATCTCTCTCAGCATCTGTGTCTCTTCCCGGTGAACCCCCGGAAGCTCGAGCCGATTTACTCACCCTATGTCCCTGGGATGCACATCAGCACCTCTGCTTTCCTTTCCCCTTCTCTCCACCCTCCTCCTTTGCCTCACCCTCCTCTCGCCCTCTCTCTTGCAGCATTGGGAAGGGACCTGCAGTACCATGCACACTAGACAATTAAGTGCTCCTCCATGAACTGTGTCCCCAACACCCTGCTTTTCAAATGATAAGAATGTATATTATACGTTCAAAAATGTATAAACATGAAAGATGTTTCTATCTGGTTCATAACATTTATTTGTTTGTTTGTCAAGACAAGATCTTACTGTATAGCTCTAGCTGTTTTGGAACTCCCTAGTTAGACCAGGCTGGCCTTGAACTCAATCTGTCTGCATCTGTCTTCTGGGAGTTAGGATCAAAGGTGTGTGCTACTGTGCCTGGCTGGTTCATAACATTTAAGTCCCATAAGGCCTAGGTTTGGATATTTCCATCATGTCACTAGTAAATTTTCATCCTGTTATTTAAGGAAACTAAAGTGGCTAACTAATGATCTACCCTGGTAGGACTTTTTTTAAATTACAATTTATTCACTTTGTATCCCAGCTATAGCCCCCTCCCTTGTCTCCTTCCAGTCCCATCCTCCCTCCCTCATTTCCTCCCTCATCCTGTCCCCAGTCCACCGATAGGGGAGGTGTGCCTCCCCTTCCATCTGACCCTAGCCTACCAGGTCTCATCAGTACTGGCTGCATTGTCACAGGAAGGACTTTTTGTTATAAGTTGTATATACTTTCATAGGTTGCCTGTGTTACTGAAAACAATTGAAAAGAAAGAATAATCTTGAGCTGGCGTAAGAGGACTGCACTAAGTTTTGAGACAGGAAACTAAAGCTTAGGGTAAAGTATCTACACAAGGTTGAGTGTAACAGATTGATGCTTCTGATACCATCAGCCTTCTATTGCCTCTCAACCATAGCACTGTGGTTCCCGGCCAATAAGGCCTGCAGGCACATGACAGGGAATGAATGCAGCCCAGCATCTGTCCAGGTAGTCAAGTGTGTTACTCTTGCCTTCACACCCTATACCCACAGTTCCAAAGGAGACCTCCGGGACTCTAAAAACAACCTTCAAGCATACACACTCTAAGATTCCAGGAGTTTGTGAACCACACCCCCAGGCACCACGGCTCTGTGACTGCCCAGACTCTGACCCCAAGTAAAGCTTGCTGACATCCTCTTCAAGGTCCCCAGTAATTCCTCCATCCTGCCCACTGACCCTGTCTCCCTCCACAAGCAGTACCTCCCTCCACCATGAAGTAGCAGTTCCCACGGGTTCCATAAGTGAGTGCGGGCTTCTTCTGGCTGATCCATAGGTTGTCTGAAATCATAATGTAGTCCACGCTGGAGAAGAAACGGTCCTTTTCTCTTTTGACAAGTTCCTCCAGGGCAACAGAACCAGCTTCTTCCATCCCTTCCAGGATGAACTTGATGTTCACGGGAAGATCCTACATTAATAACAGAACAAAGAGATTGTACAATATGCCCAAGCAAGGTTTCATTTATAAGCTGTATTAAATACAGATACTTTAAATAATCATCTATACTCAATGTATGGTTTGTTTACCTTTCCAGCAGCTCTATTTACAGCAGCCAAGGAGAAACAAGGGTAAGTCCAGCAGATGGATTTCCTTTGATTTAATGCTAGGGAAAAAGACATCCATACTGCAAAGCTTGACTGTGCTTCAGTAAAGTTGAGGTGGCAGGATGGGACAGGAAGGGGCAGAACAGAGGCATCCTTCCCTTCTCTCTCTCTCTCTCTCTCTCTCTCTCTCTCTCTCTCTGTGTGTGTGTAAGATATGTATGTATACAGGTGTACAGGTGTACATGTGAGCACATGTATGTGGAGGCCAGAGGGCTATGTCTAGTGTGTTCCTCAGTTATTCTCCAGCTTAATTTTTGAGGCAAGGTTTCTCACTGAATCTAGAGCTCACCATTTTGGCTACACTGGCTGGCCAGAGAGTGAGGGGTCTTCCTGTTCTGCAAGCACTGGGGCTCTAGGCACGAGTACCTTTTATAGGGTCTTTTTGATTTGAACTCAAGTCCCAATTCTTGCGTGGCAAGTACTTTCCCAGCTGGGTGAGCTCCCCAGTCCACCTGAAAAGTGCTTTTGAATAAACGTTACGATTACAAATTGCTCTTTGGTTGCATAACTTTGAGCATGATAGAGGAAAACCCTTTCCCTTGAAAGATTGTTAGGCCTCAGGGTAAGTCTTCTTTCCAGAATGTTATTTCTCAACTGTTCTGAAGGACCTGCTTTCTTTGTTCCTCGAAGGCTTTGATCTTGCTGTAGAATGGATGGATCTTGTGGTTTTTGCTACAGAATGCTGGGCATGGAAAGCCTCCTTTGAAGTTTTGATCCTTTCTATCTGAATACTTTGTGTATCTTTGAGAGCACAGAGAAGGATTTGGAGAACTCTCACAGTTATGTGCTGAGAAGGGACATGGTGCTATAACAGTAATCAGCCTAGGGAGTAAGTCTGGGCTGCCATGGAGCAGAGAGACAAGTATAGAATGGGAAGAGCCCTGTACCTTGGAAAGAAGTGACCGTTGGTCACCTATTTGGATGAGGGCGATGGGGAGTAGAATTAGCTCCCTGGTACCAATTGCAGTTTTGTGTACCCTAGGAAGATGCGCTGAAGCTCCGAATCGTCACAGTCAGACATTCTTTACTAACATTGATGAGCACATGATCGCTGAGATGGGTTGCTATAAAGAAAGAAAAGCCCAATCGTTTGATTTTACCAGTGAAGACTCAGGAGTCAGATGCTGGGTGAAAGCCTACCAGCTCAGAGAGGCAGAGAAAGCACTTTCCCCACTCAGCCCACATCCCAGAAGGAAAAAGTGCTTCCTATTCCACTCATTTCCCATGGGGAAAAGCCCCTTTTCCTTCTTCATGCCAGCTTAGAAATACTTCAAACTGAATGCCCTCCTTTCTACTTCCTGTGCATCTGTCTATCTGTCCTCTGAACTTTCTCTCACTCTCTCTTTTTTTTCTCCATGCTCACTTCCTGTCAACCGGTTGCTTGCTCTGACTCTTGACCTATGGTTAACTGTATTTAAGCCTGTTTACAGAAAGCTCTTGGATTAACGGTGTGTGCTAGGGATGAGCACACCACAACTAGAAACTGGTTTTTACAGTTCACAGTCTCAGGGTTCACAATGTGATTAAGTATCCCCCAACAGAGATGTAGCTAAAGAGATGCTCAGCAAATCATATTTCATAAGATGTAAATCAGGGCTAGCAACATGCTTAGTGGGTAAGGGCATTTGCCTTCAAGCCTGATGACCAGAGGTTAAGCGCTGAGACACACTTAGCAGAAGGAGAGAAACATCCTGCAAGTTGTCACCTGACCTTCATATACATGCCTGGCACGTGCTCCCCCTCTGTACATGCTCCTCTACACACACACACACACACACACACACACACACACACACACACACACAAATGAAAAATGTTCAACAATTAAAAAATAAGGGCTGGAGGAGAGGTGGCTCAGGTTAAGAACATTGGCTGCTCTTCCAGAGTTCAATTCCCAGCAACCACATGGTAGCGTATAACCATCTACACTGAGATCTGGTGCCCTCTTCTGTCCTGCAGACATAAATGCAGACAGAACATTATATACATAATAAATAAATGCATCTTGGAAAAAAAGATGCAAACCGAATTACAGTTACTTAATGTTGAACCAGCAGCCAAAGTCTGTATGCAGTCACCTCTGCTCCTCAGAGGACCGGCACAGCCCAGCGTGAGCAGTGTCACTTCTAAGATGAACACAGGCGTTAAAGGTTGCCCTGCCTCTTAGTGAGGTGATTCATGCTGGGAGACCTCTCTTTGATTCTCCGAGAACGAGAAGGAAGCGAGGGAGGGAGAGGAAAGGAGGGCTGCGGCCACCACAGGATCTTTGCAGTTTTGTTTCTTTGTATTTGCTTAAGACAGTGTCTCTCCCTGCAGGTCCACTCCTGTCTGCAGCCTCCTGATTCAGCCTCCCAAGCGTAGATTCCAGGTGTGTATTACCACATCTGGCTGAAAATATCTCTTTATATAAATTCCCCCACAACCCTGTGTGGTGGAAATTCTCATTCATATGGAAAAAGAGGATCAGAGAGGTTAAGAGATGTGCTCAAAGGCAGTGGCTATTTCTTATTTGCTTGTGATTATATAATGTTCAGAGCTAAACTTAAAAAGCAAAGCACACTGTGGCTATTATACAGTCATTTTCTGATACATATTGGTTATCACACATGAGAAGGAAGGAAGGAAAAGGAGGCAAGCAGAGGAAAGGGGAGAGAGAAGAAAAAAGGGTAAGAAACTCAATTTCATGGAACTGAACAGAAGTGAAAGAGGTGAGAAAATGGGTAAAGGGAAGAAAAGTGGATGGGAAAAAACAAAACAAACCAAAACAAAAAACAAACACAAACAAAAACACCCCTTTACAGTCTTATATAGGCCTAGAATGTTTTCAGCCTCTGAGTCTTACTACTGAATAAACTTATACTTTCTAACATCTGGCTGGCTGGTTCAACTCAGCTGTTCTGGCTCAAAAATCCTCTCCAGGCTGACTGGTTCGAACTGGCTTCTCCCTGAATTGCTCTTCTTGGAAAAACTGCCTCTGAACTCCATGAACGGAACTGCACAAATGGGATGGAACCCCACGAACTCAAATGAACTCCACTGCACTCAACTGAACTGTGCCAAACTGAACTCTCCCTCTCTCCCCGCATTGCTTGTAAGTAGCCTCTTTTCTGTCTATTCTCATGAGAGTTGGGCATATGCTATCTCTGACACATTAATGATTCATCACTTTGTCTGCCCCTCAATTCAGTGCCATTGTTTGGGATTAAAGGTGTGTACTAAGGGAGTGTCTGTACTCCATCTGGATCACAGAGACATAGGCCTTTGGATGTAATCCCTTGCTGGAGCAGCCATGTTGCTGGATTAAAATTTCTCTACAGGTCTGCAGCTGTAAAGGGAGAGGGACCTTCCTCACAGACAGGTGCCACCACCCTCGATGAGTGGAATCAAGGGCTAGGCTTGCCGAGATGTGCACTGGCTATTACTGCCAGAGTGCCTAGGATATCTGGACTGGCTGTTTCTGGGCCACATGGAACTATGTAGCAGAACACAGTGTTTAAGCTCAACTTTCTGAATCAATGTATCCATTTATATAAAATGAAATCTGAGGTCTAGATGTGTGAAGCCACACAGCAGAGTCAGTCTTCTTTGGGAGTCCAAACACAAGAGAGGAATGACTAGAGAAAAAAACAAAACATCCTTGCCAAACCAGAGGCAAAGATGCATCCGGACCCGCCAACAATGAGCTCCTGTAGCCAGGAAGAGCGGACTGCCTCCTCAGAGCTCCCCCAGCCTTGCTTCCGTAACCCTATAAGAGCACCTGTGGACAACAGCCCATCTTAGGGAGAGTGCCTAGGAGATGCAGGCAGAGGCTCAGGTCACAGAGGTTTGTCTAGCCACTGTATCACTGTCCATGAAGCCGTGCCTGTGATAACGAGGAAGTGAGGAATGAAAGGAGGAGACAAGGTTGGACTTCTTCCTGAATGTCCTAGTCCGTGACACTTCAGGGTCATCATGGTTTTGTCATGTTTTAGGCTGTATGTGGTGTGTGTATGTGTGTGTGTGTGTGTGTATGATGTGTGTAGAGTAACTCAAGCATTCATACTTATGTGAAAATCAGAAGTCAACATCAAATCTTATTTTGTTTTGTTTTTCTGAGACAGAGATTTTCTGTGTAGCCCTGGCTATCCTGGAATTCACTCTGTAGACCAGGCTGGCCTCGAACTTGCAGAAATCCACCAGCCTCTGCTTCCCAGAGTACTAGGATTACAGGCATGCACCATGGTGCCTGGCCAACATTAACTCTTTTGATCTATTGTGCTCCATCTTATTTTTTGAAAGAGCCTCTCACTGAACAACCGTTTGCCAAGGCTGCTGGCTAGCAAGCTCCCAGGATCTGCCTGTCTCCTGGACCCTAGTCCTGGAATTATAGACATGGCTCCTCACCCAGCATTTTACAGTGGGTGCTAGAGATGTAAACTCAAGCCCTAGTAGGCTCTGAAGCACCAACCAGCACTGTATTCCGTGTGCTGTGTGTATGTGTGTGTGGTGTATGTAGTATGATATGTGGGGGGGATTGTGCACATGCCACAACACACATGTAGAAATGAAAGAACAGCTTGAAGGAGTTGGTTCTCTCCTTCCACCCTGTAGGTCTAGGGCTCAGAAGGACACAGGCTCGGCAGCGAGTGCCTTTCTTTGTGGAGCCAACACAGCAGCTCTGTGTTCTGGTTTTGTTTTGATGTGGCTGGTCCTGCAGGCTGGAGTCCAAGCTTCTAGGATGACTGCTGTCTGGCTGGGGTGCTCTGAGTACATTCCCCAAATTTCCCAAGCTTCGCTTTTCTCTTTAAAGTGGCTGTGACGGTAATACGCACTCAAGATTGCTGTGTGGAAGGTAAGTGGAGCAGTGTGCTGAGGACTGGGCACACAGCTCAAAGCATGTTCACAGCCACCGCCCTCCCTCTCAGCACAGCGGGCCACCCACCTGTCCCAGAGCTCGGAAGGCACTCACAGCATTAACCCAGGCCAGCACAGGGCCCTTGTTGTCTGTTGCTCCCCGGCTGTAGAGTTTTCCTTTAAAAATGGAAGGAGAAGATGTCAAAACAGTGCAAGCATGTCTGTGAAGTTACTAAGTTACATGAACTCAAGTTCTGAGCTTAAGGAAAAGCTGTGCCTGTGTTAGAAATTCCTACAGGGTCAGGCAATTGAACTTTGTGGTTATATTACTTAAAATATTGCAGACCAAAGCCGAGCATGTTAGGATAGAACTGTTTGTCATCTGTATCTGACCTGAACCTCCTTAGGATCCCGAAAGCAAGGAGAATGTGTGAGTAGACCCTAAGTTCCACCAACTCAAAAGCAAACTCTGCCATCAGAGTTCAGATAGTATCTGAAACCTACACAGATTTTTTTTTTTTTTGACTTATGTGACCCATGTATGTGTGGTCTCTGCCAAAGTATTTGACAAAAGTGATGACTTCCTTTGTTCTTTGACTAATAAAATCTCATATGACCACTTCCACGTAGAACATGGAAGTTATTTTGAGAAGTGTGAACTCTGTTCCTGGGCCATAGTCACTTATATTTGTCTCCAGAATATTCTACCATCTAAAAACATTTTTAAAATTTTTACTTATATGTATGGATGTTCCTTTCACAGGCTGGCATGCCAGATCAAAGGCCAGAAGCGGTGTCATGTCCCCTATAACTAGAGACACATGGTCCTGAGCTGTGGGTGCTTGGAACTAAGCCCAGGCCCCTGGAACAGCAGCTACGTGCTCAAGCTCTCAGCGCTCCTCTAGCTGCAGAATAAATTACCTTTTATTCCCCTTGAGATGAGGGCTGGTTTGGGATCAGTAGCTAAAAATTCAAGAGTAATACTTTTAACAGTAATTTTTAACATTCCAGGTAAAAAATCTTTCTCTGAAATTGCAAATTGTTAGGTGTGGTGGCACACACCTGTAACCCCAGCCTTTGGTAGGTGGCAAGAGAGCTAGTTGAAGAATAGACCGGGAAAATTGAGATACTGTCTAAAAAAAACAAAAGCAAAACAAACAAAGAAAACACAAAGCATAAATTCTTATATACAACACCAGTCAGATAAAAGAAGCTAGTTTAAACACACACCATTCACCAATCTTAGAAGAACTTAGTTGTTTTGTTCAAGTTCCTTGCTAGCCCCTGAGGGCTTGCTGAACAGCACATAGCATCGTTTCTCGTGCTGACATTTTTTTTATTGGAAGAATAATGAAATAGAGATGTGTGTACATCTCTATTGACTTTCCTTCTTCTTTTCTTTAACAAATTCAAATTCAATCTCCCTTAAAAAACAACTGTGATCTAGACAACTGTTTCCACTGGGCAAGAGCTCACCCCCTGAGGGGCACAAAGGCACAAAGTTCATTGTGTCTTTCACAAATGTAAGGAAATAAACTTCACGGACATGAAAACAGGACTTCTCTCAATCCCCCCATTCTCTGATGTGTGTGCGTGTGTGTGTGTGTGTGTGTGTGTGTGTGTGTGTGTGATCAAATCTAGGACCTGGCGTATGCAGGACAAGCACTTTACTATTGAGCTGTATGTCTTTTCCTTCCTTCATTCCTTCCTCCCTCCCTTCCTCTCTTCCTCTTTCTTTCTTTCTTTCTTTCTTTCTTTCTTTCTTTCTTTCTTTCTTTCTTTCTTTCTTTCT
>NW_026595705.1:0-4904 GCF_907164565.1 Psammomys obesus
CACACACACACACACACACACACACACACACACACACACACACACACTGTGGCATAGGTGCCCTGTTCCAGGTAAATAAATAAACATAAAAACAAAAAGTAAAATGACGTAGTTTCTTTGAAGAACAGTCTAGCCTGATGTGGTTGTGGTACACACCTTTGAACCCAGGTCTTGAGGCAGAGGCAGAGGCGGGGCAAGGACAGATCTCTGTGAGTTCAAGGCCAGCCTGGTCTACATAGCAAGTTCCAGGACAACCAGAGCTATATAACAGAGAGAATCTACTAAAAAACAAAAACCAAACAAAAGTATTGGTGGAGTTGGGGTAGTTTAGTAGTTGAGCACCTGTTTTGACAATATAGTGCTGAAAGGAATAAGCCAGACATAAAAAGGCTATTTATTTAATGCTTCCTCTTATAGAAAAGTCCAGAACGATCAACACGTGAAGACAGGAATAAGATGGGTACTTACCTAGGGTGAAGAAGGCAGTGACTGTGAGTGAAGAAAAAAATTTCCTTTGTGAGAATGTTCTAAAATGGATTGTGGCAACGGTGTGAATATACTAAAACAGTTGAGTGGCATGCTTCTGGCTGAACTGTAAGATCTGTGCATTAAAGCACGAATGTAAGCCAGCTGCCACACACGTGACCACTGGCTTGGGTATTACTGAGTGCGAGCAATGTGCCAGGGAAGAGAGGCTTAAAGTTAAGGGGCCAGTGAGCTTTGCTCTTGATGGGACTCAATTAGGCCAGCAGGTGGCACTGGTGATCTGTCCATGTCCCTCCTCAACCCAGACATAGCTGGTTCAGCTAGTTCCTAATGCCAAGTAGCAAATGAACCAGGTGGGGAATGACCAGGGTTGCTGCCCATAAACTTAAAAAAGGGGGGGGGGGGGGCTCAGGGTACCAAGGAAAACTCATGTTGACTCTTTGAGACACAAAATGCGATTGTCTTTCCCCTCGGTTCTGGGAATTGGTCAGGGCCTTGTACCAAAAAGCTGCATCTCCAATCTCAGACAGAAGAATTCTTGGCAAGCCATTGTCTAGATTAACATTTGATTTTATTTCTCATCCTGTTGTTACTAAGAGGATTTTAATTAAAATATTTTAATAACTCTCTCAGAATTTTATGTGATGTATTTTAATCATATTCACTCCCATTCCTCCTCCTAATTCCCCCCAGATCTGCCTATCTTCCTTACCTCCCCTCAGACTTTTTTTTTTTTTTTTTTTTTTTTTTTGGTTTAGGTTTTCAAGACAGGGTTTCTTTGTGTAGCCTTGGCTGTCCTGGACTCACTTTGTAGAACAGCCTGGTCTGAAACTCACAGAGATCTGCCTGCCTCTCTCTCTCCAGTGCTGGGATCAATGGCGTGAGCCACCATGCCACCAGGCTGTCTATATATATATATATTCCACCCAGTTTGTGTGGTATTGTGCATCTGAGCATGGCAGACCACCAGGCCCTACCCTTAAAGGAAAACTACCTCTTCTTCAGAAGATATCAGCTGCCCACAGTGCCTCAGTAGGGTGGAGGCTCATGAGCCTCTTTCCTTCCTTTAAAAGAAAAACTGATGCTTAAAAGAAGAGAGGCTGGACAGGGTGGAACGGGCCTTTAATCCCAGCACTCAGGAGGCAGAGGCAGGTGGAGCTCTGTGAGTCTGAGGCTAGCCCAGTCTACAGACCAAGCTTCGAGTCATCCAGGGCTTTGTAGTGAGACCCTGTCTCTAAAGAAAGAAAATAAAAAAGAGTCTGAATGGGAAGAAAAAGGCCACAGGAAGAGAAAGAAACAGCACCCAAATTTCTGGGTGCAAGGAGTGAGGTTTCAGAGTTGCGTTGCGTGCAGTCGGCCCCTCTGTCAGGGACTGAGGCAGCCTGCTTACAGAAGCCTGACCAGCTCCATGATGGGCTCCATTTCCTGCTAGACAGAACAGCCTAAGAGTTACAGGAAAACCACAGTGAAAGGGCAACCAACCAGAAACAGCCGAGGCATCTGGCCTGGGGAGGACAAGGTTGCTTAGCTACCTGTTTGAAAGGCACCTAAGTTCTGACCAGAGTCACAGAGCCAGGTAGCCTCCATGCACCCTCCAACCCCAATAGAGTCATGCAGCCAAGTAGGAACTCCCCTCTCTGGCTTTAAAAGGGGCATTTGAACTCCCCACTTGGCCGCCTTCATTTTGGGGAGGTGGTGGCTCCAGCACACTGGACTTCTGCAGAATAAAAGCTCTTTGTTGTTTGCATGCTACTGAGTCTGCAGAAGCTTGTTCTTTTAGTGTATTCTGGAGCCTAAATGGGACCAGGGTCTGTCGCTGGGGAACTAACTGGAAGCTGTGGTCCTGACAGTTGGGCAGATAAAGGAGATTGCTGGTACACTCTTCACTTCCCTGCACATTCTGTGTCTTTCCCTTTTCCTTACGGAGCTGGAGAGAGCCTCCTGCTATGCATTTGCTCCAGGCCATCAAGATAGACTTTGGGCAGTGACAGCCTGTCCTCCCCACCCTGGATGAGACCCCAGGCACTACCTATTGGCTGTCCCCTCCTGTTCCTTGATCTCTGCTTGTTTTCTTGTGTTATAGTCATGCTGTGGGGTTCTGGGACACAGGCCCGGCCTGGCCTCTTCAGCTGACCGTCTGGAGCATGGGTTTCTGCCTGATAGTGCTGGTTGCTGAGTATTTGGAACAAAGGTCCCAGCACCCAGCCTTGGCTTCAAATACTTCAAACTCTTTCCAGGGCATCCTAGGTGCCCTGCCATGCCGCCCACCTTCCCTAGAGCAGATGCTCAGCATCTTCTCAGCTTTTCCACGGGGCAGTCATAAGAACCATGAGTTTCTGTATCATCCGGTCTGTAGTCTGCTCAGCCAATATGCCCCTGAAGCTGTCGCTGAGGCCAAGTTTGGCCTAAACGCATTTCCACAAGGAAAGGTAGAAGCCTCCATACTTCCAGAGAGCGGTGCTAACACAGGGACTCCGGGAGGACGCTACTCGGGCTTCCGGAACGGTGGGTGGAGTTGCTTGGTAGGCCATCACGTTCCCCTTCCTCTCGCTCCAGGCTAGTCAACTGACCGGGCTGGTTCACTGACCCTGAAGACATTCACTAGGGCCACCTTCACCAGCAACAACCCGATCGCAGGGCACAGGGTGGGTGAGCAGGGAGCGGGGACCAACCTGCTGCCTCTGCGCTAGCCATTGCCAATGCAGGGGCTGCAGAGCACACTGACAGCTTTGCTGTCCTTCACCGAAGCCTTTATCCCTGGGCCTTCTCCTCGCCCTCCCTTTCCTAGAGAGCCGTTCCCTCATTTCTTTCTATAAAAACAGAAATGCTGGGCATGTAATGTTAGAATCAAAACCAGACTACTGCTCAGACCAAAATGCCTGCAGCTGCTCCCCTCCTACGGACACTGATGGACACCGATTGCTCTGGAAAGCCTGAGCTAACTGACTGCCAGGTGCCAGCATTTCTTACCCGGGGAAGCCTGTTGGAGGCCATATATCCTGGTCCGCACCAGGTTCCCTGCTACCTGCTAGGGAATGAGCGAATCTGGTTGCAGGCTCCTGCTGTAGAGTTGTCTGCCGTGCCAAAGCCGGAGCTTTGCCCATCTGCTGTGGCTGTGTACTCAGAGCACTTGCTACCTCTATCCATCTGTCTGTCTGCTCACGGCACTAAAACTCTTGTAAGAAGCTTCTTCGCCCAGCAGCCCTGCTCAGTGTCCCTCTTGAACCTGAACCTGAGACCCTGCAGTGTCCCATTTGCCAAACAGAGGTTGTCTGCAGAAACTTCAGCAACAAAGACAATTTAGGCACCACAGATTTTACTTACCAAGGCCCCTGGAGTCCCAATGTTCCTGTGACAGAGGCTTCTCTGTCCAGTTTCTGCTTCAATGACTTTATTATTACAGGGGAAAAAAAAAAAAACCTGTTTTATTAGCCTGCTTTTTCACGGTGATTGATTTAAAACAAAATACAAAGGAAGAAAACAAAACCCTCATTTTTTTCTGGATTGTGTTAATCCCAGCAGAGCTGGGTCCAAGGAATGCTGCAGAGAGGAGGGCAGGCACCCCGGGCCCTTCAGGCGGGGCCTCCTGCAGGCGGCAGCCCTCCCTGAAAGTGAAGGCAGTGGGTCTGGAAAGCAAAGCTCCCTAGAAAAGAACAGGCGGCTAGAACCAAACAAGCCAACAACTTGACAGTCCTGACCCAGGGATTGGGGACAGTTTATACAAGTGTTTGGACTCTGACCCCAAAGGCCAGGCTCAAGAGAGACAACAGATGTGTAAAATTTACCATTTAACAGGATGTCAAGAAGTCTGCCTGAGCCCTCAGATGTAAGCACGCACATGCGTTGCCCTGGAGATAACACTAATCCATACTGCCAGAAAAGATTCCCACTCCCCTCGGCAGGCGGACCGAAGCCAGGGCAGCTCCGGAAAGGCCTCGGAGCCAGGGCTCATGTGTTTTCTCTCTTTACGCTTTCACAGCACAGGTGAGGCAGGCAGGTGAGGCGGGCAGGTGAGACTTTACAGAAGCTCACGAGCCAGTCAGCAGGTTGTTTCAGTGATTTCTCCAGACCTTTCTGTTTCAGGTAGCAAGTGAAGTCAAGCTTGGCAAATGGTTGGCACAAGCAGCACATTAAGTCACTAAATCAATCGATAGATCAGTAGCTGACAACTAGTGTGTTGTGCCTTGTTTTACTTCATCTTGAGGTAAAACAGCCCAACGCCCGTATGATGGTCCCAAGGAACCAGGGACACAGCAGTTCCTCTCTGCCAGGCTGGTGTCTCCCTGTCACCTAGGATCTTGGGAACTCTGAATAAGCTGCTTCTTCCCAGCACTCTCCTCTCCCACACACTGAGGCGGTGCTCAAGGTCGGCTGGATTGGAATGTTTGAATGGGGGACTGTATCACTGGACACTGGGG
>NW_026595706.1:0-8746 GCF_907164565.1 Psammomys obesus
TCTTTCTTTCTTTCTTTCTTTCTTTCTTTCTTTCTTTCTTTCTTTCTCTTTTTTCACCCTTCCTTCCTTCCTTCCTTCCTTCCTTCCTTCCTTCCTTCCTTCCTTCCTTTCTTTCTTTTTCTTTTTCTTTTTCTTTTTTCACTTTTATTTTGAGATACGGTCTCACTCAGTTGCCCAGACTGGCCTCAAACTCAGTTTGAAGCACAGGTTTGGTTTGAAATTGTGAGTCTTTCTCCAACCTCTGGAGTAGCATGGTATAGTCCTCAACCACCTAGTTCTGGTCATTTTTAACCATAGCTAAAGACCGGGACAGTCTTTGACTCTGCCCAGCCTGGACTATGAACATGCTCCACCTAGAACCAGAAGACACTGACCGTCCACCTCTGTGAGTGTGTAGGGGTCTGTGAGCCAGCCATCCTCTTTCTGGGCTGGCTGCACGTCCAGGTGCCCATAGAAGCATGCTGTGGGCTTCTCGGCATCATTTCCCAGCTCAGCCAGTATGGTGGGAGGGATGCGAAGACTCTGCCCATCAGGCATCTGTGGGACAGTGGGTCACAATATTAAAACAAAGCAGACAAACGAAACCCTGATGAGGAGAACCCACTCTTCTTCCAGACTGTCTGAACAAGAGTCCTGTCTACCCCTGAGTCCCTGTAAGGCAACATGACATTTCTGAGCAACCCTTACTCCTTCTCTAAAACATATACAATGACTGGCTATGGTGATGTGTGTCTTTAATTTCAGGACTAAAGAGCCAAGGCAGGCAAAGCCCCATGCCTTTGAACCAGCCTGGTTTATAGTGTGAGTTCTAGGGCAGCCAAGGCTGCATGGTGAGGATTTGTCTCAAATAAACAAATAAACCCAAAAACCAAAAACAAAAAGTGTATACCATGATACACTTATAATAACCATATGAAGCAGCACTGGAATTATGATTATCAGTAATTATTAGATATGTAATGCCAAATAGCGCACAGTCTTTAGAAATATTCTTCAAGAACTCAGACCTCAAATGGCTTAAAGTAGCAGATTTTCCAAATGCTGGAAATCTTTGATGGTTCTGAAGTTCTCACTGCTAAAACATTGGATGTTGGATACAGCTCTGCCACCCACGGTAGAACAACAATGGCTCTAAGCAACGGTCATGTGCTGGCTGGTTTTATGTCAACTTGACACAAGATAGAGTTATCCAAAAGGAAGGCGCCTCACTTGAGAAAATGCCTCCATAAGATCCAGCTGTGGGGCATTTTCTTAATTAGTAATTGGTAGGGAAGGCCGGCCCATTGTGAGTGAGCTGCCTCTGGTGTTATGGTCCTGGGTTCTATAAGAAATCAGGCTGAACAAGGGAAGCAAGTCAGTAAGTTTCTGCATCAGCTCCTGCTTCCATGATACAGCCCATCTGAGTTCCTGTCCTGACTTCCTTCAATGATGAATGGTGATGTGGCAGTATAAGCCAAATAAGCCCTTTCCTCCCCAGGTTTCTTTTCGGTCACGGTGTTTCATTGCAGCAATGGAAACCCTGACTAAGACAGGCTCCAAGGAAAGAACACACTCTTCAACTCTTCTTTCAGGAAGCTGCCTGTGCTTGCAAGAAAAGGCAATGGACAGAACCAGTGGGGCAGGTCTTCCCATAACAAGGTGACCCACGCTCATGGCCTCCATTTCCTCCTTAATCTGCCCCAGTCCTGCCATGACCAGAAGTCCACAGCACAGTCTCATTTTGGACTGGGTGGAATGTTTCACTCTGTGGGAAACCTGGACTCTG
This sequence comes from Psammomys obesus, assembly GCF_907164565.1. Lineage (NCBI taxonomy): Eukaryota > Metazoa > Chordata > Mammalia > Rodentia > Muridae > Psammomys > Psammomys obesus. Next base: position 1,766 of record NW_026595706.1, read on the forward strand.
TGGGCATTGGAGAGATGGTCTGAGTGAGTCCTTCCCTTGATACCACCTAAGGAAGGCATGGCCATGGACATGGTGGGCCTTGAGCTGGAAGGAGCCCGTGGCACCTGCTGAGAGCCCAAGTCTACGGAATCCACTCCAGCTCCCAGCTGTCGGAGCTTGTCTGCAGCCAAGGCCATCATCCGGAAGAGCTCCTGTCGGAGCTGAGGCACCGGCTGCACAGAGTCACTCTCAATGGCCACCCACTCCTTCAGGGTCTGTGAAGAGAGACAACAAGGGGGCAGTGAGGTGGGCACAAGAGCCCTCCAGCTGGGTAGGGGCTGATGGGAGACAAGCCCCTAAACACACTTTAGTTCATGGAATCCTGCTCATTAACACAGTGGCCTTCAAGAACAAGTGCAGGGAGTGACACGATATCCCAGTCAGAAAAGCTTGCCTCATGAGCGTGAGAACCCAAATTCAGTCCCTCAGGGTTGACTCTGTAAAACATAATCTGGACACTGAGGCCCACGCTTGTAATCCTAGAGCAGGTAAGGCAAAGACAGGTGGATCCCTGCGGCTCAATGGCCATCCAGCTGAGTCTATCTGAAAAATCAATAAGACTCTGGTTTCAAAACAAACTAACAACAAGACAAAACAAAAAAATGTCAAATTGGACAGCATCCGAGAAAAACATACACCATTAACCATTGGCTTACATGAGCGCGCACGCGCGCGCGCACACACACACACACACACACACACACACACACACGATAGATGACCAGAAGTATCTAATACCAAAGATGTGGTAGGGTAGGTTGAGAGAATGCAGTCAGCCCTTCCCTGCACTTTTGATCCTCTAGGCAGCATGGCCAGGACTAGAACTCCTCGATGTATGAGTTTAGTTACCCAACTTGCCTCAGCCTGTGGCATCACATGGTGCATCATATGGCTTTAGGGACTCCTCAACCTTTCGACCTCAGGTTTTCAGCTGCAAGGGAGAAGTGGGGCTGGAGAGTTGGCTCAGTGGTTAAGAGCAATTGCTGCTCTTGCAAAGGCCCCAGATTTGGTTTTCCACACCCTCATGATGACTCACAACTCCATGTAACTGCAGAGCATGGTATCTAGCACCCTCTTCTGGCTCCTCAGGGCTCCTGCACACACATGGTACACATACATTCAAACAGGCACACACACATGCAAATAAATTAATTAACTTTTTGGAAGAAGAGGATGCTCCCTAATTCCACATGGACAGGTGGCCACTGTGTCATAGACTCAGCAAACATTCACTAAGGATGCCCACAGTGGTGTGATTTGAAATCATCACCCATGGTCTATTGTCAGAGCCTGAATTGCTTAAGAAGAGACTTTTTTGGTACTGTGTAAACTGGAATAACTGAGAGCTTGTGAACTCTTCTTTCTACCTCAGAGGTGCTGGTATACGGGTGTGCCCCACCATGCCTGGCAGAGCGTCACTGATTTTAATGGGAAATGGCATCTGTTTTGGATAGCCGATCTTGACTGCTTCTTCCTTTAGTTTGATTTTTCTTTTGTGGTTAAAGCATCTACATTTTTTTTTTATCCCAGGGGAATTTACTCAAGGAATACTAGGTTTTACATTTTTCAGCTGGAGTGTGAAGGGAAGGAGCTGCTGACACTCCCCCGTAGTGAATGGGAAGTTTGAGGAGGCTGGAAGAGGGGTACTGTGCCTGAAAGCCCACACTGCCCTCGGCTCCCATGAGACATGGTGTCTCAACGGACTCTGGAGATTCTGCTTGAATTCTGGAAACCCAAGAGCTGGTTCTGTCGGGTAACCAGGACAGAGGATGAAGGATTACATGGAGGCCATGTCTAGAATATTGGCCTGGAAGTCAGCTTTGCGCCTTTCCCATGAAACACAAAGGCTTCGTCTCCTTAACATTGACCAACTGACTGATGCAACACTGGGGGTGTAGAACATGAAGTGTGGTGATACTAAAGGAGGCTCTAGATGAACCAGCTTGGTGTGGGAAGTCAAGCACACCAATGCTCACCGCACCTGCAGGCCTAGCACCTGGGATCTGGAGGCAGGAGGGTCAGGAACTTGGGTCATCCTCTCCTAGGTGATGAGGTCTGGCTAGCCTGGGCTACATGTGATGCTGTCTCAAAACAACAAACAAACAAAACAGCTGCCTGAATAGGTGTGGAGAAGGCTGTGGTCATGGGCCCAGATACTGACAGAGCACAGAGTGGACAAGAGACAGTAGAGAGGGGAGAGGGAAATTTCCCCGGTGAGACATAAGAACCTGCCCCTCCCGCTCCTTCCTCCCCTTCCCACCCTCCCCTCTTTCTCCTTTCCTCCCCCTCCTCCCTTCCCACTCCTTCTTTCCCCTCCCTCTCCTCCCCTCTTCCTCTTTCCTTCCCCTCCTCCCCTCTCAGTCCTCCTCCCTCCCCTCCCCTCCTCCTCTCCTCATGTGTAAAAGGTTCTCCTGTTCCATCTGGAATCTCTGGGAACCAGGGAATATTGTCAGGGAATATTGTCAGTGGGCTACTTGATGGACTAGAGTAATCATGATCTCCACAGAGGTGCTGGAACAGGGACGGAGGCCAGCCAGGGACAGAGAGTGTCTTTCCAGAAGCTAATTAAGGGTTTTCTAATGAGCACTGATTTTCTTTTCCTGAGGGAGGGTTTCATTGTGTGGCCTAGACCAGGCTGGCCTGGAACACAGATCTGCCGCCTCTGCTGCCCAAGGGCTGGAGTCTAAGACATGCACCACCACCTGGAGAGCACGGAGATGTTAACCTAAGAGGCCGTCACCATTGTGAGTGGAATCATATCGCCAGGCACGAGATCCCATACCTCCCAGTGAACTGACGCCACCGGGTTCTCAGAGGAGCAACTGGAGCATCACAGGCAGCTGGTCCTACCTGCACGAACTCGTCCTGGTGGAGGTCGATGTACTGGAAGAGCTTCTCCAGCAGCCCAGAGCGGGGAGGGGAGGAGGACATTCCCTGCCCAGCAGCAGCAGCGCCAAGAGAGATGAAGCCTGTGGCCAATGACAATCAAAATTAGCTCCAGGGCTGGGCTGTCCAACGCTTTCTTAGAGCTGCTCCCCAATGCTGCTGCTCGGTGAGAGTCCTGCTGAAGTGGCCAGAGACAGCTGAAGCAGAAGTGTGCATCTCCTCACAACTTTCCCCAATGCTTCCTTTTCAAAACGAATGGATTTTTAAAAACATATACACATATAAACTTTTTAAAGGCTAAATTTTAATTTAATTAATTAAAAATATTATGGGTATGGGTATTTTTCCTACAAGTTGGCTGTGTACCTAGAGCATGCCTGGTGCCCACGGAGGCCAGCAGGGAACATTGGGTACCATGATACTAGAGTTACAAAGGGTTGTGATCTGCCATATGGATGCTGGGAATTGAACCTGGGTCCTTTAGACGAGCAGTCAGTGCTCTTAACTACTGACCAATTGCTCCAGCATGTCATTTTCTTTGAAAACCTTATACATGAATACTTCACCTACATCACTCCCTCCCTTCCCTGCCTGCCCTCCATCACCTCCCATGTCCCCCAACTCTTCCTGGAAATTTCACATCCTCCTCCTCCATTCTCCTTCTCCCCTCCTCCATCCTCCTCCATCCTCCTCCTCCATCCTCCTCCTCCTCCTCTTCCTCCTCCATTCTCCTCTTCCATCCACCTTCTCATCCATCTTCCTTTTTCTCCTCCTCCATCCTCCTTCTTTTTCTTTTGTTTTTTTGAGACAGGTTTTTTTTTTTTTTTTTTTTTTTTTTTTTCTGTGTAGCCCTTGTTGTCCTGAAGCTCACTTTGTAGACCATGCTGGCCTGGAACACAGAGATCTGCCAGCCTCTGCCTCCCAAGTTTCCAATGCTGAGATTAAAGGCATGAACCATCAAAGGCTTATGCTATGCTGCTGCTTTTTTTTTTTTTTTTTTTTGAGCCAGGGTTTTTCTGTATATCCCTAGTTGTCCTGGAACTCATTCTATAGACCACACTATCCTCAAACTCAGAGATCCACCTGCCTCAGCCTTCCTTCTTTAATTATTATTGATACATTTATACACACACATAGGTAAGTACACACACGTCTTAGTGATTTTTATATTGCTGAGACAAAACACATTGACCAGGCAACTTAGAAAAGAAAGCATTTAATTTGGGGGCTCATGGTTCCAGGGATTTAGAGCCTGTGACAGTCATGGCAGGGAGCATGGCAACAGGCAGAGCAGGCATGGTGCTGGAACAGTAGCTGAGAGCTAACATCTGATCCTCAAGCAAGAGGAGAGAGAGAGAGAGAGCGAGAGCGCTAAATGAGAATGGCATGGGCTTTTGAAACAACAAAGTCCACCCTCATGTCGCGCCTCCTCCAACACAACCACAGGTCTTAGTCCTTCCCAGGCAGTTCCACCAACTCTGGTTCTCAACCTGTGGCCTGCAGCCCCTTTGGGGGTCAAGGACCCTTTCTTATTGGTTACCTAAGACCACCAGAAAACACAGATATTTACATTATGATTCATAGCAGTAGCAAAACTACAGTTATGAAGTAGCAATGGAAAAAGTTTATGGTTGGGGTCACCACAACGTGAGCAACTGTATTAAAGGTCTCAGCATTAGGAAGGTTGAGAACCGCTGCACTAACTGTTCTCACAGATAATATACCAGCCTATGGGGACCACCTCATCCAAACCACCACAGCCACAGCCACAGCCACACACACACACACACACACACGCTCACACACCTGTGTAATCCACAGAGTCTGTTTAGCATTGCTCAGGTGTACACATCTGGGGCTGACCACACGGGACTGGGCAACCTACATAAGAGCTTGTTCTGAAGGAAGCAGGTTCTCACACTCTCCACAGCCACCTGTGGCTCTTTATCTGTGTGTAGGACCTATGGAATTTCCCCTGTCTGTGTTGTCATGTCAGTTTGTGTCATTATGCCTATCTTATTCAAGCACCCATGTTGTTGTGAGTTCATGGGTACATTTCCCTGTCAGGTTTGGGAGACACTTTCTAGCAGCAGGTACCCTGCTCTCCTGGGTCTTACAGTCTCTTTCTCCTCTTCCTTAACATTTCCCAAGGCTTGGTTATACAGCTTGCATTGTAAATCTGTCAGTTGGGATTTGGCATTCCTTCTCTGCATTTTGACCAGCTGTGGATCTCTGTAATTGTCTTTCTCTGTTGCATAAAGAAGCTTCTTTGGGGATGGAGAAATGGATCAGCAGTTAAAAGCACTGTCTGCTCTTACGGAGGACCTGGGTTTGATTCCCAGCACTCACATGGCAGCTCATAACTGTCAGTAACTCCACTTCCAAGAGATCTGAAGCCCTCACACAGAACAGGCAAGGCAAAACACCAATACACATTAAAAAAAAAAAACTTAAAAATAAAGGCCTGGTGTGGTTGCGCATGCCTTTAATCCCAGTACTTGAGAGGCAGAGGCAGACAGATCTCTGAGTTTGAGGCCAGCCTGGTTTACAAAGCAAGCCCAGGACAGTGAGGACTACACAGAGAAACCCTGTCTTGAAAAACCAAAAACAAATTAATTGATTGATTAATTAATTGGTCAATCAATCAATTAATTAAGAGGAGAGAACAACACCTCTGTGTTGGTATTCGTATTTAGGCTGGGTATGGTGGCCCACCCCTGTAATCCCAGCCCTCTGGGAGCAGAGGCAGGAGGAGCGCTGTGAGGTCAAGGCCAGCCTGGTCTACAAAGCAAGTCCAGGAAAGCCAAGGCTACAGAGAGAAACCCTGTCTTGAAAAACCAAAAAGAATAAATATTTAGAACACAAAATTATATTTGCTTAATACAAATAATTACTGTTTCATTAATTAAAAAGAGAAAAGATGAGAATAGCACTTATCTGTGGGTATAAGAATAATTATTTAGAACACAGTTAGAAATCCCATTTGTTCGTAGCTCTCCTCTATCATCTAGGACCACTCTAATCTCAGGTAGCTGACTAGCATTACCAGGCATGGCTCTTTTCCCATCAAGGGGCCATGAGTCCGATTGCACAGCTGTCAGCCACTCTCAAGAGGAGGGTATCACTCTTGCATCATGAGGATGCCTTGGACCAGCCATCCTTGAAGTTCACAGGCTCTTCACCCTGGTGGGACGAGTGAGTACACTTTTCCCATGGGGGATGTGAGGTGGGGGAGGGAGGCTACCAGGTGAAGCCAAGCAGACGTGCATGGAAAACCTCATAATGCCTAAATCTTATTCAGAATGGTGGGGTTTCCTTCCCAGCTACTACAATTAGAGTGATTAAAAGAGAGAGAGAAGAAACTTAGCAAGTTTCCATGGTATAGTAACGCTGAGCAGCAGCCTGGGAGCATCCTCTGTTTCCGGTCTGTGTCTCTCAGCCTGCCACTCCCTGTATCCTTACTCTATGCTTTCCTCTTCTCCCTGGCCTCTACAGAGATCCTCTGCACAAACCATTGAGCCACTGATCCTCATCTTCTTTCCCAGTCTTCTAATCAGTCATCCCCACCCTCTGGCCACTCCTGGGGAATGATTCTACCCAGATGTCCTTGGAACTTTAGGGAAAAAAGTCCTCCTTGACCTGGACATGATCCCATGTCAAACTGAACAAGACCACACCTGGGTGACACAATTAGAACCTGTCTAAAGCATAATAAAATAAAACAAGACACAACTCAGCAAGGGTGCCAAGATATTACAAATGAGGAAAAAACAATACAGTGTTTTATATGACTAGTGCCTGAGATCAGACAGTAAGTGCTGGTGGGGCTTTGCAGAAGCTGGCACCATCATAGGCTGCTGGTAGAAATTGTTGGTCCTGCAAGATGGCTTAGCGACTAAAGGCTCTTCCCACAGAGTCTGACAATCTGAGTTTGAGTCCCTGGACCCACACAAAACAGAAAACAAAACCAAAACAACAAAAATCCAACCCATTCCCAATCCTCTGACCTACACACACACACACACACACACACACACACACACACACACACACACA
>NW_026595707.1:0-40543 GCF_907164565.1 Psammomys obesus
TTCAATAACGGCAGAAAGTGATGGCTGGAGTTTTCAGGTGACCTAGTTAAGAGAGAGAGAATGTATTTTCTGAGTACTGAGGATTACAGCATCTCATGTCACTGGTTGGAACTAGTTCATAGCGCAAAAAAAAGGCACTTTCCATATTTTTTTCCCCTGACATGAAGATTAGCATCATAGCATGGAATTATAATGCAAAGGAGAAAATACTTTTGAATTATGGTAGGAAATAAAATATGCATATTTCCTTTGTTAATTAATTAAAAATCAATTTAAGGTGCATAAAAACTCATAAACATTTTTCTCCCCCATTCCTTCTTAATTATGAACTTTTGATTTTTTTTTAAACTAAAATTCTATTAAAATAGAAGCATGTAATAGCAAGTTACATTTATGGTTTGTTTTTAAGTCTCAAATGAATCTTGTATCTGTTTCATCCTGTAAATGAATATGCACCTATAACAATTATCTACCACCAGAACAGAAGCGTTTAAGCCTAACAATTAACATATGTTCAATTCTTTTTGGTTAACAGAGTTCCTTGCTTGTGTGTGCTCTCTTCTTGCCACTCCCTTGAGGTCAGCATTTTAGAGACAGGGCAACTGAGATGAGACAACTGAGGTTACCTTGCTCGATGTAACATTCCGATGGTGGTGTGGTGGGACTCCCATGCTTGTCCTACTACCTCAAACTATAACTAGGCAGCTGTCTTAGTTAGGGTTTCCATTGCTGTGACAGAACACCATGAACAAAAGCAACTTGAAGAGGAAAGGGTTTATTTCAGCTTACAGTTCCATATCAGTTGATCATAGAAGGAAGTCAGGGCAGGAACTTAAGGCAGGAACCCGGAGGTAAGGACTGAAGCAGAGGCCATGGCGGAGTGCTGCTCTACTGGGCTGAGCTTCCTGGCTCGCTCAGCCTGCTTTCTTAATGCAACTCTGAACCATAAGCCCAATGGTGGAACCACCCACAACAAGCTGGGCTCTCCTTTATCAATCATTCATCAAAGAAATGCCCCCATAGACTTGGCCCCAGGCCAATCTGGCAGCAGTTTAGGAGGAGGTGCTTGAGAGGAAAAGGAAAAGCTGAGCCTTTACCAGATCATAGGTACTTGAGGAATTCTTTCATGTGCAGTACCTCATTTCATCCTCACATTAACTCTATGAAGGAAAACTTCTTATTAAACTGGTTGAGAAAGAGAAGACAAACTGGCCTGATAAGGTAACTTTTTGAAGGCCACTCAGCCAAGTGTTATAGAAACATGATTCACACCCAGCCATCTCAAACCTGGAGTTTCTGTGTTTTGCTGTGGCATGAAGACTCTATGCCATAATCCAAAACTTCCTTCTGTAAGGCAGTAAAAACTCCAGAGAAAAATATAAAGGATATTAGTAGTTGTTAGTACTTAAGTATGAACATGTCTTATTAGCAGACTTTTTAAAAAGCAATAGATTTGAGGGAAGGCATGGTGATTTTGAAATAACGTCTTTCAGAGAAATGGTAGGTCGTATGAGACTGAAAAACAAATTAGTGGCTTCATGTCACAAGGCACTTTTTCACAGCTGACTATATTATTCTTTTCTAAATTTCAAATTGTTAATTAATAAAATTCTCTTTGGCATAGAGTCCTATAAATTTTTATAATGCCACAGATTCTTGTAACTGTCACCATAAGCAAGAGACAGAAAAATTCCAAAGAATGCGCTTGCCATTCTTGCTTCCTCTCCAGTCAGTGTCTCATGTGGAACAAAACTCATTTTGTCCTTTTTCCAAATTAATTTTAACCCCTGTATTAGACTGCCATTATGAGCATGTGTATATAAGAGAGACAGAGGCAGAGGCAGAAGCAGAGACAGTGACAGAGACAGAGATAGTTTTCTATGTAGCCGAGGCTGGCTTGGAACTTTCAGCATACCCCTTCCTCCTAAATTCTGAGATTACAGGCCACTAGACTCAGCTTTTCTTTTATAGTTTGGGTATTATATTCTTCTGCATTAGAGGTTCACAAAGGAGACCTATTTTAGTCAGTGTTCTGTTGCTGTAGAGAGCAAGCATGACCATGGCAGCTTACTTTATAAAGCATTTAATTGGGAGCTTTCTCAGTTTCAGAAGGTTAATTCATGATCATCATGGTGGCAGGCATGGTGCCGGAACAGTAGCTGAAATAGAGAGAGGGGGAAGGAGGAAGAGAGAGAGAGTGAGAGAGAGAGAACCAATTGCTAACTGGGAATTGCATCGGCTTTTGAATCCTCAAGGCCCACCCTGAGTGACAGGGCCACACCTCCTAATCCTTCCCAAACAGTTCTGCCAACTGTTGACCAAGTTTTCAAATATATGAATCATTCTTATTCAAGCCACCACAAGACCCAAATATATGTAGTGTTTAGTCTAAGAGAGTGGCATCAAAATAGAAAAAGGCAGTATTCAAGAGAGTATACTGGGACACCTTAGTAGCCATCTGGAAAAATATTTCTTCCAAAAAAATAAATTTCATCTAGGACCAAAACAAACAAATAAAAAACACTAAAAGATTGACCTATACATCTTTTAAAACCACAGAACAGTTTTGAGAGAGGAAGGTGTCTCTAAAAAATACAAAACAAAGCAATCCATCAAAGAAAAAGCAAACAAGTTGTGTACTAAAATATCAAAAAGTTATGCACGAAAGAAAATATTTGCAGCACTTGTGAGAAAAGGCCAAAATATTTAATACATGCTTTTTTTAAAGTCAGGGACAGAAAGACCAACAATCAAATAAATACAAGAAGGGACATGAAGAAAGAAAAGGAAGCCATTTGATAGTTTCCAATTCATGGGATGTAGAGCCACGTAAATAAAAACGTCAAAAGTTTTTACCTGCCAGATTAGCAAAGATCAAAAAATATCTTAGCATGATGTTGGCAAACATATACATATGGAAAACAGGTCCCACCCAGGCCATTGGAGGACTGCAGATGTCCAGTGTGTGTGTGTGTGTGTGTGTGTGTGTGTGTGTGTATGTGTGTCTGTCATTACATACAGCATTTACGCCATACATATTAAATATTTGGGGATGAAATCGTGAATATACGCGTATGTCTTCAATGTAAGCCCCACTTGTATTTGGACATATGCATGGAGCTGTACCTACAGTATTCATTGAAGCATAAGTTACAGTCAGAGGCTACCTAGCAGTGTAACTGCCCGGCACAGGTGCTTTCTACTTATCCAAGCTTATTTATGTATAAAGGCTTATTATACACAGCCTTTGATATCTGCTTTTGTGGTAAGGCGGCCTGAGACGTGTGACCTGCACTGAGTGCTGCCACAGAGTGGATGGATAGAACTTAGTGACTGCGTTGACTGGAGGAAGAAGGCAGGGCTATTGGGAATGCCTCCTCTGATAGAAACGAACGATGCTATGTTTTGATTTGCTCTTTTATAAAAGATAACAGTTTCTTTGTGTTTAAAAGTATTCGCATAATGGTCTTCTCACAGCCTTGCTCATACACCAAATCTGTGGACCCTGAAACTAAGAGCAAAATGTGCTATCTTTGATAAAGAATAACATCTTTCCTTTCAGAGAGCCTTCAGAGTAAGGGCTACGTTTTTGTTCACAACAGGCAAGTTGTTTAGGGACCCCCAGCATACAAACGGATAAACACTGTCTCCAATAGGAATTGTTTATCCTGTTTCCAGAGCAATTTGTTTTGTATGCAGTCTTTTGTTTCTCTGTGTAGCCTTGGCTGTCCTGGATTCGCTTTGTAGACCAGGCTGGCCTGGAACTCACAGGCCACCTGCCTCTGCCTTCCCCAGTGCTGGAATTACAGGCATGAGCCATCACACCTGGCTACAGTCTATTTTTTTTTAATGTTTACATTTGCAAAAGACGGCCAGAAAGATAACTCAGTGGATAAAGTCGCTAGCTATAAAGCACAACAACCTGAATTTAATCCCTGTGACCATATGATGGAAGGAAAGAGCCAGCTCCCATAAGTTGTTCCCTGAGCTCCACACATGTGCTAAAGCATGCTTGTGCACACACACACAAATAAAATATATAAATAGATAAACAAATAAATAAATAAATGTGCTTTTAAGAAATGTTAATTGTAAAGGGAAAAAATGTTATTGAAGTCCAGGCACTGGGCAGGTTATTTCCAAATGCATTGGGTACAGTTATTAAAACTATAAAGTGGAATTGTGAAACCTCTTCTAAAGAAAATAAAATTGAGCTAACATTCAAACTCGAGCCTCTTGGGCTCTAAAGCCCAGTGCTTTCTATTCTGCCAGGCCATATACTTGTTGACAGGTGTGATACTGTGATTTTTCTTTGAACGTTCTAAAACACCCCATAAAAACGTGTTTTTGTTATTTCAAGAATAATAGTGCAGAATTAGGTGAAAAATACAGGACCCAGAACAGGGCAAAACACGTAAGATGAGAATTGCAGGGATGGCACCAGGTCCTGAGTTCAGCTTGGAGGAGGGGACAGTCTGGAAAGAGAATGGAACATCAGACTGTATTCATTTGAACAGCCATAACCAGTTCAAGTCTGCATTTGCTGTGGTGGGTTTTTTTTTTTTCCCTTTTTCCTTTTTGAGCTGACACATGAGTTTTAGAATTTCTTTGTAAAGATAATATATGGCATCGCAGGAAACTTCAAAAGCATAAAAATATTAAAAAGAAAATTGCATTCTCCATCAAACCACTATCAGAACTTTACCTTTCTTCCATTCTTTTGTAGTGTATATTTATGTGTAGATTTCACGCGTAGTCATATATGTAACGGTTTTGATCATACTAAATGTAATACCTATGTGCCACTTTCTCAACTATAATATTATACCTTGTTTATAAGAAAGTTAAAAAGCGCAGTTTTAAACAGTGTCTCCATATCCCTCCCATCCATTTCACCATTCTTATGGACTGGGCCCCAGCATATCCTTGGACACAGATGTTGGTCTTCAGGCCAGTCATCTCCATGGGCTGCATTGCTGGACATGGAATTACTAAACAAGCAATAGGAACATTCCACTTGAGACACATTGCCAAATTGTTTGCAAGATTTATGTAATTTATACCCTTACAAATCGTGATAAGTCTCATTGTAACATTGCCTCGAGAGGTTTGAGTACATTCTTAATTGTTGGGAAATATATATCTTGTGAGTGTAAAAGACACCCTCAGACTCAAATTTTAGAATCAGTGAACCCAAGGTAGATGCTGTCACATGGTTCCGTAAATGTTTTCTCCCAACACACAGAGTAGTCCAGCTCTTCTCTCTTTCTGAAATCTTCCCCACATCAGCCTGAAATGTTCGGTCAGAAGGGCCGCCTATCAGATACTCAGAGAGGGGAAAGCCCCCATTAAAAGGAGAGTGGAAGAAATAACAAATATTATCCTGGCCTCTTTACATGCAAATATTTGGAGAGGTTAACTGTCGCTGCGAAGATCACATTTCTCATGGAAACCAAATAGGGCACACTGAGCACCGCAGCACTCAGTAGGCCGAAGCAGAGCTGTGAGTTTGAAGCCAGCCTGTGCCCCACAGGAAGAACCTGCCTCAAAACAACAAAAACGCAAATAGATTCCACCCAAGATATTTTGGCTCTACCTTTGTATCCTACATCTCACTGGCCATTTAAAAAAAAAAAAAAAAGTTTTATTTCTGGTTTTCAAGTTTCACTTATGCTCATTTTACTTAAGATTAAAAGTTACTGGAACTATCTAGCCATAGAGGGGAATGGCTGTAGTCCCAGACTTGGCACCTCGAAGCAAGTCCACCACAAGTTCCATGCCATCCTGGGCTGTAGAGCAAGACCCTATCCAAAGGAAAAGAGAAAAGTTCCCTAGTCAGTATTCTAAAGTACCCCCATCACCCTACTCATCAGAGGCAATCTCTTTCTCACTTTCCAGTCATTTTCTGTTTGTGTTTCAGCCCTAATTGAGTATAATTGTATATAAATGTGCATATAGGCCTATACATGCACACATTACATCCCTGTAAGGTGATCTTATTTCATATTGCAAGCATATTGTGATGTCACTCGTTACTATTTGAAGATACGAATGTCTCTAGAACGCTCTACTGTCTGGATGAGGCATTACCTTGTAAGTTGGTTCCAGTTTGTCGCTCTTATAGGCAAAACTGTAATGAACATCTTGGAGCATAAATCTTTATCATTATTTTTATTGTCTACTGAAGATAAATTCTCATGAGTAGGTTTCCAGAGTTACACAGCCTCTTCTGAGAGGTTGCAGAAGCTTTTCAAGGGAGAATGAGCCAATATATCGATCTAGGTTTCTTTTTTTAGCAAGCCCCAGCTGAATCCAGAGTCTGTTCCTTGGGCTGTTTAATATAACTTTCACCTGTGCCTACTTGTGCACAGGCTCACCTTAGATCAATAAATATGTCCTGTCAATTGGAACAACACACAGCACTGATATAAAAATAAATGGCAGTTGCAGAATTTACATCAGCTGTCGGAAAGGAACGGAAATTAACTGAAGCCAAGCCTGCTCTCCTTTTAAATTACAACGAAAAAAAAAGAAAGCAATGGTCAGTTTGAGCAGAGTGGAGCTGGAAAGGTGTGGAGCTGGACACCTCCATGAGGAGGCGTCACATTTTCACCCAGAGTTTCAGTAGTGTAAGGTCAAAGCAAACAGTTCAGAAGTCCCTCTCTGTGTATACAGCACACCTGTGCCTCCAGCCTTCCTGCCAGCCACTGAGGAGCCTGCATACACCTAGAAATACCAAGAGCAAAGCCAATCTGGCTGAGTTGACTCCTCCCGTGCCTTTTGGGAGCTGTTGGGCTACAGAAATGCCATGCACACTGTTATTCTACATGTTGGTAACGCTAATATATTAAAGTTAGAATTCATTAGCTTTTCCAGGAAGGAAGTATGTGGATGTGTCATTCTGTAATAACTTACCAGTGATAGGAGTCTTTAATTTCATGCCCCGGGAGCGTGTTTCTATGTTGTAACTTGTTTGCAAAGACAACAGATTCGCAGAGATAATGGAATGAGACAACTGAGTGCGGAGATGATCCAAATTGTGGAAATTTGGAATGTCTATCTTCTAGATTTCAAAAATGCAAGAGGAGAACTAAACAACACCCATTCATTCATAGGAAGATCTCGAAGTCTCTGGTTTTCAAAGGACTGAAAATGTCCGATACTGTCCCCAGCTAAGTGATATGAATAAGGCAAACTCATGTCCTGCACACTTGCTCATGCCAATAGATTTATTGAAAAAAGGAAGGCTCCAATATTCTCCAGCATTCTCTAGTGACCTTGGAGGAAACAGCTGTTCAAATCCATAAATGAATTCAATCATAACGGTTTCCTTTAGAAATTAGCCCATCTCTTTTTCTAATCATTTCTGAATTTTTTTAAAATGGAATTTTCCTTAGCCCCACCCACCCACTATGGAACATGACAGGAAGTTAAAGACTTGGGACACTATTTAATGAGGTGCTTCAGTTTGCAACTTATCAACATCCTTCACCATGACCTGGTGTCACCGAGACTCATTAAATGTTGCAGTGGTTTGAAGACTCGGCTCTAAGTCTGTACTCCTGACTTGCTTTCGTTACCCATGTTCTAATAACGAGCACAGTCCCTGGGCAGGTAGTAAATCACAAGGGTATTTGAATTAAACTAAAATTTTGAGGGGGAGCTCCAAAATGAGCTGCTAAAAACGAGGTAATGTGAGAGGTGTATATTGGTGTGTGGGTTAAGAAGGGAAAGGTCCCAAGTGGAGTCTTATCTGACTGCTGTGCTAGGAGCCAAAATACCTTGTCTCTTGTTTGTTCTTTAACTTATGTCTTCCTTTTAAGAGGAAATCAACTCCATGGACCTCTTACCCTGCATTCTTCCAACACTCGGGTTTCAAATCCTTCAAAATAGTCCTTCTCTTTGCAAATGGCCACATCCTTCGAAAGCTGCACATTGACTGCTTCTTCTGGGGATGTCCCTTCTCCAGGAACCTGGGAACCCCACTCCCTCACATCTCAAAAAGCCATCTCTGTCTCCTCTAAAGCCGCTTCCTGTTCCTCCTGCAGGGTGTCACTGTCTGTCTTTTAACAGCCTACAGATCATCTGTATTAACTTTGGACCCTCATATTCATTTTCTACACTTGCATTTCCTCCATCAACTCTGACATGTGAGGATAGCAAATATCTTCGTCACCTTTATATGCAATAGTGCAGAGAAGGGGTCTGGCATATGGCAAATGTGCAGAGAAAGCATCTGTTGGGGAAAGAACAGATAACTACGTTAAAATAACTCTCCGGTAGACTCCAGAGGTTAGAGTTGGTGGATGTGAGCAAATGAAGAGTGTTTGCCACCTTCGTGGGGTTGGCGTCTTTGATGAAACAAGAGACACATTTCTCTCCGAGCTCTCCAGCAGGTAAATTCAGAAGCTCACAGTTCACCTGGTCTCTTCCATTCTTTTTCCTGACCAGCGATCCCACCCCTGTGCTTATCTGTCCCCAGCCACCAGCAGGAGACAGCTCAGCCCAGCAGAAGCCCACCAGCAGGCTTCCTCAGAGAGCATGTGGATGTAGACCCAATCTTAATCTTCAAAGAGGGCCCGTTTGCAGTCACGCTTTACACAGAAACCCAGGCATTCTGCCCCGGCTGCCTTCCTTCCACATCGCATTTCAGTTGCTAAACTAGACCTTAAAACGGCCTCTGTAGTTCCAAAGGTGCTGCACAAATACAGTGTGCTAATTTGCCAGGTTTGTGTGATTTCACCCTTGTGAAATATCATTCTTAATACAGACATCCCAATAGCAACATCTTCCTAGTTGTTGTTTTTTTTTTCCTCCATTTGAAATTATACCTGCCAAAATCTCATCAGCATGAGCAAGTGTTGGGGGGTCAGGGCTGCTGCAGTCGGCACTAATTCATCTGGAGATGCTGTGGCTTCCACATGTGTCCCTTATTCTTATTCAGAAAAGGGAGACCTGAAGACCAACGGTAACTCTATTTACTGCACCCATTGCTGAGTGAGAAGTTAAGTCTTCAGGGACACCTGCAGAGGACACAGAGCAGTGTTGATGGGGTCTCTCTATTCTTTTTCTCTATCCTCATGGTGACCTCATACATTGCAACGTTCTCAGATGCCCTGTAAAACTGTTGATTTTAAGAGACAGAGAGAGAGAGAGAGAAAGAAAGAGAGTGTGTCTTGAACCATTTTACCCAGTTGCTCTTAAAACAGTACATGTCCGCCATGAAGGAGAATGGAACTAGCCATGCATTCAAAAAGGAAGAACCCAGGAGAATGCCACCCTTTGGATGTGAGGGGTGGGAGGAGCCATGGTTTGAATTTTGGTGCTTAAGACTATGGTAAAGTCCCAACAATGATTCTTGGACAATACAAAGAAATATACCAGATAAAGTCAGAAATGTCATCAGATAGTGCAAAAAGAGCTGGAGGCAGCTTCTAACAAAACATTCTTCCACAATGTTAGGAAGACAGGCCATGGCGATGTCAGTAAAATATCTGAAAACAAAAAGCAAGCACTTGCTTTCAGAAGCTGCCAAATGAAGAGTAATTTGATTTTTAAACAAGGACCTTCAAATGGGATTCTGCAGCTAAACTGGAATCTTTGCAGTCATCATAAAGATAATCAGTAGTTCTCTAGGTCTCCAAAAGTCTCAAGATGTCTACAGCAGCTCCTCAATATTTATTTACCAGATTCATGGTTTCCCAGAGCTCTACCCATGGTATCTGACTATTGGCCTTATCGGCAGGGCGAAAGTTATCAAGGAAGCTACGGATGTGCTACAACAGCACCATGACACACTTGAGTGTAGAAAATGACCACATAGCTCATCTTTTCCTGATATTATGCTCACTTTGGCATCTCTTGTCGGTGTGTATGTAATTGATTTGCTGTGACATATATTTATTTTTTTCTTCACTTTCAGCTGAGGTTTTGCTCAGTAAATACAAGCTCCTGATTCCATGGCTTCATTCTGGAAAATCAGATTCAACCCATGTCATATCTTTTCAGGAACTAACATCCTGTTAGAGTTGAGCTTCTGCCCACTGTGGCTATAATGTGGGCATCAAAATCTCCTCTTTCCTTCCTTCCTCCTTTCTTTCCTTTTTACTTTCTTCCTTCTTCCTTATTTTCCCCTTTTTACTTCCTTCCTTCTTTTTCTTCTTCCTTCCTTCTTTCCCTCTTTCTTTCTTCCAATGCTTTTTCTATGTCTATAAATATGTCCAGAAGTTACCTTTATGTAAAACCATGTTTCCTAGACACCAGACTGTAGCTTAGGCATCCAAAGTCCTTGGGATAAATAAGTGTGAACACATTACCACCTTGCTCACTGCCAGGACCTTTTTATTTTATTTTTTTAATAAGTGGAATAAACTTTGGTGTTTGAGTAGCCTTTTGGAGCATTAAAGGCCTTCTGGGTTGTTCTGAAAACTAGATTGTGATTTGTCTGAACAAAGGGAAATAAACAATGATTCCTTCCCTGGTAATTCTGAGCAGCTAAGTTGTTTGTATGCTAAATCTTCATTTCATTCAAAGAAATGAAGTCCTGCCTCGTTCTTTTCTCGTAGTCACTAAGACCTAGGGTACATCTCTCTACCCCAGAGCTCATGTTTACTATAGAGCCCACACTTTGCCTGTTCTAATTTAGATGATGGGAGGAGAAAACACATTAAAAGTAATAATGTTAGCATTGAAGTCAAGCAAAAAATGGGTAGTGGGGCATACTAAAAGGCCTTTCCAAACTAAGCCAGTTTGCTGTGATCAACATATCAAAACACATATACACACCCCAGGAACATGTATGCTGTGCTCAGTTAGTGCACGTGCTGGGGACATTACCAGTGTGACAAAAGTGTGCCTCTGACAAACAGCTGTCTAGTGTACACTCTTCTACCAGGACCATCAGACTAAGGGCTCCGGCCACAGGACAGCAGGGGCCACGTAGCTGCAGAACCCAGACATGCCTC
The DNA here is from genome assembly GCF_907164565.1 of Psammomys obesus. Classification (NCBI taxonomy): domain Eukaryota; kingdom Metazoa; phylum Chordata; class Mammalia; order Rodentia; family Muridae; genus Psammomys; species Psammomys obesus. Next base: position 10,965 of record NW_026595707.1, read on the forward strand.
CACCCACTTCTGTGCAAACCACCTACCCATTCACAAATAAAAAGAATACTTTCCCCCTTGGCCTGCTGGGCTCAGAATAGATCACTTCAGCACTAGCTTCCTCCTTATCTCTCCTCTATTCTTCTTGTGTTCTAGAAGCAGGTAATAATACTGCCAGGTAATTATAGTCCACATTTTGAATATACAGTTTTCTTTTGGCCTTTCCTAGCATGTATTGAAATAAAGTCAATACATTACAATACAGTACAAGTAACTCAAACTTGCCTGGTGAATGTAGAGATCACTCTCAACTCGAACTTCCTGGTGTAGAAGGTAGCCCAGAAGAACTCTGCAGACGCGCATTATTAGACAGCATCACACAAAGCATTCACATCCCTTTATGTACAGCCCTTAGTGGATGAAGGCTCCTAGAACCCTGCCCTCAGAGAGCCCTAGGGTTCATCCTGCGCTCAGCAGTTTAACAGAGTCACCGCCACCCCCCATGCCCATCACAGACCTGTCGGAAAGGTACATCTCTTACCAGCATAACCAACAGAATTTGGACCAAATTGGTAGGAATTACATCCCTGTGAGTGTTTAAGAATGGGAACGAGAAGCATGAACAGTCTCCTGTAGTATGGGAACTTGTGATGCCAATAAAGACAAAAATGCCCTGTCAGAAATTGTGACCTTTTTTCCCCTTTAGATGGTGTTTATCTAGAGTTAGTTGGTTTTTTTTAATTTCTTGATAATTTCGAAATTTCAAGCTAGCTCAGCAGTTAAAGACAGTCACTGCTCTCACAAAGGACAGGTAATGATACTATAATACTCCAGCACCCATGTCAGGCAGTATACAACCACCTGTAACTCCAGCTCCAGCGAATCTGACACCCTCTTCTGCCTGCATTCACATGTAGGTGTTTATACACACACACACACAGAGAGAGAGACAGAGACAGAGAGAGAGAATGAAATGAAAGTTATAAGTAAATAACAACCTAAGGACTCTAGGACAGAGAAGAAACATGAACTAAATTTTTGGAGTTTGAATTTGTGGAACTCCTAAATGTATATTTGGGTTTGCAGCTCACGAAAAGCCCCTGATTTAGTTTTCTCTGGCAAAGAAGCTTCTAAACATAAAACAACAAATCTCCCATGTACAGTGAGAGGGAGCGTGAACTCTAAAGGGTAACCCAGGCCCCAGCCTGACAGCTCAGCTTGCCGTTCTGCAGAAGGGATCTAGGAAGGGACGGGCAAAGTGGAGATTTTAGGCACACCTGAACATCCTAACGCTCCTAGACATGCTGCTGGGCCGAGTAAGGCTGCTTGCTCTAACTGGGTTTTCACCTCCTTCCTGGAGAACCCCTTCATGCCTTCCTAAAGACTTGCCTTCCACCCCTACCTGCAGAGGCCCAGAACTGGTTTGTGTAGCAGCTGAGAAAGCATGGCTGTAAAATGAACTGTGCGCCTCCATTTCCTACTTCGTTCCTTTCTCCCTGTCGCTAAGGCCAGGGTGTCTCTCTCTCTCTCTCTCTCTCTCTCTCGACCCCAGAACTCATGTTTAACATACAGAGTACACTTTGCAAAATATTCTGCATGCTCTAATGTGGATGATGGGAGAAAACAACTCCTCTAAACATCAAGTTGACGGCGTTTAACACCCCCCCCTCCCCCAGCAGACCCTGGGAGCCAATCCCTGCCCACCCCTCTCTTTGCTAGCCAGATCCTTTTGCTAGCTACAATGTTTGCATTAATCAGCTGCGTAGGCTCAGAGACTGTGCGTTTTGGTGTTGTTTGTGTGTGCAATCTCGTGCTGCTTCCTGAACGCATGTGTCCCTTCCCTTCACAGCCTACTCGACACCCAGCACCTCCCCCGCAAACCGATTCGTCAGTGTTGGACCACGGGATCCAAGCTTTGTAAATATCCCTCAACAGACACAGGTGGGCCGCTCTCATCTTTTCTGTATGTGGTGCAGCTTGTTTTATTCATCGGGTGCAGTTTAATATGTCTTGGGGCACACCAGACCACACGCCCCAGCCCCTCTTCAGTTCCTTATCTCCTGATCCCATCTCTCCCAGCCCTGTAGCCATGTTTTGTCTGTGTTCTTAGGAACCATAGACAACATTCCTGGGATCTTTGCTAGTACTGGGGTAAGAGAGGAGGGCTTTCTGGGCCAGACTGCTTTTGTCCTGGCAAGTTAAGGTTTCTGGGCTGGGCAGTGTGCATTCCCTCCCTGAGGCAGCCGTGGCTTTCTAGCTGTAAGCACATTGACCTGTGCCCAGTGGAACCTGGTTTCTATGGTATTGCAACCGCCGCTGGGAGACCAGCCACTTCTCTCATTTTGCAGCCCCTGGAAACCGGCAGACTTTCTCAAAGAAAGGAGGTGGGCGGGGACAGAAAGTTTCTTAAGTTCTTTGTGACGTTCTTGATGTTGGGTCCTAGCTGCTGTGCAGCTAGGGTGCTGTAAGTGGAAGGAGCCAAGCAGAAAGTCATATTAAGGTGGCTGGCTGTGAGAACAGCGCACAGTACCCAGAGCTGGCTGAGCACAGGGGAAAGTGGTGTTTGGGTTTGTGGAGGCTAAGAAGAGCTCTTCTAAAACAGGCATAAAGTGGCAGCTTTGGGTTGAGAAGCAACAAACCTCTGGGTCCCACAACACATGTGTAGAGAGGTTCGTGAAATAGAATTAGGTCCAAGTTTATAGAATAAACTACTCTTCAATTTCCCAACTAGAATACGACCATATACTTTCATAGCTGGTACTAGGAAATTATTTGATCCGTGAGGTTCTTGGCATGGTTTGAAATTTTCCCTGGGTCCTTCTGTGCATATGCCTAGCCGTGGAATGTCAGCTGCCCAGCTTGTGGCTGCAGTTGGATGCTTCCTGAGTGTGCCCCCCCCTTTCAGGGCTCTGCTTTTCTGTGCTTACCGATAGCGCTGGTTCTGACTGCCCCTACACTGAGGCCGCACCTCAGAAAGTCCAGCACTAAGCTGAAAAGGGAGGGCCTGGGAAGAGGGGACTGCTCTCTGTTATTTCTTCTAAATCTGGTGTGCACATGGTATCTGAGATTAAAGTTCCTACTCAGGACCTCCCATCAAATCTTCCATACACTTGCTTATTTTCCCACACCTTCAAGTATTTAAATACTTTCCTGGTGGTTTGACGTTGTACCTCTGCCTGAGAACATCTATATTAGAAGACCGTTCAGGTTTAGCTTGGTGCTTCGGACTTCCATGTTCAGGCTCAGGGAAAGAGCAAGGCAGCCCGTCGCTCCATAACGGATGTTTTGTTTTTTTCAAAGCTTGGGTATGCTCAAATTGATCCTCTGAGAATTTGAAAACTGCAGCTTTTAAGTGTCCTGTTTGTATTTTGCATGGTATTTTATGTAAACTAATTCCCATCATCTAAACTGTACATATCCTGTGCTGTTTATCTGTCTATAATGAAAATGTGTTTTTTCCGGTGTTCCTGTGTTTCAGTAAGTGCCTTTTTAACCTGAAGACCAAGCCTTCATAGTGTGTGACCACAGAACTTCAGTTCTTGACAATTTGATTTTTGCATCTGGTTGAATGATGTCGCATGGATGAACGGTGTCATCTGGATGAATGATGTCATAGATCCAATGTTGGCATCTGGAGCTGAACTCTTTGTTTTCTATTAAATATTTGGCATTGCGGTGACAATAGCTTCAGTGCGTCTTACCACAGTAACACCTGTCACATTTGGCTTGAAGAAAGCCATTCTCATCATTCTCCTGATTATCTCATGAGAAACCAATAATAAGCATGGAATTATTTTTCTCTGCCCTCTGTGTTCCTATCTAGCCTTATGTGTTAGAGTAAAATTTATATACACTAAATATTTCTATTTTGTGATATATATATTAACATCTTAAGAATTAACTATTTAAAGTAAGTACTAGAGATGTTGATGATAAGTAACAATAGGCCTTAAATATGGCTTCCTTGCAAGAAGTCATTAGTTGAAAAGATAGTTTCTTAAAGGGTGTGTGTGTGTGTGTGTGTGTGTGTGTGTGTGTACATGTGTGCATGTGTATGTGTGTATGCAGGTGTGTGGTGTGTGTATGTATGTGTGTGTTGTGGTGTGTGTGTGTGTACATGTGTGTATGCGTGTGTATGTGCATGTGGCATGTGTATGTATGTGTTGTGGTGGGTGAGTAGATGTGTGTAAGCATGCATGGTGGCCTTGAACTCAGTCAATGGTCCAAATAGACCTTGAACTCATGATCCTCTTGCCTCAGTCTCCCAAGTAACTGTGCTTTTAAGCCTATATCACAGGGCTTGGCTTACAGGAATTTTTAGGTTAATTCAAGCACCTGAAGAGTCTTCACTTCCTAAGCAAATCTGTGGTTGTCGTTAGATAGCTTTTTTTTTGTAAGGCCTGAAACTGATATTAGTTGAAATTTAGAAAAACTTTTAAGGCAGCCAATCAGAAGTTTGCTTTCTGCTGCTGTACCAGTAAAGTTAGAGTCTCCCAGAGAGATGTCTGACTTGCTTCCTGCCTCTGCATGAGTAAAAGTTGGCCTCACACAGACAGATACTTGACTCTGTAGATGCAGAAGAGCCAGGAATGGTAGTTCAGACTTGTAACCCAGCACTTGGTGGCGGGGAGGGGGAACGCAGGAGGATTGAAAGTTCCAGACCAGGCTGGGATGGATGATGAGACCCTGTCGCAGAACAAAACAGCAGAAATCCTGCTGCACTGAAGTCCATAAACTGATGTGATATGAAATGGTCCTTTTATGCAAAACCCAGTTCTGGTAGAAATCTATTAGCAATCCTTATCCCATCCTATAAAGGATGGTTCTTCCATTTACTTGGGCTTATTTCCCTATACCTTCTTATTCACAGGTTTTCCTGGGGAATTCAAAGTTGCATAATTGCTTTGAAATCATCTTTCTTAAAATCGGCTTTACACATACAGTGGAATAGCCTTTGTTAAAAACAAAGGTCATCCTGATACTTGCCACAATACGGATGAATCAAGATAACATTATGTTAAGTTGCATAAGCCCATCACCAAAAGATCTGTTTTTAAATTGTGACTTCTCTTATTGCAGTAATAATACATGTTAGTTGTGGGAAATACAGATAAGAAAAATAAGAAAAATCATCAGTAGTCTTACTGTTACACACACAAGTAAACTGCAAAAATAAGGTCGGATTACATCTATTGCTTAGTAACGTGATATTCCTCCCCTGTAACAATGTATTACGACCTTCTCTCCATGTAAATTGGAAAAATTGAATATTGGCTTTTATTACACCTATTCATCATCTGCAGTGATTGGTAGGGAACGAGAGCATGGATAATTGAAAGCTGTTGTTCTCCCTCCTTCCATGTCAATCTGTTTTGTTTTGTTTTGTTTTGTTTTGTTTTGTTTTGTTTTGTTTTCTCCAGAGAATCCTCCCATCGTTGAGGGATAGATGCCTCCCTCTTACTCTGGTGGAAGCCATTCACATTCCATTCATACTCCATTCACACTCTGTTCACACTCCGTTCACCCTCTGTCCAGTTGCCCAGTACATCATACATACCCTGGCTTCTGGCTCTGGCTAGCCGTTCTGCCAAGTGGCCTGTCCTCGTCCTCTGCTGCTTGCTTCCTCTGCTCCTGTCAATTGACCCTCTCCTTGCTCCTTCATGTCTCCATTGTAATCGCTCTTACTAAGAGCTGTGGTCAGCTATGGACAATGTAAATCCACCTGTTCTGAGAAACTCTATGTCACCACATCTTGACATTATTCTCCAGTAGTGCACCATGATGGTTGATGCTAACTGACCAGAAAGTCCCTGAGTGTACCCTTTGTACACTGTGGATGTGCCCCACTCAGCCCTGGATGATACAGGCCCTTCCACTCTTCAGACAGAAAGCTGGGGGCCATTGGAGCTGCATCCCCTGATGTTATATGATCTCTGAAAACGAGAACCTTTATGATCAAAAAAGTTCATATATCACAACCGGGTTAATAAGTAGAAATACCGGTTCTCACACAGGAGGACTGAGCAGGGAGCTTATTTTGATTCAGGCTCTACTCTAATAAACATTCAAATAAAAATGTTTAACCTACAGAACTTTGATGAGGATGAATCCTTCACAACGAAAAATGAATGCTAACAGTATTAGGAAACAAGCTTTTTCTCTCCACCACCTACATGTCACCAGAGCTGTGGCATCTGAAATGCTATTTAAACCCTAGGAAATTGGCTCAGCTCAGTGTGATCCCAATTTGCTGTAACTTCTGCTAATAAATCTTAGCTGCCTCTGCTTAACCGCTGCCTACAGACTGACCACTTGTGCCTCGAGTTCACAGTGTATGTCTGAGCTTCACAACCAACCAGAAAAGTTTCCACAGGGCAGACCAAGACAGCAACACCCACTGCGTCCCCTGTCACCCACTGTATCCTCTCTGCCACCTTGTGTAGTCATCCACAAAGAAGGTAGAGCATAGAGATTCGAAGGAATTCTCAATCTGCTCCCAATCTTGGTGTCGTGTTACTGAGGTCTGACTTAAGCAAACTGGAAAACTCTTCATAACTTCAACCACTTTGATATGTGTTTCATTGCTTACAATATTCATTAACACTTTCAAAATACAGCAGTACCAATGTCTTGAAGTTCTAGAACGTGCAGTAGAAGAGACATAAAGAAACAATAGTACTGATGTTAGCCATGCAGTGTGGCTAGGTGTGGTGACCCACAGCGGTAATCCCAGCACTTGGGAGGCTGAGGCAGGAGGATCATGAGTTTAGGGCTAGCTTGGGCTACATGGAGAGTTCTAGACTAGCCTGTGCTGCAAAAGAACCAATCTCAGAATTAAAAATAAATAAAAGTCGTAATGATTAGGAGGCCTCAACATCACACTGTGGCTATAAGAATATTCCAGGGATGAGAAGGGACAAGAGAAACTGGATTGGTTTTCTTTCCTCATCTAACTTTGGTCTGATGAGATGGTTCTTGTATGTTATACCTAAACACACACATACACACACACACACACACACACACACACACACACACACACACAACTTTTAATTCTTGCCAGTCAGGAGATAGATAAAATTTGAGACCCTCCTAAAAAAAGAATCATGTAATGCTACCTTCCCCAAACCATGCAGATACAACTAGTATCCTTAACAGCCAGAAATACATCAGCTAGGAATCCCCTCCCCCTCCTTTTTGAGAACTGTCCCTCCAGGTACTGTGTCCTCACTTTGCACTAAGCTCTGTGAGACTCATTCTCATGAGCTGAAGCCTACTGCCTCCTTTCACCACCTTCCTTCCTCCTCCCTCCTCCCTCCTCCCTCTATTTCCCCCTCCCTTCCGCCCCCCCACCCCCCCTCGCCCCGCCATGACTTCCTGGCAACCAGAGGAAGAGAGATACAACACAGTAGTTAAACCAAGACTCACCTAGAAAGTTACCAAGGGAACTCAGATTTCTCTTCCAGAGTAACAAAGTGCTCTGTCCTTTCCTATCCTGCCCACCGTGGATGTGAGCATTTCCTGCAGTAATTCCATTTTTTATAGTCTGGTTTCTTAGCTGAGGGTGTGGTGAATATGTGTAGAGGAATTTTAATCCAGCAACATCACTGCTCTGGCAACGGATCTCATCCAAAGACCCGGGTCTATGTGTGTGTTCCAGCTGGCACCTTTAGTTTACACCTTTAAACCCTCTGGCTGGAATTAAGTACACACCTTTAATCCCAAAGGATGATGTCTAATTGAGAGACAAACAAAGTGATAAATCAGAGAAAGCTTTGACAAAATGAGTCAGAGATAGGATACACCCAACTCTCAGGAGAACAGACAAGAAAAAGAAGCTATGGAAGAGCAGCACACAGAGAGAGAGAGAACAAGAGAATTCATAGAGATAGTACAGTTCAGTGTAGTACAGTTCAGTGCAGTTTAGTTCATAGAGTTCAAAGGCACTTTTTCCAAGCAGAGCAATTCAATGAGAAACGGCAAGAAGCCAGTTTGAAACAGTCAGCTTGGAGAGTAGTTTTGAGCCACAACAACTTGAGTTCAACCAACCAGCCAGAATTCAGAAAGCACTAGAAAGGGTGAGCTTATTCAGCAGTAAGTCTCAGAGGCTAAAAACATTCTAGGCCTAGATTAGAAGATGGAGGCCAAACACTAAAGCCTTCAGGGTCTGGGCTTGCAGATTAGATTGTATTGAGGCTGGAAGCTTCCAGACTCAGGGATAGTTAGAAATGTTCTGGGCTTGGCCCAAGCTATGTATTCATAAAGCTTGGGTATGCCTTCATCTCACCCCATCTTCTGAAGAAATAAAAACGGCATTTGAATCGTGTGTGTGTGTGTGTGTGTGTGTGTGTATGAGGTGTATATATGTATCTGATGTATATAAATATACATGCTCATTTGATCTTAAAAGCATCCCTTAGAAAAGACCTGTTGTTATTAACCCAAGCCTACAGTTTAAAAACGTGGAAAACTGATTTAAAGAGGAGAAATGACCTTCTCAAACCACATTACCAAGGTTATAGGACTAAGATTCAAAACCTTGTGTCCTGCTCAGCAAGGACTCAGAGGAGCCCTTGCCTGAAATGCTGCAGGAGCACATATACTTGGCAGCTGACTCCCTGGAAAATTATGTGACTCTCTTTTAAAAATCTCTCAATCAATGGAACCTTAGATTTTTAAGTTTCAGTTTGGCAATACTTTCTAGAAACACAGAGGAAGTTTCCTACTGCCTTCTCTCAGTTCTTGTGTGCCTGCCTCCCTATCACCTTGAAATACATATTCTGGGTTTGTCTTAGCCTCTGGTTTGTTTGAAGCACAGCTGTTCACCAAAATATTTGAGGATCCAGAGCTTGATACAGGCCTAAAATTCCAGCATGCCAGAACATGCTGGAACATGCTAGAACAGGTATAGCACCTCTTCCAAAAATATAGAGATGGAGGGAGAATCATGATCAATACAAATTGATGGCTATTCTAAGAATTACGGTATGGACCATACAACCTCACATGGTCAATGCATGGTAAACATTGCTGTCCCCCCCCCCCCAACATTAATAGGCAGGGGTGGAGAATGGACTAAGAGACACATCCGTATGTATTTTACACACATACACAAAAAAAATCATGTAGGAAAAAGAGAAAATACTAAATATGTGGTATGTGTTAAGTTGTTAAGCATGGGAGCATGGAAAAGTGGAGAAAGGCTGAGGCGAGGGTCTGTGCCTTGCCAAGCAGCACTTCATGGAGCAGTGTTTCTCAAACACTTTCCACTCACCCTTTTCGTATGACTGCAGGTATATATAGTGGGTGTTCAAATCAAACATCTGCTTATAATAAATCATAAAGAAATTTATGATAAAGTAATTTTGGTACAGGTATGATTTATAATTTATTAAAGGTTACAACAAGTTTGCATACTAATGAAATGGATGTAATCATTTATTGGATACTGCAGGATGTAGACTTTCTTCAACATTTTTCAGAGTTGATCAATGTTTTGGTTTTAAAATTATCAATACTGGGAATATGGCTTCTAATACATACCTATTAACAAAATGGTAGAAGTAGATTTAGGGCAATTTCAGAAATTGTTAGAAATTCTATCTATATACAGACCAAAACTCACTTAACAAATGGTTTATGAAACTCAAGTCATCAAAGCAAGAAAGTTTTAATTAAATGTTCTAACATAACCCAAAGATATTACTACTCTGATACGAGCATGCTGACAGAACAATGGGAGGAAAATATTTAGTCTTTGTTTTCCATAATGAAATCATTATGTTTCCGTAAGAGCAGAAAGCTCCGCATGATTAATAAAAACACTGCAATTCATAACCTCCAATAATCTCACTTTGAGCCGAGGTGTTTCGGGAAGCACAGTGTGAGGATACATGAGGCAGAGAACCATGTTCAAGCCTGAGAAGAGGTCCCGCAACGCAGCATGGGCCAGCGCTGCCCGAACACCTCAGATTCATCTCTCACTTGATTTTTAATTAATTCCTGGGTGTTGCATATCCAGAAATGTCTTATTTACTGTCTCCGATATTTCTATAAGCCCGTGTTCAGTTTTACAACCCCGTATCCATGAGTCACAGAGTAAGAAGTAGGGCTGTAGATACAAGGCAGGAATTAGACACATTTTGATGATGGTTTGCATGGATGAGGAATGCCTTCACTGATGGAGGTTCGAGGACAAGGGACATGTCCTTGATACAGTAACCTGACTTCTCAGTAAAACGGGTGTAAAGCCATTAGCTATGGAATGGGAATGACCTGTTTTCACCTCCTGGCTATGTCCATCTGTATGTTCCCGTTTGAAATTCAGCTTTCATGCCTATTTAATAAAATCAATAATAGTATCTACTTACTAGGAGAAAAACCAGGTAAGTATTACTTAGGTTAATCAAGGTGGTTTTTGTTAAAAAGACAGGACAACTGTGAGTAGTATCATTGCTTCAGCTGCTGTAGGACTCCAGCAAATATCTGTGTTCTCTGTCATCCTTAGTATGTTGTCTTTCTTCATGTTTAGTCCCCCAGTTCCAAAATAGCTACTGCAGCTCCAAACATCATCTCTACATCATACTACAGTAGAGGCACAAGGTGCCAGACCTTCGTGCCTCGCTACCAAATATCTATTTAGCTCTCATTAGCTGAAACTGATTTTAGTCTAGTATTTAGATGTTGGAAAAGCTAGCATAAGATTGTATTGATTGGCTTAAATCTTGGCCCATTGCCCAATACTGATCATGTTCTTACATAGTTAATTCCGTGAAAGAAGAAGCAGTATGCCACAGTCAGGCTCTTCACAGTATCTACCACACACCATTTTCCCGCTCTCTGAGAAGTTTCATGCACTTTTCATGCACTTTCCCTGATTGCTACTTCTCTCTCTCTCTCTCTTAATACTGGTTTTTATACAGTTTTGTCTTCCACTCCCTTGCCATGTGTCAAGGAGACCCTGTGTGTATGTGGGGGCAGGCAGGGAGGGAGGGAGAAAGGAAGGAAAGGAGGGTCAGGGAGGAAGAGAGACAGAGACAGACATACAGAGAGAGAGAGAAAATTGTCATCACTTTCAGCTGCTGTTAGAGATCCAGGAAGTGGGACAGGACTGTCCTCCAGGGTAGGCCACCTCTCGCTGGGTCAGTGTGGACTCTGAGAAAGCTGTACAGAGGGCATGTGGCTCAGCTCCTGGGGGTTCACCCATCATCCAGACTCTGAGCCAGGTGCTTCCTCCACAGAAGAACAGCGCTGGGCTCTGCTGAGCCTGAGTCAACAGAGCTTAGAGAACAGGAAGCTGAGCTGGTCACCCTCCCTGCTGCATGAACTCCAGGAGGACACAGCACAGTGGCTTCTCACAGTTCATCCAGCCCTTGCAAGGAAAGTCTGAGGACTTGGAGCCTCCATAGAGGGCTCCTGCACTCTAAGTGATGACTGCGCAAGTCAGGGAAGAACTGAGTACCCAGACTTTGTCTAGCCAGGGCCCTTCCCAAGGCTGCTAATGAGTCCAAGACTTTGGCAGTCTGAAGGACACACAGTCCAAAGCCAGAACCCTTGGTCTAAAGTGAGAGCCTCCAAAGAGCTGCTGACTTCCGCTGACTCTTCCTGTTTCCTCAGGCCCTTAGTACCCTCCCGAGTTTGACCTAAAGATGAAAGAAAACACTGTCATCATTGACCTCTCTTCTGGGGATATTGCTCCACAACACTGTCCACTGAAGCACTGTCCTCGGTGTATGCCTCTCCCTAACCACTGCATGAGGACTTTCCCAGAAGCCTCCCAGTGCGTCCTTGTAGCAGAGCCGAAGTGAGTTACTGCTGCAGGAAGGGCTCAGGATGGGCTCCAGTCACCTTGCACAGCGGAAGAATCGATGGGCAGTTCTCATGACCTACAGCCTTTGGTCCCTCATCTGCCGATGCCTGGCCATGTGTGTTTACATGTACGGTGGGGAAAGAGTGGTACTGGGTAATACAAGGGCAATGCTATCGGAGGGCCCCGTGATGAGGCCAACCATAGATCAGTCTTGTGCCTATTGGGAAAGCGGGAGAAGCATTGAGCCAGGAGTCAGAGTACCTGGCAGCCCAGCTCATCTCTGCCACTTGTCACCCATGTAAGGTATGTTAAGGAGATGAGGGAACTCAGGATTTATTGGTCACCTACTGTATTCCTCACACCATACGAGCTAAGAGAAAGGCTATGGGTGTATGTGATTTCATCACCACCTACAAATCTCACAGACTACCGGGGTTGGAGGAGTAGGCATCATGTGTGACAGAAGAGCAGGAAGGACTCGGGGGGGGGGGGAGGGTGGGTGTGGAGAGTATACATCAGAGGTGACGACAGAGCTGGCTTTGTAGGAGAAGCATCCGCGGTAGAAGGACACTGCTCTGCAGACTTGGGAAAGTGTGTACCGAGGACACTGCTTTGTGTGATTTGCCTGTCAGAAAATCGGCAGCTGGGAATGCCAGTCAGTGAAGCTGGAGTCTAAGCCAGGCCCTCGTATTGAATGAACAGGTACCCGGATCTGTGGGAGAGCCTATTCATGGATAAGCATGGACCTAGATCTAGGGCACAGACACTTGAACTTGAATTTGTGGAGCATTAAGACTTGCAAAAAGGCATGAAGGGCTCTGAGCAGGAAGAGCCCTTAGCCTTGCTAGGTATGATCCCCCACTGGGCATGTCTGCAGGTACTACATGTAATGACATGTGTTCTTGAGTCTTCTCCTTTTTGGGGAGGACAAGCAGATCTGAGTTGGTTTATCATGTGACCGTGGTGATTCCGTTTTGCCTCCTGATTCTCAGAACTCACATTTTGATAAAGCTGTGAATTAATTCCCTCCTTCCATTGGTGTGGCATACAGATTCAGTCTAACTGGAATTCAGAAGTCCACTCCCTTCCCTTCACTCCCTTTAAACTGAGGCTTGGTAGGCTCTGAGGCGAGACTGCAATAGTCTCAATTGTCTTCCGGACGAAGGGCCTGTGAAAGGGAAGAAACGGCTGTTGACATGGCAAGACGCCCTTGAGTTCAATCTCCAGCTCTGGCCCTCCACCTTGGTTTTCCTTGAAGTGTGCCGTTACTCTCACTGGCCAGTACAATGCCATTTATATATTAAGCGCATACTTAGTATATTCCCAAGGAACAAGTTGAAAGTCAACCAACAGCATCAGGTTTTGATACTAAGGATAAATCTGTCAAGGAAAGCAGAGACCAGAGTCTGTGTGTATAATCCCACATTTAAAAGAAAAAAAAAAAAAAAAACAATTACACTTTGTGCTTGGTGAAGGAAGGAAGGACAGAACCCCAGTGTGAAAAAGCAAGTTGTGCACCTGGGAGAGGCAGTTTCTGGATGCTTGCTTTGTCAGATAGTGAGGCTGACATGATTTTAGTCCTAATGGGGTGGTGATCCTCATTGAATTGCAGATCGTGTGAGTGACTGAAGCACCACGGGGGACCCAAATAAGTGGTGCACATGGTATGACTTAGGCTGCGTCCCTTAACCAAACTGAAGGCTGCCTTGCTCCTCCTGCCCTTTCCCAACACATGCCGCACACCTGCCACACACACACACACACACGGGTGTCTGTTCCAGGAGTGGCGTGTGGAGAGGTGCCTAGGACAACCGGGTTCGCCTTTACTGACCCACTCCTGTCTCGCTCTGTGTGCCCCACCCCACACTCTCTGGGCAGATAATGGTGCATCAGATTAGCCTGCTTTGCTGCTGCGTCAAGACCCCGATCAATTTATTGACTCTGTCAGAGTGGCTGGTACAGTAATTGTTACAAGAGAAGAATGGAAAGCGAGAGCTTTGTCCACATGAAAAATAAAAATGACGTTTGGTTCTTTTCTGCCCAGCCCTGGCCTCCCAGATCTCTATGTGTTTACACAGCGGAGGGCACTTTACTTAAGTTAATCAGCTCCTTGTACATTATTAATTGTGACAGTTGGGCTGACAGACAGGGTGGGGATGGGTGGGAAGCATTGATCCCATTCAGATGCTGTGGACCTGAGCAGGTGGAGCTCCTTCCTTATCTCGCTGCACTGGGCCCCCATCAGATCACATTTCCCTGATTGACAGCATGAACGAACGCCTCCCATCAATACAATTGATTTGGTGCAAAAGGACGAGGAAGGTTTTCAGCTGGAGATAGATGAGTTGTGGTGACGTGAAGGGGATGTCTCAAAGTCTTTCAGCTTAGAAATATAAACCAGAAGCTAAGGTGTTATCTCCCAAACACAAACAATTTGCACTCCCAGAAAAATGATTCTAGAAGAAACTTTCTACAAGTAAACAATCAGAAGATTCAGTTGAGACCATCAGTTACCCAGGGGGTATAATCAGCACTGTTTTTTTTTTTTGTTTGTTTGTTTTTGTTTTTTTTTTTTGGGGGGGTGGCTATCACTAATTTCTTGTGGGGAATTTTCTGGCTAAGTGTACATCTTTGAAAGACATTTCATTAAAGTTCAATTTTCATGGCTTCAACCTGCAAACCCTAACATAAATCCTATGTGAATGGACGAAGCTGAGTGGGTGTCACTTGTGACCTGGAAATAAAAGGTCAACCATTGAATTTATAGCTTTTTTAGTGAAAAGAACGTAAAGATTCTTGCCAACTGGAGTGAATCCATATTTTAATGTTTCCCAGTTAAGATTATGAAATCTAGGGATTAGGATCATGCTGTTCAGTGAAGGTCAAACTTTAAACATGATGGGCTAAGTGTCATTCCCATGGGGTAGAAGATAAAACCTTTGCTGCCCTTGGCAGTCCAGAATGACTTGCCCATGACCATTAACTAAGGTTTAGGGATTCTACCATCATTACTAAGCCTAATGGTGATTGCTACACTAATTAACTATATTACTAAACCACTCTGTTCTTCTCCTGCAATGTCCCCAAACAGTAATAGTAAGTTGAATGCTATCAAATAATTCTCGTATGTAATCGGGAATGAGTGGAGATGGAGAGCCAGGTCATGATGAAGGCCTTCTTTTGGGGAAAGAGACTGGCTGTTTTCTGAGTAAGAGTAACAGGCAGAGCACTTTCCCAACACCAAGAGCTGCTGCAACTTCAGGCCTACCTGAGGTGTCATTCAGCAACACCAAGTCTGCAAATTAAAAAGAAAACAGGCACACATTTCTCTTTCAGATTTTTATAACCTTTTTAGGGTGAAAAATAAATAAATAAATAAATAAATAAATAAATAAATAAATAAATAGGTAGATAGATAAATAAATAAATAAATGAGTAAATAAATAAAAGGGTTGTTTTGCCAGACCTTTGCTTTCTCTGTTGCAGAGCTCTAAATTATCCAATTTGGATTTTTACAAAAAAAGAGAGGGACGGTTTTTTTAATATCTTGATGTGGATTGCGGGTTATTTATGTACCTTGCACAATCTTTAAATCCATTTCAAGATGCAGGCATCTTTTGAGGTTGAAGAAATGACCCGGAAGCTGGTAATTCTCTTAAAGATTAGAACACCTTGTTTCACTATAGAAGTTTAACTGTATGTTGAATTAAAGTCTTTATCACTTTAATAAAATAACACCTCTCAGTAAAGGGACCAAAGCGCTGGAGGTGAAATAGCTCACAGGCCACAAACCTCACCCAGGACAGAGACCAGGAATCTGCTGCAGAGGGAGAAGGAGCTGGTGGCATAGTGCATGGCTTGGGAACATGGTTTCTATTTTACAGATGCGTTATATGAAAGCCCGGTGTCCATTAAATCGTGGTTCCCTCCTTCCTAATTCTGCGACCCTTTACAGCGCCTCATGCTGCGGCGACCCCAACCATAAAATTATTTTGTTGCTACTTCATAGCTGTAATTTTGCTACTTTTATGAATCATAATGTAAATGTCTGTGTTTTCTGATGGTTTAGATGATACCTGTGAAAGGATGGTTTGGCCCCCTCCCTCCACAAGTTGAGAACCACTGCAATAGAGTGACCCAAGTGGGACCTACTGTGGTGTGTCTGTGTGTGTGTGTGTGTGTGTGTGTGTGTGTGTGTGTGTGTGTGTCTGTATCTGTGTGTGTGTGTGTGTCTGTCACTGTGTCTGTGTATGTGTGTGTGTGTGTAAGAGCTGTCCATGCTCTCCGGTGGCTTCTATTTTGCACAGTTTTGTATGCTCTGTCCTTCACAATGCAGACAAAGGTTAACATTCCCATCACCACATAGGCAAGCACTCTTAGTGCCTTTACATGTGATGAGAAATAGGAAGGACCTTTGATTTAAAGTTCAACATTTACATTTGTAATTTTGACTAATTTCTATGCTTGCATTAATTAAATTGAAATTGTTTAATTAGAATAAGATGAAATTGATCATTAGGATTAATTTAACCTGATAGGCTTTGTGTGTCTTTCTAGGCAAATATTATGAAATATGGTGATGACAAATCAATGAGAGGTCTGACTTTACATCTTCTCTGCTGTCTGGCTTGTAGCGGGGATTTTGTTCTCCCTCCCCTCATCGCCATCCAGCCAAAGCCACCATGTATATCTCTGTTAGCTTCTTCCCAAATATTTTCCCCTGTCAAAGTGTGAAGAAGAAGTGGGTTCTGTTTGCACGTCCCCTAATGACATCATAGTTCTCCAACCCAGCATCTTCCAGGAAGGCTGTTTGCTTGGCTCCTCCCCTGGGCTTTGCCTCACAGTGACCTTTGCCAACCAAGGGCTACTGGACAGAAGTCCTCATAGAGCTCTCTAAACTCCTCTGGCCTGGAGTCAGGGCTAGAAAATCTAGACTGGTTTTACCAGTTCCTTGCTGCTTTCTTTGAGTAGGAACCACGCATGGCATCAGCGGGGGGGGGGGGGGGGGGGGGTCCCAAGTGCTGAGTAACTAAGTCTGAGGCAGTGTGAGAGAGAAGCCATTCCTCCATGTGCATAATTTACTTCAGGAGGCTGCTTGCTCACTTTGCTCCCTTTCCTTCAGGAGAGCTAAGTTTCTAGGATTGGCAGTACCTCTGTTGCTTGCAGAACAAAAGGATGAGAGTACTGTTCATAGAAGAGGCAGCATAAACCAGCACTCAGTCCACACACACACATGTAAACAAGTGTAAAGCATTTTTGAACTATCAAATGATTTTGCTTTCAAAGCAATTAGGAGTTTCAGTTTCCTCCCACCCACCATTTTGCAAGACATTGGCAGCGGCACTGAATACCTTTCCTCAATGTCAAGTGCTCCCTGGCCATGGACAATGGACCAAAATTATTATTAGCACTTATGAAAAAGAAGAGAGACAAAAACCAGACAAATGAGCACATCTCCTACGCAGACTGTCATCAATTTGCAGATAGGATGTCAGTCCTGGGTGGACACTAGGACCTTCTTCAGAGCTATAAGCACTGATGCCGTCACATAGGTAAACTACTACCCAGAGAAAACAGACCCAAACCCATTTCTGTACAACACGGATCCCGCTTTACTTGTGTCCACATTACATGGAATAAACTTACAAATTTTATAGTGAGAGGTTTGATTTGCAGCATGTTTCAGTTTGAAACGTTGGATTTTTTTTCAGCATGGGAGTGAACTGAGTTCAAGGGATTGAGATAGAGTATGACGAAGCATAGAGCCAGTGTGCGTGCGCTATTGCCTGCTAAGAAAAGCCTGCAAGCCAAGAGATTTCTGTCTTGCCACAGATAGAGAGGAATCCACTCCCCTGCCTCAGCTCTAATCTCCTGGACCTGCCAGGACGATCAGACGACAAACAGTGTTTATGCCTTGTTTCATTTCATCCTCACACCCACCATGGCAGGAAGGAGGTCTCAGGCCCCTCTTAACTGACATGCAAAAGCAATGATAGAGATCGATCCCCTGACTCTGCCCTAACCCACCATTTCCCGAGCCCCACAGCACACACAGCAGCAGTGATTCTTAACTGTGTGTGTCCGGAGTCCCCCTGGAGGGTGCTGCTGCTGAACCTGGGAACCAGCAAGCTAGAGAAGTGTGTAAACAGATACCATGAGAGGACAGTCAGTATCAGCGTTACTGTGTGCTGTCCTCAGCCGCTTGATAAATTCTCACGCAGAGAGAAGACAGGAAACAGAGTCCTTCATTCACTTTTTCTTGCTGCAATTCATGAAGACCATGGCCGTCTCCTCTGGCCTCCTGGATCCTTGCAGTGTCAGCCTTGGCTAGCCAGGAACCAGCTCCCTCCATCTCGATTCCTAGGGAACAACTTAGAATCTCACCTTTGGTTCTTCCTCTTAGGTGCACGTTTATTGGCTTGTAATTCCCAAAGTATTGTTGGCCTCAAAAACCTCTTGTGGTTTTTTTGTTTGCTTGTTTGTTTGTTTGTTTGTTTGTTGAAAATATAAAATGAGATTTGGGAGGTTGGAAACAGTTTTCTAACAACTTTTCAACTTCACACACAAGATAGAAAAATGTATAAGGAAACCTGCATCTTCATATCAGAAAAGAATAAATGTGTGCTGGCCGCCTCCACAAAAAGCTGAAAATAATTGCTGAAAACTTGAAGTCATAGCAATGGAGTTCTAGAATATGCATCTAGAATCCATGATTCACCCCTGTACTGTGATTGTAATTCAAACACCTGATAGGAAAACCTGGGAAGATCTAGTCTGTTGGTCCTGCATCGTCTCTCTCCTCTGACCTCAAAGGTAGGTCTGCAGAAATGTTCATGGCAACAACAGTGCAACGTTGCTGGCAGCCTCTGAGAAGTCTGTTGTGCCTGAGAAAGGAGCCCAGATTCCATCCTTAAAACATTCCTGCACCAAGCCCTGGAAACTAGCACTGTGTGCCGGCACAGTTCAGAGAGAACACATGTAAATGAGGCTGTGTTGTAAACTCTGGATGAGCATTTTATTTAGTTTAACCCTGAACTTGAACTCAAAAATTTGTTCCTGCAGAACAATACAGAAAAGTTGATGTGGTTGAACAGGAAGGCATATTTTAGCCCAGACAGTTCACTTCTTTAACAGTAAGGAAAAGTTGAATTTTTTTTTTTTTTTTAACTGAAGCATCTTCTAGAATAGCGTAGTTTGGCATATCTGCAAGATGTTTATAATTGCCAAGTCAGAATGAAAGCGGGTGTACATCATTTGAACCTGCCACCATTCTGGTGAAATAAACAATAGGCTCTCCTATTAGTATGGTACTTTACCAGGGGGAAAGGACCCTTAAAAGACGTGACAAACACTCAATAGTCTTAAAGTCTGTATTCATTTTATTAAGCAGCAGCACAGTGATCGTAGGCATAGGCGACATCTCCAAGCTAGTCCTTGACGTGTGCTCTGAACTGCTCCTAGATTTCCATCGCTGGTAGAGCACTACCAACTGGAACTTCAGCCAGAAAGCCAAGTAGCAGTAGCCTTGCTTATATGCCTGGTTCTACACATTTTGAGTCTTTGCTTTTGAGATGATCTATTCAGAAATCCTTATTAAGAAGGTAAAGATAAGTACTCCGTGCTGGGCTGAATATCTTCACTCCAAGTCACTCTGCCTGTCTATGTTTCATTCATGACCAAATCACTGGTAAGATTCTTCAGGTTGACCCTGGGGCACACCTGTGGGGTCTTTACCTTGTATTCCAATGCCATAGACTGCGTCTTTGCAGCTCCTGGAAATACTTGGAAATCTGAATTGTTTGCAGTAATGAGTATAGTTACAGATGTATTCCACACACTCCGAAGGAAATAAATCTAAGCATAAAAGCATGTGCTCTTTCAGCATTGAGGAAAAAAGAAAGAACAGTCATTGAAGTTGTAAACTACCCCATGTAGCCATGTTTTACCAGTCACTTGTTAACCCAGGCAAGGTGCGCTGGAAAACTCTAAATCCTGCCACTGGCTCTGGAGGAGGAGGCAAGCATTGTTCTTTAGCCCTGGCTGGGGGCTGAGAGGGTGTGCTGGGCTGCCATTAGCCAGGGTTGTCAGCAGAGGTGAGCCAACCGGTAATCCCCACTTCCCATCCACACCGTCTCCGGCTGCCCTAATGATTGCTCACATTTAGGTCAGTTCAGCTGGTTTGTAGGATTGTTTTGCTTTGTTTTGTTGAGTTTATTTCCAGCAGCCTGAGGTGCACAAAAGTTAAGCTGGGCCCCTTGCATTCTGCAAAGCTCCAGTGGAGTTTTCCGAGGAGGTGCTTCCTCTAACCTCAGTGCGGGGGCATGAGTACTCTAAGCCTTCTCAAGGGTCACTGCCACATGGTAGGCAAGGAAGAGATGATCCCTGGACCAGTGGGATCTAAAAGCACGTGTTCTGGAAGGAGAAGACAGATAGAGGAGTGGCAAGCTTTGCAGTGTAGACAGAGAAAGAAACACCACAGCCAGTGACAGGCCTGGGTTTTAGTCCAGGGGCCCTGGCTCCAGACCTGTACCCAGTTGTGCTGCACAGCACTCCCAATCTTCGTTTTCAGGAATTCAAAAACTGCAAAGCTACAGCTTCCTCTGTGGTCTGCTCAGACTGCCTCTGAGCCTGCCTTTGGGGCACTGTAGAAACTTCTGTTCCAGCCTGCCAAAGGGTTATGGCTTGCTTCCCTCTTCCTTCCTTTTGTGGGTGAGTGGAGCAGGAAGTACTGTTGGTTTGGACAGCCTTTGAGAGATTGGGGTCTTCTGTGATTCCTCTGCGGGCTTACCACAGGTCTGGAGGAAGGCTGGAGGTGGAAAGTAGGAAACCAGACCAGAAAGGAAAAAAAACAGAGACAGTGCACAGAGGGCAGAAGCAAAGAGGTGTGCACAGGGCCAGACAGGAGGCTCCTGCTGGGCAGAAAACTCCAAAATGGCTGGGGATGGTGGCACATGCCTGTAATGTCAGTATTTTGGGGAGTACAGGCAGTTGGATGAGAGGCTTGCAGTCCTCCTAGGCTGCGTGGTGACTTCAAGGCCAGTCTGTGTTACATGTAACCCTGCCTTAAAACAACAGCCATGTATCAAGGTGTCATAGAGTCACAAAGGCACCAGGGGCTGCAGGGTGAGAGCTGGAGTTTGTTGCTGGCAGCAGGCCAGGTCTCCTGGCACTCGGCTGCAGGATGCCTGTGGGAGAATTCTGAAATAGCTGGGCTCCGAACTTCACGTTCTTTTTCCCTTTCCTGGCTTTATCTACCTACAGGATGAGAATGGCAATCCTCGACCCCAGCCATGTCTGGGAGGAATAGCTTTGGTAGAATGGAAGTTACTAGAATGAGGACCACCCTCTGCTGAGCACCAACCTCCTGTCCCCTGCCTACCTCTTCAAACAGAAAAGTTAGCTCCCTGGGCCACATTCAGCCAACCCCAAGTGTGGCTGTCTGCCCTTGTTAGACAGCAGGCATTTAATAAAAATTGGAATCCAATATGTAGAAAACAAAACTTTTTTTTTTTTTTCATTTTGTCACTCCCCAGGAAGTCATGTTCCTTTCTTGCCCCTACTCTATACAACTTTCTTCCTGCAAAAAGGAAAAAAGTTGGGGAAAAGCATACTTGAATGAGAAAATCAAAACTTACAAAGGGCTAGGCCCTGCCTTTTAAGACAGACAGAAGCCACTAATAAAGCCTTCTTTGTGTCTTAAGAGCAAACCTGCCTCTTAGGACTGACTTCCCCTACGGGAAAGGGTGTGTCTTAGGTATCTAGGCATTAAAATACAACACTTAATGAAATGGGAAGAAAAATCATCTTTTGTCTTGCTTGCACGGGAGAGAAGTACTCGTGGCTTGATGCTTCCTCATATGTTTATCTTTTGTTGAATCAAAATATAAAAGCATAGAACCCAGGGAGAATATTGAATCCAAGGCTCCCTACACAGACTCGTGGGCGTGCTCACATACACACACACACGTTCTCCACGCCACATTCACAGCACGTTTTCCAGGGCCAAACTGTCCTGCCACCACTTCAGCTCCACAGCCTAGCCCAGGAGATAGGAAGGAGCTCAGGACAATTTCATCAGGTCCTTGTCCCCTTAATCTCCACACCGCACCTCAGATCTCAGGCAGCTTCCGTGGCGCAGCCTCACTTTAATGGATAGAATCTATTTTTCATGAAAAAGCAGGAAATAAGCTGTCTCTTTCATAAAAAGATTTACAAAATGTAATCATTGTTGAAATATTCCCTTTGAACTGCCGTGTCCACGGGGGTCACCAGCCCCCAGAGGCCGGCTTCATTAGAGCCTCCTCCCAAGCGCTCCAGAAGGGCAGGTATGCTGGGGGGGGCGCCCCGCTTTGATGTCTTCAATGAATGAAAGAAAAGCACAATGAAAAAGAGCTGTTGATCAAGCATAAAATACTCTTTAAGCTGACAGAATGGCAGCGTTAACACACCCTAAGCTGCTTTTACTCCCCCCCCCTTTCCTCACGTTTTCCTGTGCTTTATGTACAGTGGGGGTTTGTGTTTTATAAGAAGTCTCTGATCTATGTAGTATGCCGTTCACCAACAAAAACCAAAATAGGATTGTTTCTGTCCCACTCGGTTTCCTGACTACTCCCTGTCTCCCTCCCTCCCTCCCTGCCTCCCTCCCTCCCTGCATTGCCCCTCAGCCCCAGCCTGGAAGGCCTGCAGTTTAGCCTGATGCTTTTCAGCGGCTCCAGCCAGTTCCTTTTGTGTCACAGGTTTCTCCGCTCTGATTTTAACACTGCAATTAAAGACAGATTTTTATTTTCTCAAGAACTTTCCCTTGCAACTAGAAAAAGGAGCTGGCGCAGCTGCCACTTGCAACTTATATATATATATTTATATATATATATATATATATATATATATATATATATATATATATATAACATATATATATTTCATTCAAGGCAAGAAAACGCTGGTTTGGGTGACCACTTTCTTAGGAAATGGGTCCTCTTTAGGCCGACAGGGACCCTTAGGGCCAGCCATATTTAACAGCTAGAGAGCCCAGATCTTGGTTTCCTGAACTTGCCCCCAGTCATGTATCACCTCATTAATCCCCTCGAAATGGGTAAAGATATTTCCATTCCTTGAAGTTGAAAAGTGAGACACAAAGGTGCCAACAACCTTGCCTAAGGTCACCTAGTTAGCCCACAGAGTGCAGGTGCCAGTATTGCCGCGAGGCTGGATGTGAGAGGCCAAGTGTGCACCGTGGGAAATAGCCCTCCAGTGGGTCCTCAGAGCAAACACAAGTGGGCCAAAGGGCAATTTACACAGAAGTCCTTGGTCTCACGGGGGTGAGAGTGACACAGGAAAATACAAAGGAAGACCAAACAGAAAATCGACTTGGTGGTAAGGGTGACACCAGAGCAAGCTGGGATAACAGGGCTGGGTAGTGCGCACACGCTCAGAGTTTGTAGGTACTGGAAGGTTTATTGGGTAGAAAGATTAGTGCTTTCCCATGCTGAGGTTTGAACCAAAGCAGAGATCTTGGCTGGGAGCAGCATAGCCGTTCTCCAGGGAGCAGTGGTTTGGACAAGTGCTGTGTATGTAGCAAGCAGGCAGAAGGCCATGTTACAAAACTGTTGCACAGGCTACTGACGCAGTTGGCCACAGCTGGCCCCATTGCAACAGCCCTTCAGTCAGAGCTGCCCGGGGCAGCCCCTGGAGACGTGTGCCTCTCTGGGGGGGGGGGGGGGGTGCCTGTCACTGCAGGAGGCCAAAGCATGTGCTCTGAGCCTGTATGTGGCCTAGCTGTGCTATGGACACCCAGGAGATGTACTGTCTCACTGGGGTTAGCTGGCGCCTGCTTGTTCTTCTTCCTTAACAGTATTTGTTCAGCACTTCCTCTGCTAGCCACTGGGCAAGACCCGGGAGTTGCCACACCTGAAAACATACGTAGCTTTCTTGGGAAGAAACAGACTGTCATAGTCCCACCAAAGTAACAGGCGAAGTCTGTGTGTCAAGGCCCTAAATATGACCCCTCAGGGAAAATAAAAATTAAAAAATGGAACATCTGGGCACTGGCAAGATGGCTCAGCAGGTAAAGGTGCTTACTTCGAAGCCCGACAACCTGAGCTCGCTCCCTAAAACCCACATGATAGAAAAGGAGAACTGGCTTCTACAAGGTACCCTCTCACCCCCACAGCCCACCAGGACACACACACACACACACACACACACACACACACACACACACAAATATCATTTTAATTTTTTCAAAGAAAAGGGGTTTATTTAGTCTTAGACCCTGAGGACAAGCAAGTGTTAATATGGCACGGAAAAGGCATAGCCTGTGCCTAGGGTCCAACAGGGAGGAAGCATTTGGCTTTGGGGGATCTGGAAGGAGTTTAACACAGTACAAGTGGTGAAAAGATAAGGCTACAAAGGTAAGCAAGGCCACTCATGGACCATTAATGTTTTAATAGTTTCCTGTACAATAAACAAGTCTTGGTTTAGAGTTATTGAAAACAGGCTTTCTTTAATTAACAAAATAAAATCAGACAAGAAAAATGGCTGTGGAGATCAAAGCCTGAGGCTGGCAATACCCATAACTAACACCTGTGTACAGCAAGTCCCCCTCTCCTGAAACCGGCGCCAACCACTGCCATCTCTCATTCTCAGCACTCCAGGGTCACTGGCACAGAGCTCTTCACACGTGATGCCGCACATCCCATCCACGGAATACAGTGTGGGGGGCTTTGGACATTTGGCCTAAGCAGTCAACAAAAGTTTATCAAGATCCCTCGAGAAATTCTGACTGGCATAGAAGTCTAAAGCCAGCCCCTTCCTGCTGGGCACTAAAGCCTTTAAAGGCAGATGCCACATTTTCTTTCCCCCTCACAATCCCAGACCCTCATTGTAGGCTCTTGATACTTACTGACCAAGTGACTAATGGCTCCCAAATGGTTGGTCCTAAAAGGAGACTCTGGGAGTCCACACAGAGGTCTGTCTACTCCTTCTGTGTCAGAGACGGGGGTGCCCCCCCCCCCGGCTTTTGGCCGATTTGCCAAGGACAACTCATTTGTGCTAAATAGTAGGCTTAGTTCATGCAAACAAGAACAGGAAGCCAAAAATGACTGACTGACTGGATTAGCTGGATCCAGCAGAGGTGGTCTCACCAAGAGGGACAACATGGTAGACATCAGTGCAGATCTGCTTGCCGCGTCCCTTGTGGGGCTGGTAGGGAGTGATGTGTCGGAGGGGGCAGCTTCCTGTATTTTTGTGTTTCCGTTTATGTGTGTAAATGTCCTTAAATAACCCACCTCACCAGGAGAAGAAAGCTGTGTCACACCCAGTTCTGGATTCCACATTAACAACCTCCTTCCGTGCAGTGTTAAACTTTGCCCTTGAGGCCTTTTGTTCAACTTTTTAATTTGAAAAACAGATTTTGCCGTCACAGTCTGTCCTGCCCTCCGCAGCACCCCCCCCCTTTCCTCAAGTGAAATATAATTATCTCCGATCTATTTCTTTCTTGGTTTCAAAATGTAAGCCCTGCCCTCTGAGTCGAAAGGGAGAATGTGAAAGAAGTTGATGTGTTAGAATATTGGTCTTTGACAAGAAGGTAAGTCCCTTGGCTTCGCCTCCCATCTCCAGTAGACTCAGGACCAACTCCATTTTGTAATTGTTCACAACAAGGCACAAGAGAAGAAACAGACTGCCACTGCCACGGTGCCTGCTGCCATCTCAACCCTCTTGTTTAGGATGCAGCGGGATGGAGGCTGTTTACGGTTCGTAAATTCTGACTACTGTGAGCATTCCAGAATCCCCACAGAATGGAGCTGGAACTTTCATGGAGCTGTAAATTAAGGGGCGGGAAGTGTGATAAAACTCCTAAGAGAACCGTGCTGCAATGGTTAAAAGAAATTTTATAAGCACGTTCAGCGCAGAGCTGTTTTGCATTACATGAGTTGAATACCTTAGGGACGCCACATCTGCAGGCACTTTATTAAATCCTGAGTCAGCACTTTCCAACCTGATGAGATTACTTCTCCATCTGACCGGCTAGAAGGAAAGCTGAGCTCTTGTCTTGGGCTGCAGATTTCTTTTGATGTTTCACCTTGAGCACTGAAAGAGGACAGGTCCAGGTCCCCCCCTCCCACCCCTGGTACATCCCAAGCTGTGGACATTGCGAATGTAACTGGCTCTTTTTTTTTTTTTTTTTTTAACTAGAGCCTTTGTGAGAGTGTGGATTTATGGGCCACCAAATCAACTGTAGTTGAATGTTCCTGCGGGGGTGGGGGGTGAAGGTAGGGGGATAGATCAAAGCTCAATGTTTACTTCCTCAATGTAAATGTATCAAGATAACATTCTCCAATGCTGTACTGTAATATGGCCACTCTTTGCAGATAAGGGACAGAGATTCTTTTGTAGTCCTAGATACAGTAGGGCAGGTTAGGGGACTATAAAGTCTGAAGGCAGAAGCTATATGAAACCCAAGCGGATGTCAGATGCGAGGATGATTTTCTGACTCTCCACAGATGAATTTTGTTCTTTCGTGTGCCAGTATTTTCCCAACAACTTGATTCAACCCAAGAACTGATCAGTCTCTGATTCCTTCTCTGTTTTTCTGCCCCAAGAAGGAAGGTACAGAGTCATTCTTTAGTGAGTGTTCTCAAACTTGCAATGTTTTTTGAGTAACAGTGATTTATAGGAAAATGCCACAAGAAAAAAAAATGGCTTTTTCTGCCTTTTATGACGTGATTAGCTCATGGAAGTTTGTAGAAATCCAGGAGCACCTGTGTGGGTGGCTGTCATACTCGTCATCACCGTGACCAGTGTTTTCAACTAGAAACTGATAGAAAATTTGACAAAATGGATGAATTTCTTCTTGTCACGACTGTTTTTCTGTTGTATTTCTGTAGATTGTTTCCTAAGAGACCTCATTCAAAAATGAAAAAGGAAAAGGGAAAGGAGAGCGCATGGGTGGTTCCCCTATCTGACTTTGCATTCTGGAAGCACTCGGTCAAGTAGCTGGGTTAATTGTCACCAAGATCAGTGTGATGTTGAAATAAGTACTAATGGTCAAATTACAGGAGTGAAAAGTGGAAGAATAGGTTTTGGTTTGGGCCTGAAAGGGTTAATTAAGGTTTTTTCACGGGTTATTAGAGACCCCCAACCCCTGCCTTAGGAGTCATATTGACAGCCCACCACAGGGCTGCTTGGCTCCGCTATTGACATGTTGCTGGTAGGAGCACAATAGCCTCAGTATCTTCAAATCATTGCTAAAATCATCTCAAGGAAAAAAAAAAGTTCCCAAGCTTCAACATTAGACAAAAGCCCCGGGAGTTGCAGTGTGCAGCTCAAAAACCCGGAGTCAGCAACTTCTATTGATTAAAAACTAACCTTTAAAGTAACTCTGAGAGTGTGTGGTTAGCATTTAAATTTAAACATGTCATGAGTTGATTTGTGTTGGTGAATACCAACTCAGAAGGAGTAACATTCACAGCCCAGTTTTTTTTTTTTTCTAACTCCCTTAAGCAGCTAAAGTATTTCATGAAATGTCAATAGGGCAAACAGAAAAAGGGGAGGGGCCAAAGCGGGGCCTCATAGTTTTCTTTCCCATGCAAATATTCACCCCCCAAAGAAAAGTGTGGAGAGGGAAACACAATAATTAGTCCTTTGTCTAACTTTCTCAAATGCCAAAGAAAGACAGATTAATTAAATATACAACAGTGTTGGTTTTTGGAGTGGGGGTCCAGCTTGCTGGGTAGGTCATAAATTAGCCAGAATAAATACTTCAGTGTGTTTGCAGTGGCCCTGCGACGTCAGAACCACTGGAAGGTTGGTGGGAGGAGAGTGGAGGGTTTCTTGCTAATGATAGTCACGTCTGGGTCTGTCTGGTTGCTAAGAGCAACCAGACATGATGTAACACCAGGATGAACTTGAACTTGGGGGACTTGAAAAGAGAACAATAGACCAGAGCAATCAATAAAGCCTATTTCAGTGAAGGGTTACAGAGCTGCTCTGGGGTAACCTTGTGGGCGAGGCACACACTGAATAGTAAGATGTGTGAAGAAACTTTTTTTTTTCTTTGTTGCTTTGCTTTGCTTTTTAACAGAAGTACAGGGCGCTGCTGATTTTTGCAGTACCCGGAGTCCAGGAACTCTGGGACGGAAAACTGCTCCCCCTGCTGACTCGCCCAGGTCCCAGGCCTTTACTTCAAGAGTGTCAGTCTGAGGCAGTCTGGAATCTCACAACTGCCTTAGAAAGCATGCGAAAAGATTGAGACCAGCACTGGCCGCTCCGTTTGACACTGTTCTGTGTAAAGAACAAATATGGAAAGTGGGCCTGTGTCAGCTATCAGGAGAGACTTAAAACAGATATAGCTTGGGGTCTCCTTGCCTCCCCTTCCTCACTCATCTTTCTTTTGTCCACTTAGATTTAGGTCATGTGCACTTGCCAGGATGATTTCTTTGCCAGATATAAGCAGCTTTATTGTCTTCCTTAAAGTGCATGGTCAGAGAGTAAAGAGTAGCATCTACAATCCTACAGGATGAGTACTTTTATGGTTTGAGCTTAGTTTTTCTTTTTTTTTTTTTTTTTTTTTTAAGCTGCTTTGGAAATCAAAGGTAGCTTGTGTGACCAGGAAATCTTACACCAACCTTCATAGAGCTATCATTTAGCCATTTATCCCTGGGATCAAAGGAGTCCCGACTTTCCCTAATTGAATCTCTCTGACAAGAGCAAGCCTTAGCCCTCTGGAATCAGTTCTGACGTAACCCTTGCTGATGCTTTCAGTGCAGAGCTCAGGGCCATTAGCTTTGCGAGGAAACTGGTAGGTTTTCCGACTCCTGACAAAAGTACAGAATTCTTCAGAGTTCTTAGAGAAAAGTTGGCAGAACAGATACAATTTTAACTTTCCTTAAGGAACTTAATTTTGAGATTGGTCATTTTGTTTAGCTAACTCCCTTTGTTGGTAAAGAAATGGCAGCACACACGAAGGTGATCACCTGGATGTCTATGACAGGAACATAAGACTGGGTCAACAAGCTGACAGACAGCTGCAGGCTCATGTCGAGTGGACAGAAACATGAATGAGGCCTAAGCAGTGGCCTCGTCTTCCCCTTAAACTTGATACTCCAATACAGTACAGTCTTGCTTCTTGTGTATCTTTTCCAAGTATATAATTTTAAGTATGTTCAGCTGAAAGGAAGATAAATTTGCACCATGCAGTCTCCATTATGACAAGGCAGAGGAGCAGAGAGGACCATTCCAGATTCCCCGCCCCCTGGGTCAACAATGAGTTTCCCACCAGACCTTTCTGAATTGGCTGCTATCAATGGCCACCTTCAAAATGTTGTGTTCAAATGTTTAACACCCGTCTTTGTCACCTACACCTCACTGAAAAATATGTTGAGAAAATCATGGAAGTAGCTATTCGATACAGCCCCTAACCTCACCCTTCAGCTACTGTCCATGCAATTTATTTCTCATTCTTGAGCTAGATACTAAGTTTCCCAGGTTCTGAGCTAGGTGCTAACATAGCCAGGTTACAAAGCCTGATGTGCATGTCACGTGGCCAGAATAACTTCCCTGGGTAAGTTATACTGAAAACGTTGGCAAACCCCACCAAAGGCAACAATTTTAATGGCAGAGGAGTAAGATAAATTTGGGTGGCTTGACACTAACATTTGCCATTCCTTGTCCACGTGAACCCCCATGGTCAGTTCTGATCCCACAGTTAAAAGAGCAACTTTCAAAATAGTTTTACAAAACCAAACGTGTGTGTGTGTGTGTGTGTGTGTGTGTGTGTGTGTGTGTGTGTGTG
>NW_026595708.1:0-29726 GCF_907164565.1 Psammomys obesus
CTTATCTTGAACACTTAACATATAACCTAGGTCAGGAAAAAAAAAAAAGGATATGGGCTACTAAATACACATAGGAAAAATATATAAGCAGAATATTAACTATTAACAGTGAAATATCTGCCATATCATTCATAAAATCCAATAATCCTCAGCATCTAAGACTTGTTCAAATGCTCTGTCAGAGAGGCCCTTAGTGGCCTACATGGCTGCTGGCCTTGTGTCCACCATCTCCTCCCTCGCAGCCCCTCTTGCTTTATCCATGCCCCATCTGCTATACTATCTTCTTCCACTAGAGTCTGCACTCCATGAGAGTGTGACTTGGCCCATCTCTTACACTGCTGTATCCCTAACAGTGCATAATAGAACATAATAGGTGTTCAATAAATATTGACTGGATGAGTGAATGGCGCTTTCTTAAATACTCAAAAGCAGAATTTGCTGCCAACAGTCCTCTAAAAATTGGTATTTCCTATATTTTTAACCTGTAGGCTTTCTGTCAAATCTAATTACTAGAAAATCATGGGAAAGATAATTGCTATGGCTCAGCTAAGCATCTCATTGATTAGTAGCAGGGCATCAAACTATATTGCAACTTTCCTCCTTAACAGGCTTTCCTTTAAATAAACCAGATATTTTTTAAGGTAATTGACAAGAATAGTGTTTATTGGCAATTAGGGAAGGAAGAAAGAAGCCAAGAGGGAAGGGACAGTGGTCAGTGCATAGGAAGCCACAGTGAAATAGGAATCTACACATTGTCACATAGTAAGGCACTACATTCAATGATATGATACATGGTATATGATGATAATGATACACTTAACGATACGAATATCTCAAAATAATGAAAAGAATTTGACTATTACTATGACAAATAAATGGTAACCATTTGAGATGATAGATATCCTAACTCCCCTGATCTCATCATTAGGCAAAGTGTCCATGCATCAAAACACCGCACTCTTCCTCCATAAATATGCATGGCAACTTGTCAATGAGATATAACTCTATATTATTTCAAAGAAAATTATAAAAGATAATTCATGATGGGTGATCTATTTTTATAAGGTGTTTATATAGTTTAGATTATCTGTTTTTATAAAGTGTTTTATGTAGCTTGGATGATCTCCCTACTTTACTAGTGTTGGGAATTTCCACTCTTCCATCTCTACTTTTCTCTTACACAATCATATGTAAGCACCAAGCCACTGCTATCTGAGGACCAGTAACTGGGCACCACAGGAATTGTCTCTGAAATGTGCCTGCGACCACCCAGATCTCAGATGCTGAGAGTACCAGCTTTGGCCCCGGTATGGGAAAGTCACTTAATTTTAAATGTTATGCTCTCAAGCCCTTCTCCCTGTGTTTAGCAGCAATGTCTTAAAAATTATCCCAAATGGATAGAAACCTACCCATTTCACATGGATCAAAGCAGACCACATACTGGGTAACTCCTGACCCTCAATACAATAAAGAAAACTGCCCTCGGTTTTCCCTTCCTCTCCTGTTCCCTCCCTCCAGCCCCCTGCCCTCTCTTCTTACCACTATAAGGCAAATCAAGTCATGGAATATTATCAAGAGCCAACTGTGCTCTTGATACAAAAATGACTCCACTGAGCACCTGTCTCTAAGGCCAAATCTCTGAACACCCTCAGGGGTTAGCTACTCTACCAATTATCATGATCACTCTTTATTATCTCAGCCGCACCTCTGTCTGATAAGTGGTACTGTCAGCTGAGCTGATGGAAGCCAAACTCCTCTGTAAAGTTAATTTCTAATCATGTGAAAATCTGTCTCTAGGATTATGAATGGGACAGACCTTACTCAGATGGTGGTAGTTAAAAGAGAGCTATGAATCTCAGTGAGAATTAGGATTAGTTCCTTTTTTATATAAATAATTTATTCGCTTTGTATCCCGATTGTAGCCCTCTCCTTTGCCTCCTTTTGGACCCACCCTTCCTCCCTCTTCCCCCCTCTTCTCTTCACCTAGTCCACAGAAAGGGGGACCTCCTCTCCTACCATCTGACCCTAACCTATCAAGTCTCATAAGGACTGCCTGCATCCTCTTCCTTTGTGGCCTGGCAAGGCTGCCTCACCATGGAGTAGTGATCAAAGAGTGGGCAGCAGAGTCCATGTCAGAGACATCCCCTGCTTCCCTTACTAGGGAACCCACATGGAAACTGAACTACCTATTGGCTACGTCTGAGCAGGGGGTCCAGGTCCTCTCCATGCATGGTCATTGATTGGTACATCAGGACCCCCTGGACCCAGATTTGTTAGCTCTTTTGGTCTCCTTGTGAAGCTCCTGTCCCCTCCAGTTCATTCTATCTCCCCATTCTCCCATAAGACTCCCTGTGTTCTGTCCTAAGTTTGGCTGTGAGTCTCTGCATGTGTTTTGATCCCCTGCTGGGTGGAGCTTTCAGAGGGACATCCTATTCCCTCTCTTCATCCACTTCTGGTGTCTATTCTATTTGCTCTTCTGAATGAGAATTAAGCATCCTCCCTAGGGTCCTCCTTGTTATTTAGCTTCTTTAGGTCTATGGATTTTAGTATGGTTATCTCGTATTATATGGCTAATATCTGCTTATAAGTGAGTATATACCAGGGGTGTCTTTCTGCTTCTGGGTTGCTTCAGTCAGGATGATCTTTTTTAGTTCTATCTATTTGCCTTCAAATTTCATGATGTCCTTGTTTTTAATAGTTGAGTAGTATTCCATTGTGTAAATGTACCACAATTTCTTTATCAATTCTTCGGTTGAAGAGCATCTTCTTAGTACCTCGCTGTACTGTTTTCAAAACTGACCATATAGTCAGTCACAAAGCAAGATTCAATGGCTACAAGAAGATTGAAATAATCTTGTATCCTATCAGACCACCATGGACTAAGGTTGGACCTCAACAACAACAGAAATAGCAGAAGTCTACATCTGCATGGAAACTGGAAAACTCTCTACTCAATGACAACTGGGTCAGGGAAGAAATAAAGAAAGAAATTAAAGACTTAGTAAAATTCAATGAAAATGAAGGCACAACATACCCAAACTTAAGGGACACAATGAAAGCAGTGCTAAGAGGCAAGTTCATAGCCCTAAGCATCTTCATAAGGAAATTGGAGGTATTTCATACAAGCAACTTAGAGGCACACCAGAAAGCCCTAGGGAGAAAAAAAAGAAGCAGACATAACCAAGAGGAGTAGGTGTTTGGAAAAAATCAAACTCAAGGCTGACATCAATAAATTAGAAACAAAGACAACAATTCAAAGAAACCAAGAGCTCGTTCTTTGAGAAAATCAAGAAGCTAGACAAACCCTTAGCCAAACTAACTAATAGGATCAGTTTCTTTAAAAAATAGCCAGTAAATTGGGTTTAGGTTGGAATCTAGCTGAGGAACATTCCCAAACTTGATAGAGATTAGCCTTCCAAGCTTAGGCATTTTGATTCATCACTAGCACAAATGAATTGAGAATGCTTTCATCCATATTTCTACTCAAGGTGGGAAATTCTGTGGCATCTTATGAACCTCTTGGGTTCCCTGTTCCCAAAGTGGAGGACTCCCCGGACTGTCTGCTTGTTCATCTTCAAGGTTTGAGGCTGCCCCTGCACTGAACTGAGTATGTCGCTCAATTTCAGAACATCTAAAGAAAATGTAGTAAGAAACTATAACGCTCATCCATGGAATTTAGTGCTTTCTTTAAGTGTAGGTTTAAGAAGCTACTTAAAACTGGATGTAGTGACATATATGATTCCAGCACTTGAGAGGTGAGAGAGGGAGGATCATGAGTTCAGGATCATCCTTGGCTACTGAGTGAGTTCAGGGCCAGCCTGTGCTAGATGAAACTATCTAGAAACACACAAACAATCTAAAGTTAACTGTTTGAATTTTCTCCTATAGAGAAAATTCTGTTCGAATTTCTAATTCGAAATTCTAATTCATTAAATTGCTTCTGTATACATTATGACTATAATTACATTGAGAAGGCAAAATTATTAATAGACACAATTATGCCAGTCAAAATGTTGTGAATTCCAAACAGTTCAGTGTAAGACTTAGAGTCAAAATTGGTTAGTAAAATATTTAAATGCAATTACTTTTTAAATGCTATCAGTAATAAACTCCTTTCAGGGATAAACTTGTTTCCAGGTTACATTGATATTAGTTTTAAAGGTCAAAATTGAGTACGTCCTCTGTTCTTATAAATGTTATTAAGTAAATAAATACATTTTAAAATGTTTAAATGCATCTATAGAGGTCCATTTTGGCAATCAGTTAACTGGTGACTCCAGATTTGCAGAACTAGGCTCTAGGCCTCAATAACTCTGATCGCAGTTGAATTTTGAGAGTAGTACTGGTTCTTGCAGCTTTTCAGATTGTGTAGTAGAAGCTAGGTATGGTGGCGAACATTGGCAGTTGCAACATGTGGAAAGCTAAGGTGGGAGGCTTCAAAGTACCTTTTGGGCTAGCATGTGTTCCCACGCTTACCAATCCTGATTTGGCTGCCAATAGCCACATGTCAGTTTTCAGGGTACTTTACCAATCTGTCCTTCTAGCTAAGGCATATATAAGTGCCAGGAGGAAGGCATCAGACTGGTAGCAGCAGCCCATTGATCATGGACACTCTACTGCACTAGCATAAATTAGGGGAAATGATTACATCTCCCACAATCCCCAGCAGTAATGGGAAGGGCTGCTGTCACAGAACACTGCGGAGGGATCAATGTCTTGGCTTTACTTCTGCATTTACGGAGCAGTGGGAAAGCATCTTTCTGTGACAGTGTTCTCCCCCCGCATTATCTCCTTAATATTGGCACTAAGAGAAAATGATGTGCCGGAAAGCATAAGTAGAGTAACAAGGGTCTGTTCTTAATGACCCTTATCAGAGAAATTTCACCTAAATAAAGGGTTACAACAGAAAAACTCCATTACAAAATGACTATTCTCACCACCCTTCAAACATGCCATTACCTTTTTTTTTATCAGGCTGTTTTCTTAATGTCAAAAAAAGGCCCAAACTAACCCTTTTTA
Organism: Psammomys obesus; assembly: GCF_907164565.1. Classification (NCBI taxonomy): domain Eukaryota; kingdom Metazoa; phylum Chordata; class Mammalia; order Rodentia; family Muridae; genus Psammomys; species Psammomys obesus. The sequence continues at coordinate 5,020 of NW_026595708.1, forward strand.
TTGAATTTCAAAGGGCTATATATTACAAGGAAGAGATGTCTTCTCTCTCTCACACACACACACACTATATTGTGTGTCACATGCATGTATGACAAAGCATGGCCAACAAAATTGCTCTTTGTTTGGTTTTTTCCTCTCCCAAAGCCTGTTACAGTACCTGGCAATATGACAGATATTCAACCAATATTTGTTGAATAGATATATATGAAGCTAGAGACCATGTGTGTCCTATCTTGTCCTTTGAATCTGATCAAACACTGAGATCAGAGTGCTGAGTGCATTTGATGAAGGAATGAGGGGAGCCTCTTTGGCATTCAAGAGCCCAGATGCACAATTTTGTAAATACTGAAGCTCCCAAGAAAATAAATGCTGCGTTTCAGCTGGTCCTGCGTAAATAAATAAATTACCCAAATCACCAAGTCCTTTAATTTCATGTGTGAAAGTGAGGCTATATAAATATTCTAGAATGGAATAAAATCAGAGACAGTGCTGATTGCTGAGGCTCAAGTGTGAACTCTTTTCCCAAGTGCTGATGGTTCAGTGTGTAGCTCAAACTTAGCATAAGGAAAGGAGGAGCATTGAACGTGACCACTGCAGCCTTTGAAGGCTGGCTGGAGACAGGGGTAATAAGAGAAAAACAGAATGCTTCATAAAAACAGGGAAGTAGAAATTAAGAATTGAAAACTCTAAAATTCTCATCTCCCGCCATGATCAAACATGCAATCTTTGTAAACTGCTCCAGATTTCCATTTCCTCTTGTAGAAGTATCAGAGACAGCAAAATAGTTCCACCTTTCACTTCAGCTCTGAGAATATCAAACATTGATATAAAAGAAACAAAAACTACTGTTTATTGACTTTCTACTATGTGCAAAATACTGTATATGTCTTTACCCATGGGATGCCTTCAATATACCTAACATATACTTAATAAGCCATAGAACTTTAGTGAAATATTACATACATTTTTTTGCTGAATACTTAAAAAACTCCAAAGTGTTATAAGAGGTATGATATGATACTATGAAATTCGATGGAAAACACATTGTGTGCATCTGTAAATATGCTATGCAAAGCTCTGTGCAAAGTGGAAGGTGAAATAGGAAATAAGCAAGGTAGAAAGTAGCCTCCAAGAAAATACAACCCACTGAGGGCAAAGTGGGTGAATACTTACATAAGTAATGAGGCTGATAGGATATGGAGGAGAGAGAGCATCACAGTTAGGGAGTTTATTTATTAGCTTGGTCCCCAATCTCCCAATGCACTTGTTGAGAAGGGCTATATACCAGCTCTCCCATGACTAGCAGAGCAGCAGTGGAGGCTGGTCCCTGTGTCCTTCTCTTCCCAACAGCCAACTATCACCTGCCCCAGCCCTAAAAAGCATGCAGATGGTACACAGTCTAGGCATACCACAGGAAGGACGTTAACTAGAACCATCCTGAGTTAGCAAAAGAGATGATTCCTCATATGAACCAAAATCTCCCTATCAAATCACAAGGTTTTTGACTTATGGCTGAATAAGGATTATGGACAGAAATGCAAACAGATAGGGGTACATGATAGATCAGAATTATTTCAGGTATGTAGTACCTTTCATTACTTTGCATTGTCTACTAAATATTAAAAATCTCTTGAAACTACAAGGTAGTTTAAATCTCTGATATAAAAAGAAAAATCTCTTTAAGTAATGATCTTACCTTCTCTACTGTATGAACATAATGCACATATGAACTAGTCTGTAATTTGGTTAATAAAGAAGATATATTGGCTAATATTTTTGTCACTAGAATGCTGCTGGAATTTTAAATGTTTGTTTTATAAGTAACAGTGGTAGCTAATTTCAACACATATTATTCTCTACTATATATATATACAAATACATACATACATGTAAGATACACATGTATGTGTTTATTTCACAGATACCCATTTATTTAAAAAGTGATCTGATCAGATTACTTACAATAGTATTTACAAGCTGATTTCTCTCTCATTTGCCTTCTGTTTCTCTACCATAACACCTAAATATGAAACGTAGTTCATGTACAAATAAAGGCTGCAGATGCTGTTTAATAAGGTAGTTCTTGAATACTTCAGAGCAAGAATCTTTTCTATGAAGGATGGAAAGAAGAGAAGGAAGTCTTTGGACCCGTGCAGATCCCTGTAGTCCTGTCTCCTTGTCTGTTCTGGGTGTCAGCTTCTGATGGGCCTGTGTACTCGACCCCTATTTTCCTGCAGACGATTACAATAATTTATCCCAACTCCATCCATCCACGGGCTTCAGTTACATCATAAACTCATCAATTAATCAAAGACACGGCACACGTTTGGAGATGATGGGCGAAGTGCGTCCTAGGAGATTCCGGGAAGTGCTCACATGTTCACAGTAAATCAGAGACGAGTCCTGATGGATTCCTGAACAGCACTCCAAGTACTCCAATGGGGGGGGGACCCCTCTGGTCCTGATCAGGGTGTATATCTCTCAGGTGGGGGGTGGGGAGAGCAGACAGGATTCCCATCATTATACAGCATCTCTTAGAGGTGAAAAGTTAAACCAAGATGGAAAGAGGCTACATGCTAAAAGCGCTTCGTTGGTGTGACTGCTTGGAACCAAGGATTACTGATCCTTCCTCACCTTTCTTATCAACTAAAAGTCTGTCTGATGTTTTCGGTTCTTAAATCCAGGGATGCTATTATTCTTGATTCTCTGGTTTGTCTGGTGTGAGGACCTGCTTATAGTTCAGTGCCCTCCATCACTGTGGAGAGCCGGTGTCACCAGTCACTGCTGATATTTAGCACTTAGTCAAACCATGCTCCTGGGAAGCCCAGGTTTGGATGTGGGCCCTGTGTCTTCTTGTTCTTTATTATATATGATTCCAATATCTCAGCATCTCCCACTTTGCATATAATGAGGGATGGATTGACGTTTCCACTGGCATAGGTAGAAATGCACTGAACACCTTAGAACTTCTGAGTGCACTGACCCCGTATCCGTTGGTAACCTGAGTGTCCTCTGTGGTACCCAGCACTTCTACCCTGTTAGCAAGCCTAATCTAGAAGTTGCTTGGCTATCACAAGCTTCCATGACTTTCAAAACAGGTTTACTTGGACTTGATGCTAATAAGAACACAACATCTGCTTTCCAGCCAGGTCAGGAACAGAGTGAAGGGAGAGTTTGTTGAAGTGAGTCTGCAGCTTTCGGCCTTGCTTGCATCTCAGCTCTTACAACAATCACGTTGTGTGTACTAATGTCCAAATACGTATAGGGATTAAAAGGAGTAAGGGACGTTGAATGCTTTTCAGAGCCAGTTCTTATTTGATATTTGTCATTTTGTGGTGGTGACACCTGCCACTAATTTTAAAAGTTACTTTGTCCAGTGGGTGGTTTTTTTCTCCTCAGAAATTTTACCCTCAAAAGGTTTAACTAGTGATTTTTCTCCTTCTTAGAGTTTATGAGTTTGTCTATCAGTATTGAAAGCTTAAGATGCCTCTAGTTGAAAAGGAAAAAAAAAATCTATAGCACATACTCATTGGATTTAGTCACATAAATTTTTGTCCTAGCCACACATTAGAAGGTTTTACAGAGAAACGGTTTATTACAGGTGACTGCTGTTTGAGTTACTTGACAGTTGTCTTGAGTTGACTAACACCAGAGCTGGAGATAAATTTGAGCAGTGCAGGGATTACTTAAATCCAACACTCATATTTAGCTGTTCTCACCATCAAGGGCAAGTTAGTAGCCATCACCATTTGAGCCAGTAAGCAGAAAGAATAATGGAGGAAGCTGGCTTTGTCTTGTTTGACACATGGAGCAGTACTCCGTTGGGGATAGCCACGCTCAGTGGCCAGTGTCATTTGCTTTGTTGTTTTTTTAGCTTGCATGAAGACCTTTTCTTCACAAGTGCTGGATAAAGTTCATCACATGAGCAGAAAAAGCTGTGAGCGATGGTGCACAGCTAGCAACCCTTTCTGATTGGCCTGTGGGGAGTTGTCTGCTTAAAATTGGATCCTTGTGTTGAGTTTCCAAAAAAGGTGTGAATGTGAAAAAGAAGTGTTAAATCATGACTCCAGAGAAAATGTCGGCCATGAGCAGTTTTTAGTTTAAGAAAAAACCAAACTTTAAAATTTGTATAAATAAGACAAGTGGGGGAAAGGGTGAGTCGTTAGCTCCAAAATCAAAGCTTCACGGAGAAGCAAGTTTCACTGAACTTGAATGCGACACTCAACAGAGACATTGATTGAATGGAACTGACTCATTTTCTTAATTGATATGCAAAGCTCTGCCAAGCATTTACCCTTAGTGTCAGATAAGTAATTTTTAATAAAATATTTCCAAGACATGAAGACAGTTAGGAAAACAGCATGGTTTTTAATAACTGCACTCGTAAGTAAACGGATCTATCATTATGTTGTCACAAAGAATGACGGAGAGCAGAAACACGCAGCTGATCCCTATAAGCGCGTGAGGTAATTCGACAGGCACCCTTCCTCTGCCGGATGCAGCATTAGTCATTAGAAATGCAATTTTCTCTATTTGATATGTCGCTGTTGGTGTAAAGGAAAAGCAAGCCAGTGAGATTCGTGCTGCAGTGACTCGTGTTTGTATGGTTGCTAGCATAGTTTCATTTGAGTTTTGAATGTCTGAAAACTGCTAATAATACTATGGCATTTTCACAGGCATGACAATGCATTTGAGACGTGGTAGTTATCCTGTTTGCAAAATATCAGTGTAGTGAGTATCCTCGAACTCGATTTTTTTTTTTTAATTTTGAAATGGTCTTTTGGGCTCATCTATCTGAAATGATGACACAATTTATAGTTAGACTTTCCTGTGAGGGATGGGCTAAAAGTTGTCTACATTAAACAACAGCCTGGGAGAGAAACTTTCTGTGAAAAACTCCATGTCCAAATGATGAAATGCATTGCCCCATTCCAACATTCATAAGCAATGGCTTTAAAAAAATCCATTTTCTTTTACTATATAGCTCCATCTTGAACTGTGAATTGCTGAATAGTTATAAAGGGATATCAGCACAATTCACTACACAAGTCTATCTTCCTGCTTTCTCAGTGACTCATAGGCCTTTCAGGGCGCAGAACGGGGTTATTGAAGGATGGCGGGCAGATTTCACTGAGTAACAGGTGGAGGTCAAAGCAGTTTATTTGTGGGGATGAACAAGTGCAGAGACGAAGCATCAAATGCTTTGCCATAATAAGGTTTAGCAAGAAAATGCTGACTGTACCAAGCCGAGATTCTCGCTGACAGAACCTTTTCTCGTGTTTATTACTTGATTTCACAGTTCAAGCAATTTGAAGAGGCCTAAAATTATATTCTCTTTCCCTTATGAAATGTTTCAATCAGCTTCAAATTTTTCACTTCAAATGAAGTGATAGGTGCTTTCTATGTGTCCAAGAAATATTAAAGTCGATAGAGCCCTCTTGCTGGCCTTACCCCACATATCCTTCAGATTAAATTTTACCAATGGAACCCTCAGATTCCAAGTATTTTATCATGGCTTAAGTGACATATTTTAGTAAACACTTAAGTTCACATCACTGAGGCTAATGTTATTTGCTCAGAAAAGCATCAATAAGGATTTTGACAAAGCTTGAGCACTGTGTTGCCTGTGGCTCCCTGGAGATGAGAGGAAAAACCTTTGGGTTTCCCACCCTTTCATACGGCACACAGCTTTGCTTTTAGGAGCTACATAGGACCTGCTCGTGCCTGTCTTTGACAATAAAATCCATAAAAGCAATGTTGCCGCTGCCGTCCAAGGAGATGAGGTAGGAAGGCAGGAAGTTAGTGGGCATTGCACACACAGGAACTGCCCCATTGAACAGTCATCTTAATGCCAGCACAGGCATCTGCCCTGTTAGGCGCTGTGACCGTCAGCCACACATGACCCTGGACGCCCAAACTGCGGCGATGCTGAGCCGTAGAATCTGTAAATTGATTCATGTGCATTGAAGTACCTTCATGTGGCTGGCATCTACCATATTGGACAAGGCAGATGCAAACCAAACACAGATGTGGTTATTGACTCTTGCAGCTGTATATCTAAACAGAAGGAATAAAATGTTTTACCATGTTACCTTGATTTTTTTTTTTTTTGCAAAGAATATCATTTGTTTTTCTCACAAACTTCTTCTTTACCCACAGTCCTGTGAATGTGAGTGAGTGCTGTGTTGAGCCAAAGCCAATCCTTTCAGTAACACATGGTGGGAGGAAAGGCAGGGCAGTGGGGTAGGTAGAGAATATACTATCTCCTGAACACACAGGAAGCATGACACACAGTTTGTTTATTCTTGTCCTATTGCTGGGATGTGTTTTTTTTTTTCCTTTAGAAAGAGGAGGTGGCTTCATGCTGCCCTCAAAACCAGGTTTATACGTGGCATTTTCCTTGTGCCTAAGCTTGGTTTTTCATAGCTGTACATAGAGCTTCCTGACCACAAGAAGGCATTTGGAGGACATTAGAGATTCATTACTTTTTTCCCCTAGAAATATTTGTATCATGTTTTCCTCCAAATTCCTTTAAAAAAAAAAAAAACTGGAGAAATCACTATGTCCCCTAGCCTTTTAAACAGCATGGATGTCTTTATGAAGTGGTAATTCTTCCAGAGGTTTCCTTTAAATGATTGCATACAGTGTGAGAAGGATAGATTTTTAACTTTCATTGTATTCCCCCTATCATAAAAATGATGTCCAGATATTTTTATTCACTGAAAGGGGCTAACAGCCAAATATTTTACCTCTCAATTATCCAGTGTGTTAATTATAGTAAGTTATGTTACAGTGAACCCTAATGGTTTTTATCAGTAGTACAAAAATCTAAGACAGGTACAATACCTTCAACTACACCCTCATGTCACATACTGTATGCTTATACATACTGAACCAGAAGGGTCCTGAAGTGGTCATTAGTCTATCCAGCTGGCACCTTCACTTAGCATCATGATTGTTAAAGCTGGTATACTCCTGTGGAATAGTTTCAATAGTCCTAGAAAGGCCCTGTTTTTGCCAGTGGTAGGGCATAGTGTGGCATAGTACTGCAAACTGGAGAGATGTGTCTGAGCTCTCATCCTGGGCTTGGGAAATAGCAGTGAAATTGATACTTACACCATTAGTCTAAGAGAGGCATTCTGTTCTCCACACTTCAACCAGAAAAGGTAGTTGAATCAAAGCGCCTGCGTGTGAGAGGCCAGTCGTGAAAGTGGTTAGCAACATTTATAGGAAGAAAAGTTCTTCATTGCCACTCGTAAACTGGACTCAATCCAGCTCCTGACACAGCCATGTCACCAGACAGATAAAGAGAACTTTTCTTTCGGCATATGCTCTTATTCTGAGGCGGGGGCACACACCTCTAATGTCAGCACTCGGCAGACTGAGACAGGAAGATCAGGAAGTTTAGACCAGGCTAGCTACACAGAAAAGAAAGGGAGGGAGGGAGTCAGTGATGGAGAGGGAAAGAAAAAGAAAGAAGATGGCTGATTCTTAGAAGGCTGTTGCACAGAAAGGAGAAAGAGCTTTCGCTGCGTGGATTCAAATCCAGGCTCCTTTACTTTACCAGCCGTGTCCCCTCACCTCCTCAGTTTCCCCCCTCCCTCCTTGGTCACTGCTCTCTGAGCCAACCTCCACCTACTAGACTATTCCTAGGCATGCTTGGCCTGCTCATCACCATACCTCCTTCCTATCCTTGTGGTGTGGCATCCCTACGCTGTTGTTTTGCTTGCTGCAGTTTCAGTTACCCATGATCCTCTGTACCCCAGAATGTTAATATCCACCTTGACTTCAAGAAGCAGAAGTCCTAGACACTGCTTAACTTATATTGCTTTGAGTCTTCATATGACTTTACCTTAGCAGGTCTTCACTCTCTCTGATGAGGCTACAATCAGATTTTGTCCAGCCTGACTGTCCAGCAAGTTGCCAAAACATGGGTGTTAAAATGCCATCAGTATGCATGATCTTGAGCGAAATTTTAACATCCCTTCATCTCTACCTCCTACAGTGTTAGACTGTAGATAGGCAAGGATAATATCTCTATATCTGAAATAAAAAATGTAAGGAGTTAAGATACTTGTAAGTACATAATACATAGTATGTACTCTCCAATTTATAGCTTTATTATTTTCTGTCTGAATTTTGGAAATGATTAATACATAGAAATTTGATCTCACCAGGTGTCTGCTGGCTCTCATCAAAACAGTCAGGAGGTTAAGGCTTCTAGTAACCTTTAGGCTTGACAAGGATCATCCTGCCAATGGGTCACCGGGATTAGAAGCTGACAGTAAGGAAGAGAACAGTCAGAATATGTCAAAGACCAGATGGACCAATGGTTCTCAACCCGTGGGTTGTGACCCCTTTGGGAGCTGACATCCCTTTCATGGGGACCACCTAATGCCATCAGAAAACACAGATTTCACATTACAGTTCATAACAGTAGCAGAATTACAGCCATGAAGTAGCAACAAAAACAGTCTTATAGCTGGGAATCACCACAGCATGAGGAACTGTAGGAAAGAGACGCAGATCGGGAAGCCAGAGACCCACTGAGAGTGACCAACGTCACAGCATTTGCGGGGCTCTTCTAACCCGTTTCATCCTGAGCTTAAAGCTGAAGGGTGGCATTGCCTCTTCTCATTCTCTCTCAGACACTATGTGGCTGTAAAAGACCATTCCTGAAACTCAAGCTTCTCTGTCACTTACACACTTTGAAGAAAGGGGTTTGAATTCCATAGCCCAGACTCCAGCAATGAGACAAGGTTTCCTATAGACTGTCCCAGGGCTACCGTTGCCGGGAAAAGACATCTTTACTAGTTCTTTGACAATGTAAGCAGCAACACTCGCATGCCTCAGTGTCCTTTTAAAATGCTTGTCCAGCAATGGGAGAGATGGCTCGTTGGTTAAGAGGACCTCGGTTCAATTCCCAGCACCCGTGCAGTGTTTCACAACCATCTCAGAGTCCAGTTCCGGGAATCCAGAGCACCCTTCTGACTTCCGCAGCACCAGGCACACATGTGGTTACACATACATACACTCACAAAACAGTCACATGCAAAAAATTAATTAGTTTAATGAAGTGTTCAATTATCTTTGGGAAGTTCAAGTTCATGCTTTGCCCTCCCTCACTCCTGCTTCTGTCATTTCTGACAGTGGCCCTCTGAGGCTTCTCAAGCAGTGATAACAACTCGTGACAACTTTGTCGTGCCTGTTTCAGTTCATTCACAGCTGCTACTGTAGAGTTCTTGGTCAAAGTCTTTGATAAAGATCTGGGGATGGAGTAGATAAAATTATGATTCTCCTATTTTCTGTTTGCATTGCTTAAAGGAAATCTCGATTTCTCTAGGAGACCCTGGGAAATAATTACTTAATTAATTATCACTGAACCTTATTTGTTGAGAGCTATTTCTTAGACGAATCAGGGGGAAATAACAATTTCCAGACGTTTTTATTTAATCTTTTTTTTTTAATAGCCACTAATTATGCCTCCTTTCCCAACCCCAAGAAAATTATAGCCTAGCCCTCCTTTTAAGAGATGGTGTCATTTTCTCTGTATTAAGTGTATCCTACAGGGAAACCTAACAAATTAGGATTAGTCAGGTAAACATAATGGAAACATCTTAAAATCTATGCATGTGCATAGCAGGTAATGCCCTCTGTATTTGGAAATCCTGTTGGTTTTTACTGCAGATGACTGGTTTCCACACACTTAGCAATTGAAAGCAACGCGCATTTTGTGTGTCCCATTTCCATGGTCAGTGGTGTGAGTACATTTAATCTAACCAAGTGCTTGGGTCTCTCCCAATGTTGACGTCATGGTCTTGTTCCATCTGTACCCCTTCCTGGAGCATAGAGTCCTCCTTCAGATCCTCACAGTCATTGGCAGAATTCAGCATTTTTGGCTTTAGGACCAAGGTCTTGGCTTTCTTAAAGTTTCATTACTCTAGATAGTACATTAAAGATTTGGTTCATTAACAGAAATCCCTACTAGTTATTATCTGTACAGTAATCATATAACCCAGTATGTAGATAATTAGTAAAAGAAGCTTTAATGAGGAGTTTATTTTGAAGTAATGCTCAGAAGCCAAACTATTAGAAAAGCGAAAACCAAGATGGATGTTCCGTAGCTTTTAACATAGAGGATTTTACTCACATTTTGAAATTTCATCTGGTCAATTAAGTATACAAAACAAATTAACCAAAACATACATTATGCATGTAGAAAAATATTAAAATATATAATAAGGAAATGGGCTCAATGCAAGTCTTTAAAAATTGAAAACACAAAGTAATTTTAAGCTTCATGACAGCCTTAGGGTTCACGTTACTAGACTGTGATAAATTTAGAAGATTAGACATAGTCTGGCTTGTTGTTCTTGCATGCTGACTATGCTTCTTCCCTCTTTAACTCTTTCCAGGAGAGTTTAAAGTGTGTGTGTGTGTGTGTGTGTGTGTGTGTGTGTGTGTGTGTGTGTGTTCACGCTATAATGTATATGCAGAGGTCAGAATACAATCTGAATGTGGGCCTCACCTCCCACCTTGTTTTAGGCGGGGTCCAAACTGGGCCTCCCATCCTGTCACAGGAGTATGGAGACTAAGCTTTCATGGCTTGACCCTGTCGTAAGAGTGCAGAAACTAAGCATGGATGGTGTTAGCTGGCTTTAGTGTAGGTCTGAGGTTTTGGATGTAGTCCCTCACGCTTGAGTGGCAGTGCTTTGACCACTGGGCTTTTCCAAAGCCCCTATTTTGCTTGTTTTAAAAATCCATTTAGCAACTTGTTCATTCCCTACTCATTACTGCTTAAGCTGTACTTAAAGTTCCCTTTTCCCACATGGAACATAGAGGGGAGATCTGAGCATTTTGAAGAGCTCACAGCTTCCTTGAGTCAGCCACTTGCTCCCTTCAATGAAGCTGGTTCAATACTATCACTACAACAATGATTCTACTGTTCAAAAACTAAAATAAAATCTTCAGCCTTCGAAGTTTTGACATCTTCCACCGCTCTTCTGATTCTGTGCCTTTCCTATCGTGTAATTCAGGCATTTGAGTGACTTTGTAGTAGAAAGTTGGTAGCTCAATACTTCATCTGTGCAAAAGAGATCTGAGTGATGGGGAGATTGGCCTACACTTAAATGTCACATTATTTACCTTTTTTATTTGAAGGCTTTCCATACCAAGCTTAGGTCATTCATGGGTGAATGTTCACCTATGACCTCAGTGTACCCTACCTGTTAGCACAGTGGCACGGGGTGGTCTATCTTTTTAACAAACAGGTATAGTTAATGGCACTGGGACTGGTGACTTCGTTTTTAACTCAGATCAAATAGGGTTTGACCTAAAAAGGATTTGATTCAAGGGTACAATTAGCATGAAATCACACAGCCATATATTCTGTACTTGCATCTGACTGGAAATATACTAACTAGCTTGTTTTTCTCTTGAGATGAAAACCTAAGTTTTGATTAACCAAAGCACCTGTGGGGGAAGTCACAGGTAAAGGTGAAATCTCTACAGTGAGTCTAAAGATCACACACACACACACACACACACACACACACACACACACACACACACAAGACAGAGAGAGAGAGAGAGATCCTTTGGGACCCTTTGGTATGTTTCAGAAACTTTGATCAATATCTTTAACTTAGAGAAGGCCAAAACAGACACACTTCATGTCTAGATGCATTTGGATATCATATTATAAAAATTTTTTAATCTCTAACTTAAAAAAAAAAAACAGAGAAGTTTAGGTATAGCCTGTACAAAAATGCTTGCCATAGTTCATGGTGCCAGCAGTTACTCAGTAACAGTCACACTAAACAAAGATACCTATTACTTATTTTCCTAGTTTGCCCAAATGATTTTTAGACCGTGGTGGTGAGTGGGGAAGCGAATCATAGGTAGACAAATATAAATTAATTTTTCTTCTTACAATGTGGTACAGACCAGTTTGATGCTGGAAACTTGAGATCCCAGATTTGTCCTGTGATATGGGAACTTGAAGTAATTTCCTTTGTTATATGTCCAAATTTCTTGTCTTAACTGCCACTCTCCCAATGGATAGATGCCTCCAGTTGTGTCTGTCAGCATGATTGCTGAGAACACCTAAAATCCGGTAATTACACAGGACTGTTTTCCCTTTATTTCCCCACCATTTTTCATTTCAACACATTTCCTGAGTTTAAATTGTTGTGAAAACCCTAGACACTGTAACAAAAAAAAAAATGCTATTTTTAAAAACAAGCTTTTCTTATATTTTCTTAGCATAAAGGTAATATATATTCATCATAGAAAGGTCAAATAAGCAAAAGGAAAGCAAGGAAAACCATTGAAATATAGCTCCCTGAGAGAGCCACAGTTACACTTCACACGTACCTCCTGGTTCTTTCCCTGCATAGAAGAAAAACACTTAAATTATGTTGTACATCCCGTGATTGGTGTATTACAGCATCCCATATTGTAATTGGTTTTTCAGTCAACACCATGTTATAAATATCTCCCATGTCATTATTCTTTTACAGTATTCTTTGCATCAGCTAAACTATGCTTACTGAACCAGTCCCAATTGCTTATGTTCTTAAGGGTTTCTTTTTTAATTTTATCTTTTCTTTTTCCATTCTATAAATAATTCACCGAAAGAACATCTGAGCTGCTATTATCAAGGGCATTTTTATGCTAAAAAAAAAAAAAAAAAAAAAAAAAGCTAAATTATTTAAAGTGTAGAAAAATGCTTTGGTGCTGAAATAAGGTACCTGACAAGACAAAACGATTGTGTGTGAGGCTGTTTGTGTGCTTCGGCAGCCTCCTTTGTAAGGGTCCCAGAGGTCACAGACACGTGACAGATTCACTAAAAGAGTTGAAGCCTGTGTAAGTCAGATTTCTGTTACTATAACAAGTACTTGGGGAAAAAAGCAGCTTTTGAGGACAAGAGAATTATATTGGTTCATGGTTTTAGAGGATCTAGTTCATGATCAAGTGAACCTCACAGACTCAGTGGTGCTTGGTGGCAAGGCAGGGAGAATATGGAGAGTAAAACTGCTTACCTTTGGTCAGGAAGCAAGAGAGAGCAAGAGAAAGGGATCATATCCCAGGATTCCATTCAGAAGTATGCCCTGGTGACCCTTGACCTGCCTTTTAAAGGCTCATCTTCCTCCCAATAGAACTACTCTGGATATGAAGATCGTAAATAATATGGAGGATTTTAATTCAGAACATGGCAAGAGATCACATCCAAAGGCCTTTTAGGTGATCCGGCTGCCAAAAGATCATATCCAAATATTTTCTAGGCCTATGTGATCTGGCTGGAATACAAACACTACTTTAATCCAGGAGACAGAGGCAAGAAGATCTGAGTTCAAAGCCAGCCTGGTGTAGAACAAGTAAAGAAAAGCTTAGACACAGTGTGGTGGTACTCGCCTTTAATCCCAAACAATGAAGGTAAAGTTAGTTTGTAGAAAGAAGCACCCATGTTTGAAAGTGGTGTTTAATTGAGTGGCAGAAGTAGAGACAAACCAGAGAAAGATTTGACAGAATAAGATATACTTAACTCTCATGAGAAGAGAGGAAAGGAGGGCTACTTAAGGGGCAATGAGAGAGAGGGAGGAGGCAGTTTTACTGGGACTGTAATAGAGAGACAGGTTGAGAGAGAGAACACAGATGAAGACCAAATGAGCCAAAGAATAAGAAGGAGCCAGGAGATTAGAGCAGATTGTGTGAGTTAGTTAGAGTCCAAGCAGAGTAATTCAGGGGCCAAGAGAAAAGCCAGATTGAATAAGTCAGCTGGGAGAAGGGTTTGAGCCAGAACAGCTGAGTTGAACCAGCCAGCCCAGAGCTCAGAAAGAACAGGAGTGAGCTTATTGAGTCTCCGAGGCCAAAAACATTCAAGGCCTGGGTTAGATTGTATGAAGGCTAGAAGCCTCCAGGAGTAAGCCTAGGTTAATAGACAGAAGCAGTAAGCCTCTGAGACCACAACGGAGATAGGTGAATAAAAGCTCCTTTTACACTTTAAACACAAGTCTCTTGCAGGGGACACTGAAGATCCCCATATGGGGAAAATCAACAGTCCCCAGATGGCCTATGGCTTAATACAATACATTGAAATAAACTACAGAACCACCTAAAAAGGGAGCCATTCCGTTACCGATTTGTTCCTGTGACAATATCAAAGCAATTCAGTATAAATTTCCATTTACAGATGATTCCATTTTGTTTCTTTTTTTTTTTCTTTCCTCCACCCTCTAAGTGCTGTCTTTTTCATCACATAAATTGTTGCTCTGTAGATTAAAGTTGCCTCAACAATGAACCCTTCTTGCCAGGCATGCCATCTCCAACCACACTGAAGAAGTCTGAGAAGTCCGGCTTCAGCAGCCCCTCCCCTTCGCAGACCTCCTCCCTGGGAACAGCCTTCACACAGCATCACCGACCTGTCATTACAGGACCCAGAGGTGAGTTGCTCCACGGCCATCCACAGGCTCTACCTCATCGTGTAGAGATCCTAGTGTCAAAGTGGGGAGACAGTGAGGACTCCCCTGCAACCATTCTGAGGCAGTAAGTGATCCAGTTCTTGTACTTGAGGGTAGTCTTGGAATTTTAGACTAAAGACACTTGGCATTCAATCTGTTACTCTCTTAAGGTTAAAAGACAAAAGCCTCTTTTTTTTTTTTTTTTTTTTTTTTTTTTTTTTTTGAGGGGGCAGTGGGATTTTGCAAAAAGATGGAAAATAACTTGAGCCAACATCAAATGTGCCCTCAGGTTATGCGTGTGCATGCGTACATGTATGTGTTTCCGTGAGTGTTTCTTCCATGTGGTCAGTTACCTACTTCTCAAGTAATAAATGTTTTTTTTTTCACCTCCCACCCTTACTGATTCTCTTCCCATGAAGCCTGACTTCCATATGTGGCAGTTTGTGCTGAGGTTATTTGCATCAGGGCGCTGACGAGTCATCTTCATTCCCTCCTTTTGAAGTGGTAGATGTTTTGTCTGGTTTTTGTTGCAGTGTTTTCCTTATTTTGGTCTCATGTGCTCTTAAGTTTATTATTAAAATGTGCCCACAAGGAATATGATTTGTATTTTACATTGAAGACAAGCCTTAAACCTCAAGAGAATGTCAGCAAATCACTTGACTTGATTCTGCTGCAAGAGGAAAATGTTTATTAGTTTATTCATACTCCCACAGTAGGAGTAGGAACAACTGTGACCACATTTGCACCTCTCCATCAGATTGTCCTTTCTGTCCACAATCTACCAGCTGGTATCATAAACCACCCGGGAAACTCATGGGTCTCTTGTCTACTTTGACATATTGACATATACCTGGGAAAACTGATATTCCTTGCATTAACTCAGGGTTAGGCTCACAGATCTGAATCCATTTATTAATACTGTGATAGCTCCAAAGAAATATGGTAGTTGAAATGGATGCACAGTGCACATGTGAAAAATCTCACTGAAAACAATAAGCACTCTGCCGTGGGAGCAATTTCTATCTCAGTTGCTTTGTCCTTAGAGATACAGCATTCCTTGATACAATGTTCTCATAAGGATCCCTGAGTATTCTTCATGTGTACCTGTGGTATAATCACAGATACTTACCATACATACATACATACATACATACATACATACATGTACATGCATATATATGGTATACATATTACGTATTATATGTAGAAACTTGAGAATTCACTTCTGGATAAGCCATTAACCTGGTTAGTATTATACCCTCTTATCATTCACATGTGATGATGAGATTATAACAGAAAATTAGAGGTATGAAACCATTTTAAGTCAGAATATTTATGGTCCAAGATATCTGTGGGTGGGGGTGGGTGAGTGTGTTTACATATCACTTCATGGTCAGTTTAACAAACGCTGAATGAATGTTGAGAGCAAATTTTTCCACATGAGTCAGAGTAGGGGATTGTAGGAGTTCATTCATTTGTTCATTAAAGATTTGCAGAGTACATGTTACCTGTGAAAGGTCAAGGTCTGGTTGGTAGGAATAGATTCATTCCCAAGAGAGTGAATTGTTAGAAGAAGTTGGGGCCTGTTTCCTCACTGCTCTCTCCCACCTTTGCTCATGCATGTGCCGGTTCTGCACATGGCCATTTCACCCTCTGCTCCTCTGCCGTGCTATGACAGAGCCAGGGCCCTACATGTCGGTCACCAGTCACCAGAATCTAGGTGCATATAAATATCTCTATAAGCAACCTGCCTTAGAAAGATTGCTGAAGACACTCCTTCTACCATGTGGGTCTCAGGAACTGAATTAGGGTCTTCAGGCTCGGCTGCAAGCATGTCTCCCCATTGAAACATGTCACCAGCCATCTGCTACCTTAGGTCACGTGGTCAGAACTGGACTGTATGATTGGCTCTAGCCACGAGAGAGGGTGCAAAATGTAGTTGTAGATTTTTAGCTGAATATAATCATCAATAGGCATAAATGGGGTAGTAAAAACTAATAGATGAAGGTGGAATATATTAATTAGGAGTCCCTTATGAACTTGGTTAGGACTTAGAAATATCGAGATGAGCTGGCCAGAGCCAAGACCAGAATTCATCGCATTTAGTTTCCAGTTCAGTAGTTTCTATCCTTTACCCTGCCACTGGAAAAATAAATAAGCCATCTTTATTTAAACCTTTTGTTTGTTTTCACACTTATTAGCCCAAGACTTGATGTAGCCATTTCACCATTTTGATAGTCATGACATAGCCTGTGTTACCACAAAGTTGTTATATAGCTATCCTAAACAACTCATATATCTTCTTTATTAGTCTTTGGTCCCTTGCCTCTACCAAAGACACAGTTTCTGCAAGGCACAAGCCACTTCAAACACTTTTTAGAGTCATTTTGGCTTTTTTCAGTGTTAGAATTAACTTGAAAACCCCTGTCGCCATCTGGTGACCCATTAATTTTTCCCACCAATGTTTACCAAGTGCTCACAACAAACAAGGTACTCTTACAGCTACTGAACAGAGGGTGCAAAGGACGCCCTAATCTGATCCCCAGAGTCCTTAGGGCTCGGCAGCTGAGGGAAGAGAAGAGCCAGCAGTTGTCTGGTGGGCTGATCAACCCTAATCTGAAAATCTGAAATTCAGAATGTGCCAAATGTTGAGCACCAATGTGGTGCCCAGGCCATGTCTCATCTGCGCTCACAAACCCAAACTTGGGAGTGTTTTTGATTTCAGACTTTCAGATTAGGGTTGATTAATTGGTAAGTGATATATAGTTATATTCCCAAATCTAAAATAAAATCCAAGCTCAGAAAAAAGTCACAGAATCCCAACATTTCAGAAAACGGACTTGACCTACACTGTGCTAGGAGAGGCACCAGATGCCAGGGAAGACAAAGAAGAGCATCCTCATGGGAAAATACCATGGCATTTGGCATTGTCAGAGTACAAACAAGCATGATGCTTAACCCCATCTCAAACCTTTTGCCATCTGTTTATTAGTATGCAAAATAGAGAGCAACCGAAAACAAATAATTCTGTTAGACAAGAAGGTACTATGAAATTAAAATGAAGCAATTGCAGGTGTGGCTAAATCAGTGCGTGTGTGTGTGTGTGTGTGTGTGTGTGTGTGTGTGTGTGTGTGTGTGTAGTGTAGTTTAGTAGCCAAAATGTCCTAATTCCGAAAATGTTCATAACACACACAAAACAATAGTCATATAAACCAAAGATTTGCTGTGCAGCTTTCAGAGTCATGCTGGTCTCTGTTTGGAGAGGTTGTCAAAACTTTATGTGCTCTAAAAGCCTTCCTAAGCCATGACCCTCCTGGTCTTCATAATGAAAAATCTGAGAAGCTGAAGTCAGCCCTATCTCCCAGTTTAGCCAAGAAAAAGAAATCTACTGCAGAGACTACCCACATGAAGGTTATCTTCCCAGAAACCAAGGTCACCGAGCAGCAGGCACCTTGTCTTTCCCATTCATCCCTGAATCCCTCAGCCTCATGACTTGCACACGAGTATTCAATAAATGTTCCTCAAATAAATTAATGAATGCATCCATGTGATTGAAACAGAAAGTATGGGGAATGGTGGGAAGTTATTCCTGCCCCCTTTTGTAATAACAATAATAAGTTATTAATAACATGTTCAAGAACATGTATTTTGCAACATCTATCTACACTCAGCCTAGAATGTGCAGGCATTCAATACCTATTTGGCTTCGATTGAGGGTTTCTACCTCTCTATGCATTAGGAAAACTAAGCTCAGAAACTTGGGTCCCTTCAAAAGGACACAATATTTTGCCTGTAGTGCTGGGTTTGCATCCAAAGACCAGCTCGAAGGGGCACATATGCTGGTGTTGCGTCACTGTAACCATGAGCTTGACCGTTGGCACAGGCCCCAGGGGGTAGTTTCGTCCAGCTTCAGTCCTCTCGTATCTGCAAACTTGTTGGCTGTTTAGGAAAGCTTCATGAACTTAGCTGTGGAACACGCTGATGCTCAGCTGAATCTAATTTGTTTCTCCTGGGTTAGTGCAATTGAATTATCTCAAGAAAATGGGAAGTAATTAAGTACCTGTTGCAAGCAGGGCGCTGACATATCCTGCCAATAGACAGGCACGGGGTGTTAATTTCTTTTTGGAGTTTGTCATCTGGGAAAATAGGACATCGCTCTTCTCCGGGAGGCATTGCATCAGTTGAGTTTTCAAACCCAGGCATTACAGACCTAACAAACTCCTGGAGCATGGGCAAGAGAGGAAAGATTTGAGAAGACAAACTGAGCATGTGCGCAGTGCAGTTTCACGGGGAAACCTCATCCAGGGGCCTGGAAGTTACTGGACAGCAGAGAGGAAATGCAGCATTTTAGCAAAGGCTCTTTAAGTCTCAGTTCAGGAAATTATTAAATTCATTAGCCAGATACTTACAACCAGCTATTACTGCCCAGCCAAAGGAAAAACCAGCGCCAGCAAATGTTTTAAAACTACAACTAAACAAAAGTCAGGAAGCGTGTAATTAAAACTGTACCTTTATTGTATTGTAAAGCGTTTCACTGTGACATGGAAAATATTTAAAGGAGAAGGCTGTTTAGCTAATTTGTCTGCAAGTGAGCTGCGGAGTGGAGAACCATCCTAAATTAACTGTAAGGCCACCCACTGAGAGAACCTCATAAAGGGCCAGGGCAGCTCAGCTTGGTTTTGTGTAACTGTTCAATAATTACCAGATAAATGCGTAGCTCAAAGCTCTATTACACTAATAATTTGTATGAAGATAGATGTGTGGGAAACCCTGCTGGGTTAATTTGTCATCCTGCAGGAAACTTTAAAGAGAGGTCCCCTGTAGTAGAATCATGTTAATATGCTGTCCAGGGAGGACAGGCCAGAGCGGGGGACCACTTGGCTCCTTAATCTCTTCAAGAGGCACAAAGCCCCTGGCAAGAGGTCTAAGGAGAGTAGGGTGGTTAGCATAGTGGATCCGCATCCACACCCATCCCGACCAAGGAAGCTGCTCCCAAGCATGCCTGTGGCATCCTTGTGTGACAGAAGGAGAAAGAAAGGGATTCATGGAGCCAAGCCGTGTCCACATATAAATGGTAGCAGTGGTCAAGCCCCCTTACTGATACCAGATACATCAACTGTAACTGTACCAAATAAGTCCCTAAACAGTTCTTTCTTCTTCGTGTAGCTTAATCTTAGATTGATTCCATGCTTAGAATCATTATTTGTTTTCTTTCCTTTTTTTTTTTTTTTTTGGCACAAAAATAAAAATTTGAAATTGAACGTGTGTCTTTCCTTTATGTGGAATTGTCTCTTCCTGGTGATGCCCTTCTTCACTCCTTCCCTTTCTCTGCCCTCCCCTCTCCCCAAACGCTGTTTTGAATATAAAGTTCACATTTAGGCATCAGTGCAGGTTTGAGCCTCCTCTATTGACAAAATCATAAATCATGTTCGAGTTAAGTGCATTGCATTGCCTGGAGCTGAGCGTCAGCAATGTTTCTGTAGTCCAGCCTATCACCCGGGGAGCAAGGGACTGCACACTGTAGGGCCGCCCTGCCCAAATGGCTGCAAGAACACCAAGAGACTCTTCCAAGCTGCATCCTTTGTGCCGGGAACACCAGCGCGATAATCACCCACATGTACTCGAATGTGTTTTAAAGTCATAGTTCCACAGAGAATTTACGTTTGTTGTTTGTTTGCCACTTCTTTGTATTAAATGCCAGTTGCTTCTCTACTGCTCCCAAAGAGTTCAGTTTTCTTATGTGAAAAAACACGAATGAGAACATCAGAGCTGCCTGGTTCTACTTCAGTAGTAACAGGTCTGGGACAAAAACTCTAAAAAGGAAATAAACCTTTTTAACCTCTCCGGAAAAAAAAAATAATTTAAAAGAAACAGAGAGTGTAGAACAAGAAGTTGTGCCCATCAGTCCAGCCTTAACAGGATTCAAGCCATGTGGTCTCTGTTTAAGCCTGGGGAAGTGATCTGCCCTCAGGGGGCCTGTGTTTTCCCCCTTCTGCAAAATTGGAAAGCGTCAATGGGAGGAGAGAGTAAGGTGTCCTGTGTAATGGTGGGCTTGAAATGCAGTGTGTGTCTAGTATGTGTCATTTTTCTCCCAGACTCCTCCTTGGCTTCCTCCATGTTCGTTTTCTTGAAATGATCTCTCACGCTTTCGTTTCTCACTTGCCTTCTACTCTCGATGATCTAGAAGTAACCTAGGACAAGCTGGAAAAGAAAGATGGTCTTGGGGAAGTGAGCAGAACCAGGTCCTCTGTAGCCCCACTCCTGTATGGAAGAAGAGTGGACTCTGCAGTAGAGCAGGTGGCCTGTCCCTTGATGGGCAGAGGCTTCATATAGACAAGCCCCTCACCAAAGCAGAAGGACCTTCATTCATCAGGTCTGCTGCTTATAGAGTCAATTCAGCAGATGATTGTTGAGCCTTCTTCCACCATGAACAATGGGGGCCGGATGATCAAGAGCAGTGGCTTATCTTCCTACCAGTCTACCCAGCAGAACAGGCATCATTGCAACTGTGGTAGCATTAATGAGGTGGTAAAAGAACCTGAGGAACACACCACCACCATTTCAACCATTGGTGGAGATTTTAGGATATGTCCATCAGGTTCTGAGGGCACTTTCTGTTGACACAATTAGAAACCCTTGTCATCTTTAAGAAATGTCACCCCCATACCCTCCAAAGAAATGATAGACCTCCACTTAGCAAAGAAACAAGCTAAACAGGCAAAAAAAAACAGACCTGTGCATTACAGGAGGGAGAGGACAGAGCTAAGCTGCTTGGAATGCTAGGCAGTGGGCATAAAATCTCACCAGCCCAGGACTTGGTTCTGCGCTTAGTACTTGGGGAGCACAAGTAAAACCCAAGCCTAGAAAGTTCAGGCTGTGAACCTTGTATTAGTTACTCTTTCTGCCACTGTGGCAACACACTATAAGCAAAGGCAATGTAAGGGTTTGGTTTTGCTCCAGAGGGATAGAGCCCGAAATGGAGGGAAAGGCATGGCATGGCAGCGGGAGCGAGAAGATAGCTGAGCACATTTTCATACACAGAGTGATATAAGGCTATCATCCCTCAAAGTCTGCCCCCCATGAAGCACTTTCTCCAGCAGTAACCATCTCACACAGCGCCAGCAACTGGAGGCCAAGCGTTCAAATACATGAACCTATGGGGACCATTTCTCATTCAAGCCATGACATACCTGAAGCATCATTTGTAAACAGTTCAACTCTTGAGTCTCAGTTTCCTGATTCCACTGTATATTCTGGATTACACTTCACATATCTCATTCCTAAAGATATCTGAAGAATAATAAACACCCAAGCCCAGCAAGCATACTGTTTAGCATGTGGTAGATTCTCAGTATGTTTGCTGAATGAGTGGGCCGACTACGTGCCTCTCTATATGCATTCATTCCTACCCTCAGACGGGTCTTCTAACTGGTGCTATTATATACACTTTAAAAAAAAAAGTGTGCCAGTTTACAAAGTTTAAGTAGCTTTGTGCAGATTACCAAGGAGCAACTTTATTCTACAGTACTTGCTTTCTATAACCCGTACAGAGTGGAGCATGTCCACTAAACGAAAAGGGGCAGGTGTGCACCGTGGACCCTGGAGCCAGATGGTACCAGACATCCCTCTTGAGTAAAGCTCACTACCGTTAGGAAGACAAACTCTAATTCTGCCGGATGAGGACAGAAACTCCAAGTTCAGGGTGGCACTTTGAAGTAACCTTTAGCAGTCACAACCAACAGCACGATCTTAAAGTGCCGTCAGCCTGATGGGTTTCAAAGAGAAGAGCTAAATATTATCATCCCGCCTTGCAGGGATTGCCTTAGTGGGGTTTCTCTCCTTGTGATAAAATACCCTGACCAAAGGCAACGTGGAGGGGAAAGGGCTTATTTCACCTCAGAGCTTACCATCCATCACTGTGTGAAGTCAGAGCAGGAACCTGGAGGCAGGAACGAAAGCAGAGCCCATGGAGGAGTTCTGCTTGCTGGCTCAGCCCCCTGCCTACCTCAGCCTACATTCTGATCCACCCCAGGACTGCTCAGAGGGCACACGACTCTCGGTGGGCTGGACCCTCCCATCTCAATCGTTAATCAAGAAGATGCCCCACAGTATTACCTACAATCCCACACAATAGAGATATCTTCTCAATTATGGTTCCTTCTTCCCAGATGACTGTCGCTTGTGTTCAGTTGACAAAAACACCAACCAGCACAGGGATTTTACTTGCTTTTCATCGACGTGATTTACTTGCTTTATGGTTACTGTAGAGAAAGACATCACAAGCCCCAGAGGCTGCCATCCACATAGCTATAACTTCTGACAGGTATGGTTGCTGAAGCTTTCTTGAAACACTCAGTCTGCCACTCCAGGGGTCTTCTGACAGTCCCTCACGAGATTCCCACTTGCTGCCGTTAACCACATAACCATCCCTTCTGTGGTGGGAGGGTTTTTCCCTCAAATTGTTTTGATGTGTTTGTCATTCTTCATCTCTTGTCTCATAGTCTCACTTGCATACAACATAGAAGCCTACGTTCCCTTCATAGAACTGGATTCCCGTCAACTTTGCCTATTAAATTATCACTTTTCATATCTGTGATGGCCACAGCTGTTGGGTGCTGTTCAAACACATTTAACATCAGCCACCATGGTAGCTTGTGCAATTAGTGCGAGAATATGGTCAATTCAGAAATCCTGTCAGGATAAAGGCTGAGGCTCTGTATCAGACCTTAAACAAGCGTACTCCGTGTCTATAAAATCTGAATATTCTAGCCAACAGTCCAGATGTTCCCTGTAGCTCATTTTTAAAATATGTTCCTTTAACTGGCACATATGCCTTTGTCTTCCAGCTTCTAGGTTTTAATTATTACCATGAATCAGTTGTGCTGAGTTATTTGTAAACATAATTCTAGATGCTCAATTCTACACACACACACACACACACACACACACACACACACACACACACACACTCAAATTAAAGATGAAGGATCTCAGTAAGTATTTTGTTCAAATTCTGTTTTGAAATGAGAGAACCAGAGGAGAGGGGCTTTGCCCGTTCCTGTAAGCCATGTAGAAGCAGAAACCAAACACCTAGCTTTCTCTCTAAATAGAGAATTTTCCCAACTTATGCCCTTGGTCCTAGAAAAGCCTTCTTCTGTAGGAAGCCTGTGTTAATTTCCACTTAGCACACATTTTGGGCCCCTTCAAGGGAGCGATGAAGGCTTCCATGTGCCCATGTTAGGCGGCATGCTCAGAATCTGACTGGGTCACAAAGCACTATGATTGACAGATGGATGTACACGGTAAAAGAACAGGCCAGTGGGAACAGTCAGAATTAACACCCAGCGTCTGAGTTCTGAGAGGAAGACGGCCACATAGTTCTCAACATCAAAGTTGTCTCACACCCTGAGTTTTAGGCAAAAGTAGGTATTTCAAATACTTTTGGTCAAAAAGGAAACTTCTCAGGTTTTTGAACCTAGTTATTTTACTGGGAGACGAAAGGCATCACCACTGCTAATGCTGTATTTGTATTTTGTTTGCTTGCAAAATTAGTTCTGAAGTAACTAATGTAAATAAGTAACTAATGACCCATGGTTATGCTGCTCTCTTACTACCTGAATATTCCTTTGTGTGGAGACAGGCTGAGAAAGGCACGTTTTACCCCACCGAGCTTCCTCCTGTGTGTGCTATAATCCGTACACAGCCGGAACTGATCTTGAGGACCTGGGAATAAACTCCAGTTTCGTACTTGCCTACCAGCGCCCTGTAATGGTAATATCAATGCAAGAGGCTGTCAGAGTATTTTTTTTTAATCCATTTCTTCGACATTTCTTATTACCCCAACACTGCATAGGAGAGGAAGGTTAGCAGGAAGAGGAGTCGAAGTTATCTTAGGCCACTTCCTGCTGGCTAGGGTGGTCAGGTTCCCTGTGGAAAGTCAATCTTCATTTCAGGGCATCTCCAGCTTCTCATCGAACTGCATCAACAGTAACCAAGAGCAGCAGGGGACGCCCTAGCAGCCTTCTGCTCTCTGAGAGGCCCCTCAACGCTCTCCGAGATCTTGTATTTATTCCCTCTCCAGAGTCCTCAGAATTAAACTATCTGCAGCTGGCAAAGACCCCTCTCGGAGCCCACATGAAGCAAATAGTCTGCTGCTGTGGACCATCTGAATCAGTCCCATCTCCCACACCTGGGATCAAAAAAAAAAAAAAAAAAAAAAAAAAAAAAAAAAAAAAAAAAAACCCA
>NW_026595708.1:29826-43171 GCF_907164565.1 Psammomys obesus
CCCCCCCCTTACAGAGATGGCAAACAGACTCATGGGGAGGTTCAGAAACTATAGCTTCAATTGTAGCAGAGAGGGGTGGGGCTAAAACTTAAACCCAGGTGTACAGAGTGGCGGAAGCCCCGAGTGAATGAAGTCCTGAATGAATGTGTTTTGTTGACACAGGCACAACCTGTGGAGGACACCAGTGCCTTAGCCCCACGGAGTGACAAAGCCTTCCCTAGCTGAGACTCAGGAGAAGTGGAGAAGCTTCCCTCTGGAGTCTGGGTGTTTAGGAAGGGCTGGTCAGTGTGTGCAAAGACTAGCAGCTTCGGCCTCCTCCTCCCAGATGTTTACAGCCTGAGGCAGCTGGCATGCAGAGGCCTCTCCCTGACATTTGCTCAGCCCTCCCCCCCTGTGCCGTACCTAATAAGCATGCAAAAGTTCCCAGTTGTGGTAGTGGCAGACCCCACCTGATCCCAGATGTGTCTGTGTGTCGGTCCTTTCTTCATTCTCTCACTGCCCTTCCTCAAGGTTCCAGGACACAAGCTGCATGGGCCACAAACACTTAAGTCTATTATTCCAAGACCCATGGGTTTTACATTACGCTGTGTTACTAATCTGACTTACGTGCTTAACCTGGAATGACATAGATGGGACAACTAGCTCAGGACAAGTCATGCTAAGTAATGGTGGAGAGACATAAGCAGAGGAGAGTTAGCGCAGGCGTGAAGGACCTTCTGATGGCCTTGGAAGCAGCCGAAGACTGGTGCTTCTCAAATGGCTTGTGAGGAAGAGACAGAGAAAACAGTGACTGGCAGTGCCCTGACAGAATGGAGAGGGTGTGAGAATGAATACAACTGCATCAGTCTATACCAGGTCGAACCCAGGCCTGGCCTGTATTCTGAAATGAGATATTATTAAACATAATTTCACCCTTTTGTTGATGTCATATAGCCATTCCTGTAGCATAGAGTAGAATATTGCCACAGACCTTCAAAATACCCTCTACACCAACACTCCTCAATCCGTGAGCCTCGGCCACTTTTGGGGGTTGAACGGCCCTTTCACAGTTGCTTGCATATCAAATATCGCACGTATCAAATACTTGCATTATGATTCAGAACAGTAGCAAAATCACAGCTATGCAGTAGCAATGAAAATAATGTTATGGTTGGGTGTCAGCCTAACATAAAAAACTGTATTAAAGGGTTGCAGCGTTAGGAAGGTTGAGAACTTCTGCTCTAGACTGGTAGTTTCCATTCACGCTCTAGACCAAAACCCGGAGCTTTTAAGAAATGAAGAACATTTTCCTCCAGAAGCTGTGACTTGTTTTTTGTTTGTTTGTTTTTGTGTGTGATAAGGGGGAAGAGGTCACATGGGAGCCACAGTCTGCTTGTAAAAGTCAGAGGCCAACTTTGAGGGGTCAGGAGAACCATACATTTTTATATAGTTAAAACTGATACAGATAAGAATGTGAAGCAACTTTGGTCTCCCTTGGCTGGAGGAAGGGAGGTCTGTTTTTCCAAGAGACATACACTCTGATCTCTACTCAGAAAGATGCCTTTAATTCAAGTAGCATCACCTCATCTCACCGTCTTGGAACCCTGCTGTAGCATACCGTTCCCATATCTGCAGCAGCCACGCAAAAAATGCCGCTTCCCGTCCTGCAGAGCGTCACGCAATGTGATGCTTTTCCTTTCACATGCTTCTCGGTGACATTCAAGGTATGGACTGAGAGTCTTGGAAAAAAAAAAAAAAATCTGAAGAACCTCAGCTTGCTCTGAGTCCCACGCTTTGTTACTTAGCAAAGGCTCAGCCTCCTAAGTGCCTGAGTACCAGTTCCAACCCCCCTAACCCCCCTTCCCGTGTCTGTTAACATAAATCACACAGCTCCAAACTTCTCAGCTTTCGTAAATGGCAGGCCTGATTCATGCATGATTTATCAATTATAGCTGTGGGCCATTAAGATAGATTTCTCAGCTTCAGGTAGGCTGCAGCAGGGGTTGTATAGTGTTGGTTTAGAATTGCTTAAGAAGCTCAGTCATTGACAACCCAAACAATGCAACTTCCGTTTGCCCTTGTAGAGGGCTTTTTGGGTTAAGTGGGATTCTTTTTTTTTTTTTTAACTTATAATTTCTTCTCCTTTTGGAGCTTTGTCTTGGAAAAAAAAAGAAAGAAAGAAAAGAAGTTTACTTCTAAGCAATAGTAGTCAGGAGTTCTCAATGCCATTCTTTCACTGAAAAAAAAAAAAAAGCTTATCTAGCTGCTGCAGACAGATGGGTGGAAGTTCCTTGTGACAATCCAGCAGAAGAAACAACTTGGAGCCTCACCTGTTGCCCCTAATGATTAATGTGAAGACCATGACACTTGGCAGATTCTAGTCTTGGGAGTACCCTTCATTCTCACCAGGGAAGAAGCTTCTATCTTTAACTACTTGAGGGAGGAGTAGATTTTATGGCTGCGTCATCTCTGAACAGCTTTTCTGTGTAACCTCTCCTAGGACAGGCTAGGATCTGATGCCAAAAAGCAAAATCTAATGTCATGTATAAGCTCAGAGAATCTACAGATGAGGGATACATCAATCAGGGCAAAGACAGGACTGGATAGAATAATATGGTCTCGGCACATGCTGACGTTAGGAAAAGGGGATGTGTTCTTAGAATTTGGAAGGTTGATCTTGAGAAGACCCCCTGGAAATAGAAGAAATAGCTTTCTTTCCTAAGACTTTAATAAAACACAAAGATACAAGGTCTGGCTACTTACCCTCAGGGCTGTCTTCTCTATATGTTTTATGGTCACATGCATTATGCTGTGACACTCACTTCATGTGTCACTCTGTACAGTAATGACCTTGGCTTTCTCCTCCCCAGTCTTGGGCAATTCTGATTTAAGAAGAGGAAGTCTTTTTGGCTTAAATGTATGTTCAGCTGTGTTGGACTTTCAGTGTTCTCCTTTAAGTTAAAAAGAGATAATTTTAAATAATTACGAAGTTCTGGATTCTAGGGGCAGGGAGGCAAAGCCAACTTGTTCCTAAATATGTTTGTGATGACTTTGTTTGGGCCATCACAGACCATTTCCCTCCTCTCCATCCCGTTTGTGTTCCCATGAGAAGCCAAAGTTGTTGTAAGCCAGGTTGGCTGCTAGCTAACAGTTAACCTTGTAGTGAGAGCCATTCAGATTGGAGTATTCCCAACAGGCACTGTGTTGCCTCTGGCTTGAGGTTCTGAGAGAGCACTAGACCCCAGAAGCAGCCAGTTTGGTAGAGCCTTTTAATTCACAATATTGTATTCACATCAACATGGATCCAGACGGATGCCCTGCGATAAACAGTAACTGCTGGAGAAAAGGCTTTATTGACGCTCAAGTAAATAATGCACATTTTAAAGGATCTAAATATACATTTACATAACGTACTATAATTTTTGTATTGTGTCAACTATTCTCACACACACACACACACACACACACACACACACACACCCTCCATAAGACTTGTTTCTCTTCACCAAAAATTTGGACTCAGCTTTCTGTGTATTCCATTAACAACATGCCAGCTTCATCCTGGCAGTTTCTCTCTGATACAACCTGCCCTAGCCATCTCAAAGAACATTTATTGAAGTAATTGGTTGATTTAGCTCCAGTGACTCCTTCTAAAATGATCTGAGACAACTTAGATAAAACTTAGGTACACTGAGAACATCAAAGCCAAGATAAAAGGGAAGAAACAAAGAAGTAGAGAGGAAAGAAGAAAAAGACATCGATTAAATCTTAGCTCTGGACTTTTAACTGGCCTCCGTGCCCAGTAGGAGAAGAAGATTATCCAGAGAACACCAGGATGCAGTAGTAATCAACAGATCTTTGTGACGTCTGTAACAGGTCTCTCCCTGAGGAATGAAAGGTCATGATCTAAAATCGTCTGCTTCTGTCTCTGCGGTGAACTTTTGTCCCCAGCAAGAGCAAAGAGGCCTGAGGAGGACAGCCCTGTAAACGCAGACTCAGCAGATGTCTGATTTAAAACTTCAGGCTAGATGGCTTCCTGGAATTAATTAAGAATTAATTGATCCTAGTCAATCAGTCATTATAGAATTAATTTTATACAGTAACCATATATCTTTAGGTTTTCACTGAACTCTCCACCATAAGGAAAAGATGAAATAAAGTCCTGTTTCTGAAGTGTAAAAAAAGAAATTAAAGTCTATAAATTTATGCTGCTAAAGATTTTCTTTTTTTACATTTTTTTTTTACAATTTATTTTTTTTATATCCCAATTGTAGCCCTCTCCTTCGTCTCCTCCCGGTCCCACTCTTCCTCCCTCTTCCACCCATCCTCCTCCCTATTTCACTGAAAGGGGGAGTTCTCTCTTGCCATCTGACCCTAGCCTATCAAGTCTCATAAGGACTGCCTGCATCCTCTTCCTCTGTGGCCTGGCAAGGCTGTCTCACCATGGAGAAGTGATCAAAGAGCAGGCAGCAGAGTCCATGTCAGAGACAGCACCTGCCCCTCTTACTAGGAAACCCACTGAGCTGCCTATAGGCCGCATCTGAGCAGGGGATCAGTACTCTCCATCCATGGTCCTTGGTTCATACGTCCGTCTCTGCTGGAACCCCTTGGCCCAGATGTTTTGACTTTGTTGGTCTCCTGTGTCGCTTCTGTCCCCTCAGGTTCTCTATCCCTCCACTCTCCCATAAGACTCCCTGCACTCTGCCCAAAGGCTTTGATCCCCTACTTGGTGGAGTCTTTCAGAGGACCTCTATGGTAGACTCCCATCCTGTTCCCTCTCTTCTGCTGCTATTGAGTGTCTATCCTATTTGTCTTCTGAATGAGAATTAAGCATCCTTCCTAGGGTCCTTCTTGTTGTTTAGCTTCTTTAGGTCTGTAAATTTTAGTGTGTTTATCCTAT
This sequence comes from Psammomys obesus, assembly GCF_907164565.1. Classification (NCBI taxonomy): domain Eukaryota; kingdom Metazoa; phylum Chordata; class Mammalia; order Rodentia; family Muridae; genus Psammomys; species Psammomys obesus. Next base: position 34,706 of record NW_026595708.1, read on the forward strand.
TTCATATGGCTAATATCCACTTATAAATGAGTGCATACTGTGAGTGTCTTTCTGGTTCTGGGTTACCTCATTCAGGATGATCTTTTCTAGTTCTATCCATTTGCCTGCAAATTTGATGATTTTTTTAAGTAGTTGAGTAATATTCAATTGTGTAAACACACAATTTCTGTATCCATTCTTCATTTGAGGAACATCTAGCTGCTATGAACATCTGTATGTTGTATGCTAGAGCATCTTTCAGGTATATGCCCAAGAGTGGTATAGCTGGAACTTGAGGAAGCACTAGTCCTAATTTTCTGAGAAGGTGCCAGATTGATTTCCAAAATGGTTGTATAAGTTTACATTCCCACCAGCATTGGAGGAATGTTCCCCTTTCTCCACAACCTCTCCAGCATGTGTTGTCACTTGAGTTTTTTATCTGAGCCATTCTGATGGGTGTAAGACAGAATCTCAGAGTCGTTTTGATTTGCATTTTCCTGAATATGAAGGACTTTGAGCATTTCTTTAAGTGTTTCTCTGCCATTTGATATTCTCCTGTTAAGAATTCTCTGTTTAGCTCTGTACCCCATTTTTTTAATTGGACTATTTGGCGTTTAACTTCTTGAGTTCTTTATATATTCTGGATATTAGCCCTCTGTCAGATATAGGGTTGGTGAAGATCCTTTCTCAATCGGTAAGCTGCCGTTTTGATCTGAGGAAAGCATTCTTTGCTTAACAGAAGCTTTTCAGTTTCATGAGGTCCCATTTATTGGTTGTTGCTCTTAGAGCCTGTGCTGTTGGTGTTCTGTTCAGGAAGTTGTCTCTTGTGCCAATGAGTTCAAGGATCTTCCCCACTTTTTCTTTTTTCCTAACAGGTTTAGTGTGTCTGGTTTTATGTTGAGGTCTTTGATCCACTTGGACTTTAATTTTGTGCGAGGTGATAAATACGGATCTATTTGCATTTTTCTTTTTCTATTCGTAGACATCCAGTTAAACCAGCACCATTTGTTGAAGATCTTATCTTTTTTCCATTGTATGGTTTTGGCTTCTTTGTCAAAACTCAGGTGTCCATAGGTATGTGTTTATTTCTGGGTCTGCAATTAAATTACACTGATCCACCAGTCTGTTTCTATGTCAGTACCATACAGTTTTTATTACTGTTGCTTTATAGTACAGCTTGAGATCAGGGATGGAAATACCTCCAGATCTTTTATTGTGCAAGATTGTTTTAGGTATTCTGGTTTGTTTTGTTTTGTTTTGTTTTTCCATATGAAGCTGAGAATTTTATCCCCTGTGTGGAGTCTTTTCTGGTTCAAACTGGTCTTGGTCTAAGCATTGTGAGCCCCTTCACACGAAGCCTTTAACCTTTGGTGGTTCATGGCCAGCACCCTTCTAATTCAAGAACAAAAGCATTCCTGGAAAAATTATTAAGTATCTCACATAAGCTTCTTTTATAGCTAATATAATCTTGTACAAATGATATTTATCAAGGTTCAAATATAAAGAAATTATAGTCTGAATCTATTATCAGATTTATGGGAGAGAAGCAACCTTTCACAAAGTTCCTGCCTACTCAGTCTGGAGTTGCCTTGGCCATGAAAGGGCAACAAAGAAAAATGCAACATAAACCTTCCGCTGTAAAGTGAGGCACCCAAATTGCATGGGTTCATTAAGTGATCATTTACTACAGACTTCAAAAAAAAAAAAAAAAAACCCTCTAGTCCTGAATTAGTCCCTAGGAATTTCCTTGAAAGGAGTATAAGAGCTTTAACAATGAATTATTATCTATGGATAGCTCAGCATGAAAGGGGATCCATATGTGCAAAGTAGAATTTGTCAAATGTAATGTCGGTTAAATCAGGTCTAATCTACCAAATACATTTTTTATTGCTTGCTTCATTAAAAAGGCTCTTAAGGTAATGAATAATCTTCATCTTCAACAAGGATTATTAATGCCTTTATAACTCACGTCCACTGAACACAGAGAGGCAACTTGAAATTCTATCCTGCTCTAACCTCCATGTTTGTCTTAGAGCCTAAAAGGAGAAAAATCCATCAGAGCTGCCCAGTGCTATACCTTGTCACGTGAGCAACACTGTGAACTGGGCCAGGAGAAGAAATGAAAAAAGGCGGCTGTGTGATTCAGCTATGGCAAAGCAGGTCTTTTCCTCTAAAAGCTGATGGCTTGTGTTTTGTTTTGTTTTGTTTTCTGCAGCAAGTCCACATGCGACACCATCGACTCTCCACTTTCCAACATCACCCATCATCCAACAGCCTGGGCCTTACTTCTCACACCCAGCCATCCGCTACCACCCTCAGGAGACGCTGAAAGAGTTTGTCCAACTTGTCTGCCCTGATGCTGGTCAGCAAGCTGGACAGGTCGGGTTCCTCAATGTAAGGAAACCTTTTTTTTCCCCCTTCCTGCATCTCTAGAAATGTTAACCAAATGTAAAAATAACAAGAAGACCCTTTTTATGACTGTGTGAGTTTTGTGTTCTGATATCATGCTGACTGTCATATTATTCTAGATTACGGGAAAGTTAACTTGCTGGTAAGAGTGATTGGGTTTAAAAACAGTGTTTGTGTTAAATTTGCAACTGTCAAGCTTATGGATATAAATTGTCTGGAGAGTGAACCCTGTAACCTTCTGAGTTCCACCTCCTGCATTCTAGCCCCAGGATCATACAGTTAACAAAATAGAGAGACCAAATAATTTTAAATAATGATTTGAGTAGTAAAGAGAGGTAGAGAGCAGAAGGGGACAGATGTTTCATATCAACCACGTTGATGTTGTTTAAAAAAAAAAATTACAGTCTTCTAACACTTTAGATCAAGTTGACCAGTACTTGAACTCAAGATGCTAGAAGCAAAGCTTATTATGGTTTGTTATTTCTGTGAGTAGTTATCTTTTCTACTTATCTTCATATAAAACTAAGCCATGTTCAATAACTACAAATGAATGTTTTCATTTTTCTCAAATAAACCAAATAATCACAATTTGAAATAACATTCCAATAGTAAAAGTTATTTTATAAAATCGTGAATTTTATTACAAATATAAAAGCTATATGTTTATAATGAATGACTGTATCCCATGGCCAATAGCAATAATAAATTGAAACCAGCAGAAAGCCATATTTGATTTCCTTTTCTCAAAATATCTATGCATGAAACCACAGATTATGCACACTTATTCCTGGCTGGTTTAGAATGTTATATCACCCTGCCCTGTCACCAGTTTTTCTCCTGTGCAGAAAGACCTGATTCTGCAGATCTCAGCCAGAATGGGCAGCTTTGACTAATGTCTGGTGATATGTTCACAGATACATTTCTGTCTAGACAACAAATCAATATGGTGCCTTTTTTTTCATTTTGCTTGTATATTCATTTGCTTGGCTTGTTCTAAAATATTCACTTATGGACTCTCAGTCCGCTCAGAAATAACACACAGACAAGGATGCTGTGAGAGTGCATAGCCTTCTGACCACTGACAGTATCTAAGTAAGAATACTGAAAGTACCATGAATGCTGATGAAGGAGTGATCCTTCCTCTGCAGAATTATTAAGTTTATTCTTAAAAGCAGAGGACAATAGGATCTCCTTTGGCTGAATTTTGGGTTGGGGCTACAGTCTAAATACAGGCTGTTATTGGCTGTAAATCAGCATAGAAAGCCACTTGGAAAACCATGAGAACCTGAGCTAATCACAAGCACCAAGTCTGACTTCTGAACATCCAATGTGTTTGTTTTTTTGTTTTTTTTTTTAAACAGTCATGACATCATTTTATATAACTGTCAAATGCCCTGTTTTGCATTTTGATCAAAAGCTATTTTGAAGACCTTGAAAATAAATGTTGCATGTTCTTTTCTGAGGAAAACTTGCCCTTGGTAGACAGTTGTTATTAGGTGGCACACACCTATAATCCCAGCGCTCAGGGAAGTAGAGGAAGGTAGATCTCTGTGAGTTTGAGGCCAGCCTGTCCAGGACAGCCAAGGCTACACAGAGAAACTCTGTCTCAAAAAATGAAAAGAAAAGAAAAAGAAAGAAAGAAAGCTGCTGTTTGGTTGTTCTAACATCAGAGAAGTATAAGTCCTATGGCATCTGTTGATGTAAGTCAAATTAGAAGTTGTATTTCTACCTAGTAGAGCCCTGCTAGCTAAGTATTAAAGTCTCTTTGCCAAATGCTATATGAAATGTGAATGAAAATGTCCATGTTCGTTTGAATACATTTATTCAAATGTATTAACTCTTACAAGATCATCTTTGAGAAAAGAAAATGAAATACTTTTATATATATTTTATATATATATCTAGGGAATCATCGTTTTACCTATATAAACACACATGGTAAAATAATGCCTCAGGCTATAAGCAGGTCAAGATTAAAGAAGCATTTAGTAATCATGAAAGTTTTGATGGAAGCATCAGCTAATACAGCACTGAGCAAGAGTTATTTGGGAGGGACAAGACTTGTGTGCTCTGGACATGACACAAAAGACTAATGTGCTGCCCACAGCTGAATATTAGTGATTAACATGACAGGCACCTAATGAGTCTCTCCCTTTTAGAAGCAGCTGATGGCTGATATCTGTTTATTCTTCCCGTATGTGTTTTCTCTGAACCCATGCAGCCCAATGGAAGCAGTCAAGGCAAGGTGCACAACCCATTTCTCCCCACCCCAATGTTGCCGCCGCCACCGCCACCACCGATGGCCAGGCCCGTGCCTCTGCCCATGCCAGACACCAAGCCTCCAACCACATCAACAGAAGGAGGTGCAGCTTCTCCCACCTCGCCGAGTGAGTATGGCTGAGATGAGGCGCCAGTTACTTGCCGTGCTCCGTGCACTTGAGTTCACACCTAAGCCTTGTCCCTAGCTGTGCAGGCTCCAGCAATAGATACACACACACACACACACACCATTATGTCTATAACATATAACATAGGCTGGCAGAGCCCAGACCCAAGTCACAGTGAATAATACCATTCCTATACATGGTCAAACTACACCAGATATGGAAACAATTGGGTGTAGGCATCAGACTAAAATGGTGTAATGTGAGGACTGAGATCAAACCATTAAACCTTGTGTATCGCTGGAGTTGTTTGGATAAAATGCTATTCCCATAGTGTTCTAAGAGCATCTGCTTGTATATATTCTTAATAGCAAAAGGTTTGGTTATCCCTAGAAACTTGATGAGAGATGAAGAGTATATGCCTTGTACATAAGACAGAAAAGGTATCTAGGTCAGAGTGTCCATTCAGAGGTGTGCCCGTGAGAGAAGGAAGGGCCCCGATAACAGGTCAGAGCCAGAGGCCATGGTAGCTGCATGAGAAAGCTTAAGAAGGGAAGGAAATAGAGAGTAGGAAAGAATGGAGAAAGAGAGTACCTTTTGCCTCTTCTCTCAACAGTCTGGGAATACTTGATCGGTAACCTAGAGGATTCTGAAGTATAGATAGATAGATAGATAGATAGATAGATAGATAGATAGATAGATAGATAGATATGGATATATATGGAATGATTCAACAGTAAAGAATTATTCAGATACTTCTTGGTATTTTGGAGATAGCAATGCTAGAAATAGTGTGACCACACAAATATGGCCTCTAGTCATACCTTCAATAACGGCAGAAAGTGATGGCTGGAGTTTTCAGGTGACCTAGTAGCCTAGCCTTGAAAGATGGCATGATGGGCCCTACCCTAATGATTTAAAGAGAATGAAAGCATAGGGTTGTACCTAGTCTGAGCCGGCAGGGGCAGAGAACTTTTAAAGGAAGTAGGAATGAGGAAAAAGTGTAAGAGCGCTTAAGAAAAGGAGTATTTGTAGCAGGAAAAGTAATAGCAGTTGAATGGAAGGGAACAGGGGGAGGAGTGTTTTGTAAATATAAACACATATTTAAATAAGAAGGCCTCTTTCTTACATTCAATATTGTAATCAATGATACTGGATACAGGAAAGAAGGGTCCAAAGAGAGACGGTCCTCTGCTTAGATCATAGTCACTGAAACTGGTTCTGGGGATACTGAATCTAAAGTGACCTGCATCCCTCGTGGGCACAGATGAGAGTAAACTTTGTGTTATCTAATGTTTATGTATTTGGATAAGTAGATAAGCATAGATTCTGCAGCAAAAGGCCCGAGAGTCCAGAGACACTTTGGGGAGACAGAGGTACTTGGTAAGGGATGGTTCAGTCCAACACTTACCAGCCCAGGGGAAAGCCAGTGTCCATTGACGCGGGAACGAAGCCACTTAGCTGTGAGCTGTTGACGCTTCTCAGAAACAAGCTGGGAAAGGGCTCGAGGCAAAATTTTTGCTTTTATAAATCACGTGCTTTCTTAGAAACTGAAATTGCAGGACGGTTTGATCTGTTTCTCCTTAGCAGTCTATTAGCACTCAGCTGCAGCAGGAAGCAGCGTCAGGCAGGGTGTTAGGTACAGATGTTCAGCATCCCAACTGCGAGGCCAAAACTGAAACCGCTTTCAAAGAACAGTGGCACACACTTTTCTGTTTAGGGGTTTAGGATTGCTTGCAATAAAATAAGTTTTTTGGTTTTTTTTGTTTTTTTTTTTTCAGTTAAAAAAAATAATAAAACAGGAAATCAAGCCAGACAGTTCCTCTATCATCAACTTTTGGGAGGCCTCAACTCCCCCTTGACTAGGAATAGTGTTCGCTCCACTGCCCTCTCTTACAGAGGTCATCAGGGGGAGCAGGAAAATAGACGTGCTATGCGACAGACAAAAGGCCGAGGCGTCCTTTTTAATATCTTCTAATAATGAAATACAAATGGATGCCAGCCTAGAGCAGAGTACGTGTTGCCTCTGGCACTCATACTAAACTGTTCAGCATGGCCAAAAAAACATAGGCAAGACAGATCTGGAAAAAAATTGCCTATAAAATAAATATATTTTAATGGGAAAAATCTGCCTCCATGCCTTTAAAAATCCCGGGAGGTGGAAGTGAGGAGAAAGTGGTGCTCTTCCCTAAAGAGAACTTCTGTATTTTGGTACGTATGCATAACCATTGGTTCTGCTGGGCAGAGCTGCTAGAACATGACAGGTAGGAGGCTTGACCTGTGGGAGCAGCTCACACCATGTTTTCCACTCTCACTGATAAGCCTGCTGCTGTGGATTTCCCTCTCTGCTAAAGAAAACCTCTTCTCCTTTCGTGTTCTTGAGAATCAGCTGTGTGCCCAAAAACCCTTGTATATGCTAGGCTCCCACACTTAGAAAGGGGGTAAAATGATTTACAAATCATGATCTTATAAAGACTTTATTTCAAAGAGGAAGCGGGAGAACAAACAGAAAATATGAAAGGCAGGCGATGGAAGACAGTGACCCCTGTATGTGGAAATCCATGAATGGTAGATGGACAAAGAGCAGTAGGGATGGGACAGCATGCAAGACCTACCAGCCCTTTGATGTCAGAGAAAGGCCCTGATGGGGTGGGGCCAGATGGCTGGTAATCAGCCAAAGCAGACTGGTATGATTGAGGAAAGTGAGGACAGTGAGAAAGAGAAAATCAGAATCACTGGAGAGCAAACGAGGGTGGGGTAAGCTGCTGGGAGCTCGAAGCTTGTAGGCCAGTGCCAGGACTTGGACATTTTCTGCAAGTCAGACTGTGAGCAGAGGAATGCTTCCTAAATCCTGGATGTTCATAGAAAATCCTGGAGGGCTTTGTTGGACTAGGTTGCCAGGGGAAGAACAGAAGTGGGGCATAATGAATGTAACGGGGGTCTTGTACGTCCAGCCCACCCCCTGCCCCCGTTACAGACAGAGAAGTCCCAAGGTAAAGGAAACAGATAAGACCTTGCATCCCGGTGGGAGAGGAATGCCAAAACAACAAAACAAAAGTGAACCAGAAAGCTAGGGACCAATAGATAAAATTGAGAACGAAGAAGTGGGCAGAGTATATAGTGAGGTTGCTATGACAATCACGCAGATGAGTTGTCTACGCACTGACATGGGGTTGGGGTCAGTAGAGGCTGTAAGGAGCCCTCGGACGCAAGGATATTCTAAAGATAGAGTTAGTAAGATTTGCAGACGCATCTGAGGTGGGTGGAGAGAAAGGAGCGAAGTAAGCACCTGTGAGATGTTTTACCCTGAGCATGAACACAGTAATGACCTCTAGGGTGTTTTACCCTGAGATGAAAATAGGAAGGTTACAGAAGCCGTTCTTGGTGAGGGGTGCAGCAGTCGGGCTAAACAAAACGTGCTGCTGATGGCAGCTCTGGGCAGATTATGAAGAGTTTCAGAGTCCTTCTTTAAAAAAGGACTTTTTTAAAGCGTACAGCACAACATGTGAATTTTATAAGAGGCTGCGTATGGTGAGGTATGCCTTTAATCCCAGCACTCAGGTGGCAGAGGCAGGTGGGCCTCTGAGACTTTCAAGGCCAGCCTGGTCTACAAAGTGAGTTCAGGACAGCCAGAGCCACCTGGTGAGTTTTGGAGATAGCAATGCTAGAAATAGTGTGACCACACAAATATGGC
>NW_026595709.1:0-5503 GCF_907164565.1 Psammomys obesus
GTGTGTGTGTGTGTGTGTGTGTGTGTGTGTGTGTGTGTGTGTGTGTGTGTTCACACGCTGAGGATCGCTGGCGAGCCTTGCCCACACTAGCTGCTACCCTACCACTCCACCTGCATTTCTAACTACACTTTTCTTTTTGTCTTTCAGTCCTGGTACCTGGGATAAAAGTTGCAGCATCCCACCATCCACCAGACAGACCACCTGACCCCTTCTCAACTCTGTAACATGGACGCAACCTCAACCCAGCGCAGTTACAACTTCACTGTCAGTGGAAGGGGAGAAAAAAACGACTCGAATCAACTTGTACATGGAAACCGCAAGCATCGTGGTCAAACAGCAAAGGCCATAACCTTTCGGGATTTTTTTTTTTTTTAATACTTTAGGGACTGTCGGAATTTCTCATATGGTGCTGGAAATGGTTGGGCTGTGTGACATTTGAAGTGTTTCGGCGGTGACGTGAGCATTAGGTGAAGTGGCTGGTAGAGGGTTAGCCTAGCTCACTAACCTCCTGCTGTAACACACTTCCCTTGCGAGCCTGGCCTTTTCACAGTATTTCATGGATTTACCCACGCAGGTGTGACCCTCCCAGAGCATTTGGAAGCACCTGGAGAACGAAATCTTTGTAGTAGCTGAGATCTGCGATCTGTAACTTACAGGACACTCAAAGGGCAATTTTTTTTTTTTCCTGTAACATATTAGAAAAAGAAAATGCAGTTCCATTGACCTTTCCTTTTCGTTTGGTTTGGTTTCGGCAGTCAGCAGTTACATACATACCACAGCCTGCAAGGACAGTGAACCCACTCACGTCGCAGAAAACAATTCCAAAAAGACCGCAAAGACTACTACTATCAGTCTGGTTTTTTGTTTTTGTTTTAAAGTTTTGAAATGCTGCACTTACATTTGAAAAAAAAAAAAAAAAAAAAAACATTTTTCAACAATTTCAACAATGACACAAAAATTCACGTGGAAATGGGGAAGATGGTCTGTTTTGACAGAAACTGACAGGAATCAAAACAATCGAATTTTGAATTGAGTGAAGTGCAATTTCATTGGATAGCTAAGTATCTTTGTAAGATAGAGATTGTTGAAAATTCTATTTTTGTTTTTCAAGTCCTCCCACCCCAGGACTCTAAATTATTGGGGTAAAAAAACAGCCTTGCAAGAAAAAAGGGGAGCTATTTTTGCTTTTTATGTTTTTTATTGTTAAACTTGTATCCCTTTAAAAAAAACTGAAGGAAAATTTTAAAAAAATACAAATCTAATGGTGCTTTTACCACAATATGTTAACTACATTAAATGCTAATTAATTATTTTCTGTTATCAAAGCACATAACTCAAATGAAATCATGGTATCTGTTAATTTTATAAGCTAGAAATCACTATAATGAATTATGCCAATTCTGGAAATTTTTACATGTGTACGGCAACACCAGATCTATCAGTTATCAAATGCCTCATTGTACCAGATATTGTCCAGAAGTTTCAAAGACCCTTTGCAAACCCTGACCTGGGCTATGGGAAAATTAATACTAACAACACTGATAGGGACGCAACTGCTGGTGCCCATTCAGATCAAGGGTACTTGTTAGGGAAAACAAAAAAAAAAAAGGTACCCCCCCCAAAACTCTTTTATTTTAATTTAAAAAAAAAGAAAAAAAAAAAAAAAGATTTAAAAAAAATTAAAAAAAGAACAAAAAAGAGCAAAAAAGAAAAAAAAAGCAGAAACAAACAAACAAACAAAAAAAAAATGCAAGTGATTTTTCTACCAGACAGCGAAGCACCCCCTTGCTTCCCATGTGACTTCAAGGTTTCCTCTACTATACATATATATGTGTTCTGGTTGGCAGGCGCTGCCAACCAGAGGAAGTCTCTGCATGTTCTAGTGTTAGTAACTAATTTTTATATAGCTAATGTAGGGTAAAGTAGAGTGCATTAAGACAATATTGTAACCCCACTCTAGGCACTTGCCTTTAAACTGTTTCAGCCCTTCAGAAGGGCTCAACTACTGTCCTATACAATCAAGTGACTGAAATTCCTGGGAAGACACTTTGCTCCTCATCTTTACCCCCAAACGATGTTGTTTTGTTTTGTTATTTTTTTTTCCTTAATTTGCACGAAAACAAAAATTCCATATCAATGTGCCTTGCCCCGGGTAGTGATTATTTGTGGAATTGTTGCACATGCTCCTCTATTGAAGGGGTTTTTCCCTCCTCAAGCATTCGGAGACACTTTTTTGTAAATGTAACTTTTATGTCAGCCATCGTCAGTCAGTTTCAACATCTAGACCTAAATAGAAAGTTAGCTGTTCCGCAGACAGGCGTAGTCCCGATTGTCCTGTGTGGTCAGTGGCAGTGCTATTCTGAGCTCTGTAGATGCTTACAATATCAGTATTTGGGATGTTGCTGCATTTTTTTTCCGATTTATTTGGAGTCTTCCTTTATCTCCCCCCTCCCCAAGATATATGAAAATATGCAATACCTGCTTATATCATGTAGAAAAGCTTAGCGATTGTTCATTTTCCTTTCTTTTTTGTTTTGTTTTGTTTTGTTTTTATTTGACCAAAGTCAGTGTGCTGCATTTGACACAGTGTGTGGCAGGTGTCCGTCTTTGTACTTGCTGTGGTTTTGACGCATGGGCAGGAAGGGTTCCTCTTAGAGAAGCAGTCAAACTGTGAAGCACTAAGCTGACCCTGCTTCAAGCAATTTTGTTTTTACAACTGTTCCTTTCACAAGCAAGCCTTAAAAAAAAAAAAAAAGAAAGAAAGAAAAAAAAAGAAAAAAGACAACTTCCTTTCTCTTCAGCCCCCCACACCCACTTTTCTTAGCAGACGGCAGTCAATCCGCAGTCAATAAGAAGTACATAATGCCCATTTTTATATGCACGTTTTTAAACTTCCAAGTTCTGAAAATTGTTTACTGGTTATCTCTATTTAAGGAAAAAAAAAATAAAATAAAACATTTTGGATTTTCATATGTGTCTGATAAGTGGTTGAATAGTCATTTGGCGCTGTTGTATGGTATGATTGTCAGTGTACCGTGTCACTTCCTATAGCCAGCAGCATACTTTGCCTTCCCTATAGCACTTAGCTGGGCATTATTATGACATATGTGCACTAAAGAGAGAGAGAGAGAGAGAGAGAAGAGAAAGAAAGAAAAAATAGCAGCTCTCAGTGCTTCACAGTGAAGGGAAAAAAGCCTAGACAAACATGTTGTCAGGACCTTGCAAAATGCCAAGGTATTACCAGTAAATTGGTTGTATATACAATAAAATTGCACCCTTTTTTAAAGCAAAACAAGCTAAGCAATAGTTTGGGCAGTTTTAGTTGTTTTTAGTGAAGCATGTTGTAGTCACGACTGCAAAGGGAGAGAGAAACTGCCCACTCAGAAGATACGTAATTTGTATCGTTGTATAGTTTTATTGATTACACTGATTTATCCTACCCTATTTTATAATGCAGGACTTTTGTAATGTTGTCTAAATGAGGAAAAAATTTCTGTCAAATTAGTCTAGTGAAATTTCTGATTGTTCATTATAAAGGCAGCGTCCATAGAATTGCTTTTTTTTTGTTTGTTTGTTACTTTTCCACCTCCTTTGGGAACTGGATTTAAGTTTAAAACTTTCCTGTTTCCTTTTTGTTTGTTTGTTTGGATTTTTTTTTTTTTGGTAAGTATTTAAATACATCTATTCTTCTGCCAATGGTATAGCATATTCCTATGCTTGAGAAGTATAGGTCTGAGAAACCATTGCAAATGGACGTTACAGGTGTGCTGTACTTTTGAAGGTATTTTGTTGTATTAAGTTTGATGAAGCTAAAATTAGGGAACTCTGAACAGATTTGCAGGAATAAAAAAAAATGTTTTAAAGGCTCTAAACCGTTGTGGAGGCAGCAAGCAAGGGTTAAATCGTAAATGCACTGAGTTCCGTTCTGTTCACGCTTCATGCAGGAAACTGTAGTTCAGTTCTCGTCAAGTAGGAAAATCAAAACACCAACCAATCCACATGTTTTGCCGTTTAGCTTAAAAGCTGAGCGAAGATGCTTGGGAAAGACTTTACTACAAGGATGTAGAGACAGACAGACCCCAAGAGCTGTTAGCATTCGAAGGCCCAACCTTGATTCTGAAACATGTTGGATTTTTTTTCTCTCCCATCAAATAGCATTACAGCAATTGGCAAAGATGGTCCCTCAAATGACTCCCCCCAATTTTTGCTTTGGGAACTAAAGTCAGAGGCACAAATACTAACTTCCAACATCTTCCAATAAACATTTTTCTTTGGGCTCCTCTCCTCAAAACTCCTTTTTTAACCTCTGCTGGGCAGAAGTCCTCTCTGGTGCCATTCTCTCCTCCCTCTTGCCCTTTCCTACATAATAAGGTATGGCTCCTCAGCCCCTGGCACGACATTTGTTGGCTCATTCCGCAGCCAGTACCACCAACACCCAGACAGGCTCCACAGGCCCTCCAGGCTGCACTCTCCAAGCTCTCCCTTTTCCTTCCCCAACAGTCCAAGTGTGCAGGATCCAAATTTCTAGACACACTGTGCTATAGTCAGTCAGCCCACAGGAATATGCAAAACCCATCTCAAAAAGTTTGTCTTTCACCTTCCCAAATATTTACCCTTTTGTGATTCAACCTCTGTCATGATGATATCATGATATCATTTGCAAAGGAAAACATTTTCTCCTGGGATTTCCTTTTTGCTGTTTTTGTTACTGTTGTTGGGTTGTTTTGTTGTTGTTTGTTTTGTTTTTGTGACGGGGAGTGGTTTTTAAGAACGTCATTTGATACTTTTTCCCTCAGAGTGTATTCCATAGCCCCTGTCACTCCCTCTCTGGCTCCCTCTCTCTCTGGTTCTCTGTGTGTCTCTGCCTCTCTGATTTTTCTTTGCTTCTTTTTCCCTTCTGGTTTCTGGTAGCAGGCCTCCATTGAACAGGTGTAGAACACAAGAAGTGTGGTCAGTAAGCTTTGGTGGTGCCTCCCAGCCTACCCGCCAGACCGTCCTAGACAGTCCCAGAGGCTGCGCCGCCCCTAGGGCATGGCTTTCATTTACATCGGCTCCCGAGGCCATTTTGTCTTGAAGTCAATGCATGCACTTACTGTTTGACAGTAATCCTACTCTGCCTTCTCTAAGTCCAAGGCTGTGCATTCGTCTAATTAATGTCATGTATGTTTCCCCTTTATTTTTTCCAATAAAAAAAAAAAGCAGTGGGATGAAATTGCTTTGATATATAGCAGGTATATTGAAGCTATTCCATAGCACTTAACTGTAGTGAATACTGTGTCACCAGTTCTGAAATCAATTTAATGTTTAATGCAAATCCATTACATGGTGCTATTACAGGCTGACAAAATGATTTACACAAATGTGAGAACTTGGGCTCAATTCACTCTGCTTCCCAACAGTGTAAATGCATAGCAGTGTTTATCTGCATGAGAACTATGCACTAACCTATCTGAAGAAAAAAAAAAAAAAAAACTATATCAACTTTGGTATCTACTTTCCGTTT
>NW_026595710.1:0-20627 GCF_907164565.1 Psammomys obesus
ACTAGTTGTGTTTTCCTGGATGCTCTGATTGTCTAGACTGGCTAGCCGTGTCCAAGCATGCAGAAGGTGGTGGCTGCAGGGCCTGACAGCCCCACCCCCCTGCAGCTCAGGCTGAGTGATTGGCGCCAGGGCTTCAGGGATGACAGAATGCGGAAGCCTCCCTAGCCGGGCATAGTATCAGATCGTGTGGCTGCCAATTCATGGTTCCCAACGTGGAAGGCACATGCTCAGCCATGGATGAAGAGATAGAACAGAAGACAGAATGCCCGAGGCTGACTGGTCACACCCTGGACGAGGGAGCCATCCCTTCCTGACTGAGCCTGTGTGGGCGATGGGAGCAGAGCTGGGCCCCGGGAAAAGAACTCAATCTGTTCGTGTTTTTGGCCAGAGGAGGAGAGATAACAACGCCAAACAGTGAAGAGTGGAGCCATCATTAAATGACGTCATGTGTACTGCTAGTCCTGTTTGCACCTGTCTGATACAGATGGAGGGTGGAGGATGGGAGGGTGGAAAGATGGAGGTGTGGATGGGTGGGTGGATGGATGGATGGATGGATGGATGGATGGATGGATGGATGGGTAGGAGAATAGATGAATGAATGGATGGATGGATGGATGGATGGATGGATGGATGGATGGATGGATGAGTGGGCAGGCAGATCAGTATATGTGTGTGTGGTAGATAGATAAGCAGGCAGATTGATAGATGAACATGCAGGTGGGTAGGTGTGTGGGCGGGTGAATAATAAATAAGTGAGTGAGCGGGCATATGGATGGGTAGGTGGATGGGAGGGTAGGTGGATGGGAGGGTGGGAGGGAGGGTGGGTGATGGGTGGATGAATGGACGGATGAAGAGGCAGATGATGGATGAGAGCCAGAATGGGTGCTGGATGGCTAAATGAAGGCAAAGACACATGGATAGCAAATAAAACAGATAAGACAGATAAAACAGATAAGGAGATACAGGGAGAGATAATAAGCTGGGTGCAGACATGCCAATCTGAGCTTCACAGTGAGAGAACTGGAGTATTTGGGGGAGCTATCCTTGTCATGGTGTGGGAGCGTGCAGGGTGGCATGGCAGAGTCCTTACAGGAGCTTGCTGTACAAGCTGCCAGGGACATGACAGTCCCAACCCCTCTACCACCCCCATGATGTCAGCATTTAAAAAAAAATTGTAGGGGCCGCATGCTGCAAAAGTTCAGCTCTAGAACCTTCTCCAGTGAGGACAGATGCAGTTAGTGATGGGATAATGGCTGAGAGGCACCAGGCAGCTGGAGGGGCGTGGACGATGGTGTGACAAGGAGTGTCCCAACGGGCTGGGTGGAGAGAATACAAGCTGATGCTCTTCTCGTCAATTTTGTTCTCCCCTGTATCCCCTGAGAAGCAGAAAGTCCCGCCCCCACCTGCTTCCCAGTGAGGAGAGCAGGCACCACCACCCCCCCCCACACACACACACACCCGGCATCAAATCTTACATACGCAAAGGGCACTTCCCCTGCTCACAAGCCTCTGGCTTGGCACCTGTCACCAAGAGGCTCCGGGTCTGTCCTAGGTGTGTCCCCTTGAATCCGAGCTTCATTCTGCCTCCCTCAAGGCTCATCCTCTGGCCTCTGCGCCCATGGAGGCGGCAGCACCCTGCTGAGTGTTTGTACCGTTGCTGGATGTGTTCGGAACTGTTGGAGCCCACCTTCCTCTTCATACCCCAGAGCCAGGAGAAAGACATCTTCCCGGATGCCTGGGTCTCTGCTTGACCTGTCTTTGTTCCCTGGGCAGCAGAAAACCTGATGTCACTGGCTTGCTCTGCCTGCTGGGCACAGGCCAGTGGTGACATGAGGTAGAAATCTTAGGAGAGGCTGTGAGAAGCAGCCCAAGAAATGTTTAGAGGGCAGAGGTCTCCCATGTTCTGGCAAATATGGTGCAGGCATGAGCTTCAGCCACTGTGAGTTACGTGGCGGCCTCTGGAATCTGTTACCAGCCACACAGACCTTGCTGGAAGACGGCTGTGAGCCATGGGTTCCTATAGCTTTCTGACCTCTGGACAATAACACAGACCCATATTTTACCTCTCACACTTCTGTGTTGGGGTTAGGACCCGAGACCCGTGGCATGCTGGGCAAACACTTCACTCTGAGCCACAGCCTGCCTGCTTGGGATCCAAGATTGTAAGGAGTCTCAGGCTTCTGCCAGGGAGGGTCCCTAAGAGTTCTGTAAGTTCAGGAAAGGAATAGTCTGAGGTCAGAGGACATGCCTGTCTTCTGTGAACTGGTGTCTGGGGGACAAGGTTCTTTCTGGTGATGGGTCCTCACTGGCAGGAACCACACATCTCTTCAGAAGTGTTTCCTCTGAGGCAGGAGTGATCACTTCCTGGAGAAACCCACATGCCCTCCGTGTGCCTCCTGCAGCGCCCGTGGGGCTTCTGCCACCATCCTGGAGGGAGGGGCATCCCATGATGGACGGCATGCCTGAGGTCCCTGGATATGGATGCGAGCCCATTAAGCCACAACAGTGTGCTTTCCTTCACCATCAGTCTCTCCCCGTGCGACAGCGAGGTGATCCGAAACTGGGTACCACTCCAGAGGTTAGAGACGTGGCTTCAGCCTTTTTAGGTGGCTATTGCTTGTACCTTAAACATTAAATACTATCATACTGCAGTCACAAAATCCTCACCTTCAGCCTGGCGGGGGAGACACCCTAGCTTTGGGTCTCCTGGAAGTGGTGACTGCATGGGCTAAAGAACCAGGGAGTGGTCTCAAGGCCATCTCAGGTTTCCTGGAAAGGGCCCCTGCCGGAGACAAGGGGGCTGTTTGCATAAGGAGGCAGATGAGCACCCAAGACCAGCATCAGACCCCACTGTGTAGTGAGGGAGGCTGAGGATTGCTCACCTGGGCCACTGTGACCTTGGGGCACTGGGACCCTTGAGGGAGAGCCCAGTCACATTATGGAAGGCAGGGACATGAGCAGAGGGCCATGGTTGAGAGGCGTCTCTACAACTGAATCCTTCCTGGCAAAGCGAAGCCAAGCTGTCTTTTACTGTCAGGGTAAAAGCCCCATCCGATGTACCACTTGTCCACAGAGAGCAGAAAGGTCCTGACATCCAGGCAGCTGCAAACTGAACACAGACCAGCCCCAAGCCTCTGGCCTGGGCTCTGCAGCACCTCTCCTAGTATGGAAGCCACTAGAGTCCTTCTCTCACGCTCTGTCACCTGTGTGTGACAAGGGTCTCCCACCTCCCTGTGGGCACCCCTGCGAGAGACACTCAAACTTCATGCATGTCAGAACGCGAGCTCTCAGCTAGCACCAGCCAGCACCAGTACACCAGTGCCACAGCATCCTTCCCCCTTGCCTGAGACAACTGAGGCCCCTGCTGCATCTTTGGAGATCCCAGGAGGCTGAGCCCAGGTGCCCCTGCTGCCGAATCATGAATGTACCCTCTCTACCTCACATCCTTACTCTCCTGCTGATGCTATCCCAGGACCGCCTCAGAAGCATTCCCGTGCCCAAGTCCTTGTCTCAGGCTCTGCTCCTGGGAAAGCTTTAATGAAGAGCTGGTGGCTGAAGAGCTTTCAGCAAATTCTTTCTCTCCTCTGAGGTGTGCTGGCCCAGCTGGCCACTCCTCCCTGGATTCTGTCCATCACTAAAGGCTGATGTTGCGGGATGAAGGACTAGGTGGCTAGTTAAAAGACCCAGCCAGTGAACCCAAGGAATTGTGGTCAGGGCTTCAGCAGATACCACACACTTCCATTCAAAATATCACTGTTCACAAGAACTGAAAAGTGGATGTGACAGATAAAGAGGCTAACAAATGGGTCTCTGCATACTATGGGCTGTCAACCAGCCTCTTGCGGAAGGAGGTCCAGGAACTTTCTCCATCATGGAAGATGCTGGGGACATTCTGACACATGAGGAGAGCCAGTCACAGAAAGACAAGGGCTGTGTAACTAACTACCAGAGACAGGGATGTTCACGAAGTCGGAGCGAG
Organism: Psammomys obesus; assembly: GCF_907164565.1. Lineage (NCBI taxonomy): Eukaryota > Metazoa > Chordata > Mammalia > Rodentia > Muridae > Psammomys > Psammomys obesus. The sequence goes on from NW_026595710.1 coordinate 3,980, forward strand.
CCCTGTGTAGCGTGGGCGCTGGAGCCTTGGTGACAGCATGGAGTGTGAACTGTAGAACTCGGAGCTTAGTGGTGGAGTGTTGTTTATGGACAGCGGATCATGGAGTTTGGGTGATGGACTGTAGACATCAGGCAGTGGAATGTGGAGCTTGAGGGATGGAGTGTGGGATGTTACTGTGAAGGATGGGGCATTAATACTGGAGCCAGAGGTGGGTGGAAGGATCTCAGAGGCTAAGAGCACTGGCTGCTCTTCCAGAGGTCTTAAGTTCAATTCCCAGCAACCACATGGTGGCTCACAATCATCTGTAATCTGATGTGATCTGATGCCCTCTTCTGGCATGCAAGTGTACATGCAGATAGAATGCTCATATACATAAAATTTTTAAAAATGAATCTTTAAAAAAAAAAAATACCATAGCCAGGGATGGGCCAGAAGGAACAGAGGTTAGTGTTTAATGGGACCAAGTGTGAGTGTGAGAAGGTGGAAAATGGACCTGGCAAGGCTGGCTCTGATGTTCAGCTCACAAACATGGTCAAAACTGTTCATTAAGATGACTGGGGTAACGTTTACATTAGAGTAATTCTTACCACAATTAAAAATGAAAATCTGGGCTGGAGAGACGCTTCAGTTGGTGGAGTGCTTGTCCGACATGCATGGGGCCCTGGGTAGGACTCTCAGCATCACAGAAGCCAGGTGTGCTGCATGTCTGTAATTCCAGCACTCAGGAGACAGAGGGGGGGAGGATCAGCACCCTAAGGTCATCCTCAACTGTGTAGAGGGGTCAAAGCCTTTGTGGGCTACATGAGACTCTGTCTCAACAAAAGTGGGGACTGGAGAGATGGTTCAAGAGGTGAGAGCACTTGCCTCTTGCAAAGGACCAGGATTTGTTTCCCAGCCCCCACATGGTGGCCTACAACCACCTGTAATTCTGGTTCCAGGAGATCTAACACCCTCTTCTGACCTCCACAGATCAATAAGCCTACAGGCAAATGCTCATATATATAAAATAAAATACATAAATCTAAAAGAAATTTAAATACTGAGCAACCTGAGGTCTAGAAGTGGAAGAACCCTGGCAGCATCATATCATTGCTTCCTCAGCTGGTTGGCACCACCTGGTAATTTGTCACCATCCTGGGTGACACTCTGTACTCTTCCTGGTCTTCACCCCAAAGCACACCCATTCAAGCCCACCACTCCCTCCCTGCTCACAGCCTTCAAAACCTTCAAACTCTCAGCATGGCTGGTGCCTAGCGCACTGTCCCTCCGGCTTCACTCTCAGACACCAACACTGCTCTGCAGCAGCTCACTCAATTCACTTGCTTTACAAGACACCTCTGTGCCTTGTGCAGTGGGGTCCCTGGGAGTGAGCAGTTAGCTGCGAGAGAGTGAAGCCCCAAGTGCACAGCCCCCACTTAGGAGCACCTGATGGACAGCGGTTGTGGGAAGCTCTGTTTAGTGTGGAGACAGGGTCCTTACGCCTTGTGCATATGGGCAGCCAACACTGGGAAGTTCTGTGCTGTGGAGTTAAAAGGAAATTAATTCCTGAATTTTTTTTTTAACTCAAATGCCCTCGGCCTCAGGTAGGATGCCCCTGCCTCAGCCATCTTGGGATCACTCAACAGGATGGGGTTGCAAACTTGGGGGATACTGAGCCTCAGCAAGAACTGAAAACAGGCTTCAGCTCTGCCAGTTCTGACTAAGGGATGTGAGAACTGAGGACCATATCCTAAGAAGTCTTGATTCCGTTCTCAGACCCAGCAGAAGAAGCTCTGTGATCCACTAGTGATGTCTGCAGGGACACAGGAGGGGCAGGTCATGGCCAGCAATTTAACAACCCCAACCCATCATGCGCCCAGCCCTCCAGTGTCATTTCAAGGCAGACAACTTGGCTCTCAAACTTGTGTAAATCCTCTTGCCTCAGCCTCCTCGGTGCTGGGAAACAAAGCCCTCCTCCCATGCCACCATCAACATCCCCCCCCAGCAGACTTCTAATCAGAAAGCATTCATCTACATTTTGCTGATACTGAATCCCAACCCCTGGGGGGTAGACTCATGATGCTCATTTTATAGATGAGGGAGAAGGGCTCCTGGCAGGCAGGTGACTGACCCTGGGTCACACAGCTGAGGAGTGACAGCCCTGTGACACTCTGTTCTCACAGCTCCAGAGGTAACACTGCTGTCTGCCTGGAGAAGCAGAGGGGAGCAGTCACCAGGAACCCTGTGAGCCTGTCATGGTGGCCAGAACACATGGAAGCTCCTGAGTCAGGAGAGGAGGTTCAGAGCTGTGTTCAGCCCACAGTGGCGTCACTGCCTCAGCCCCGGCAGGGCTGTCCCGTCTGAGTAGACACAACAGACTTTTAATAACTCTGCCCGGCTCAGGTCCAGAAGTATATTTTTACCCGGGTGAGTCAGTCACTTATTTGTCAATAGAGGCCAGTGAAGGAGAAGGCCCAGGGCAGTTTATAAACAGACTGGGCCCCTGGAGAGCTCGGGGAAGCACAATTGTCTGGAAGAAATGCTCTCTTGCTGTGGCACAGACAAACTGCAGGAGCAGTTTGAGGAATGGGCATTAGAAATTGCCACAGGCACTGCAGAGGACTTCAGGGCCTTGGGAATAGATGGGACCAGGGTGGAGAACCAGACCCCAGGCAGGCCTGAATCCCAACTCCATTGCCTACAAATGTGTGGTCAGGGAGATGCGCACACTGGCCTCAGCTTCCATCTGTGAACCGGGTATGCTGACACCTGCCTTGTGGTGCTATGACAGAGTCCGAGGAGACGCTTTCTCCAAGAGAAAAGATTCCAGTTGGAATCATGGTGACTATGGGCCAGGAAGAGGTATTTGTGTCCCAGAACTCTGATGGCTGAAGTAGGAGAGTTGCTGTCTGAGACAGCCTGAGTTACAGGCCAGCCTGGGCTTCAGAGTGAGACCCTGTTTTAAATAAAGATTTAAAAAAAGGAGAAAAAATTAAAAAGTTAAGCATGGTGGTTCACATCTGTAATTCCAGAACTTAGATAGTACGGCAAGCGGACTGCCACATTTTAGGGCTAGCCTAGGCTACATACTGAGTACTGGAAGCCCAGGCTTCAAATAAGTAAAAAGAAAAGGAAACAGTTACTTCTGCCCCCTGAGATGGCATCTTCGGCCTCATCCACAGCAACTGTACTCATAAGAGCCCCAAACTGTCAACTATCCAAATGCCAGCCAGTTGACTGCAGGTTGATAAGCTGTGGGACAGCCCTATAGCGCCGAGCAGGGAATGAGTCTCCTGCCGCGCCCGCGTGGTGGAGACTCAGCCACAGAATGGAAGGAAAGACAACAGGTGTCAAAGAGTCTGTCAGGTGTGCAGTTCCCGGTTTGGCAGCCAAGGGCAGAGGAAATGCATCTTGTGACAGAAGGTCAGAGAACCCCCCCCCCTTGCCCAGGTGGCATAGGCTCCTTCCTCTCTGTTGGGTCATGGCGCAGACCACATCCTACCTGGGCAGTGACAGGTAGGGGGTGTGGAGACTTTGTGTACCTTACCTGCTTTTTATAGAGTAGAACGGGATCGTGAAGACACGGAATGGAAGAAGCGGGGCCTGAGGCATCTCAGGACAGTGCTTGCTGCCCAAGCATGGGAACCAGAGTTTAACCCCCCAAAGCTGCATGAAGAGCCGGCTGAGGTGGCACAAGTGTGTAATCCCAGCACCGGCAAGCCAGAGCTCTGAGGCTCACTGGTAAGCCTGATCTGTGGGTTCCAGGCCAGGGAGAGACTGCGTCTCCTAAAACAAGGTGATGACTCCTGAGGAATAACACCCAAGGTTGTCTTCCGGCCTGGATATGTGTGTGCATGCACACAGACACAGACATAGACATACACACAGAGAGACACATATACACAAACACACAAGCACACATAGACACACATATACACACACCTACACACACACACATGCATACACAGACACAAAAACACACACATACACACACGCACACTCACACAAAAAGACACACACATGCACATACACACACACACCACCAATATGAAACACATGAGACTACCCCCCCCCCCCGCCCAATGGCTGCAGACTCAAAGGTCTATGAGGACCATTTTGGTGATGGACGGACAGAAACAGCCAGACACCAGGCTCTCAAATGCCTTCTGAGCTGCCCACAAAGGATGAAAGGACTGAAAGGATGGCATGGGCATGACATCTCCCAGGGGCAACACAGGTCCTGGGAGCCTCTGAGGGGCCCATCCAGCTCAGCGAGGCTCTCTGAAGGAGGAAGGTGGTGAGAGCGTCCCAGGGCACCCATCTTCTAGAAACCGAGGGGGGAGGAGAAGGGTGCAAGGTACAGTACTTCCTGGTGTCATGGAAAGCCTGGATGAGTCTTTAGCCTCTCTCTGGCTCGTCAGCCACGCTGGCACAGAACCTCTGGCAGCTCTGCCATATCACGGGGCTGGCCCCATCTCCGCAGGTGCTTGACGATCATTCTAACCTATCAAAGAGATGCCACATGGGACGGAAGGCTCTGGGAGAGCTGCCACAGCAAGTCGGTAGGACCACAGACCCATCCGTTGTCTACAGAAGGTGTCTGTGTCCAGGATGCCACACAGTCCGGTGTGTGCTCTGGAAAAATGAAGGGCACAGAAACCTAGATTGGCTTCAGAATTTATCTGCTTCTTAAATCATCTCTCAGGGGCGGAGTGGGCTTCTGGGAGCAGATGGGTACTCTCCGTGTGCATGCCCACTCTCTTTTCCCTCCCCCTTCTCCCCTACCCTCAGTTTTTCCTTCCGAGCAGAAACAAACTCCCCACACTGAAGTCAGGAGTGTGGAAAAGGGCTCTCAGGCCTCTCCACCTACCCAGGAGGCCACAGCCATCGCAGAGAGGGGCGGGGTATCACCTCCTGACTCAGTAGCAGGAACCCTGAGACAACCCTGACTGTCCCAATGAGAGTCACACGTATGAAGACGGGCCGAACACCATGGCCATGGGTCGAGTCTGACCAGACACAGTGCCTTTTAGAAAAGTCTGTTTACCTTCCAGGCTCTCCCCAGGGCCCAGCTCTCCATTCTTCTGCAGTTCCAACGTGATGCTGAGAAGAGGGGGTTCAAGAGAGAGCACAGGCAGAATGTGTGGAGAGAGAGGGGAGGGAGAGGAAGGAGGAGAAGAAGGAAAAGGAGGAGGTGGTGGCTGAAGCCACGGGCAGCTAGCCAGTGCAGAGGAGCCCATTAGGGCTCAGTAATTAACGGTTACACTGCACTTTCACGTTCATCAACGCTGCTCCCAGACGCAGCCTTGGGAGGTGCTGGGGCCCAGGCAGGGCCCTCAGCCCTCTCTACGGATGACACAGGAAGATCTGCCAGGAGCAGGGTAGCTGCCCGTGGTCGTGCACGGTCAGATCCTGAGACGTGATGACCCACACTGCCACCTCGGCCTCCCAGCCTACCGCTCCTCAGACCTCAGGCCGCCAGGTCTGAGCGGCCTGGCTGCTGTCCTCCGCCTGGGAAACGTTTCCCTCAGGTTGACTCGGGTTTTGCTTTAATTCGTCTTCAGAGGAGAGCGCCGAGGTGCTGTGCAGTGACAGTCAGTCCTGATAAGTGGAGCATCGCTGAGTGGACACAGAAAACAAGCCAGGATGATTAACGTCTAGGCAGACATTGCTCCCCTCAGGGGGAGCCTCGCCCGGGGATTGAGCTGTCTGTTAAATGCCAACACTGGCAGGTGTTGGAGGCAGTTAGCCACAGAGCTGACTCTCCCTGATGTAATCGGGCGGCACAGAGGTGAGCGAAAAAGGAAGCGATTCCCACCTCAAGGTGAAGCAAAGCTCTCTGGCATCCGACTACCACCTAAAAGTCCAATACACAAATACACATGCTTGATCCAGCGATGTGTCCAGAGTTCCAGGACTTTGGGTTCTCCTCCTTACCAAGCACATAAAGATTCTGGGGTCCCATGATGGTTCATCAGGCAAAGAGCTTCTGCCGAGACTGACAAGCCAAGTTCAGTCCCCAGGACCTGCATTGTAAAACGAGAGACCTGTGACAGCCTGAGTTATGAGGCATTCACACCCTCACACACCCCTCAAAAGGAGCCAGGATAGTGTTTGGTGGTGGATCATGTGCCTAGTCTGAAGAGGATGCTAGGATCCATGGAGACAGTCTTGACAACCAGAAAGAATTATGTCGAAATCCAGTATTATCCTTAGAGAAAGTGTCAGATAAAAGGCCACACACACACTCACACACTCACACACTCATACACACACACACACACACACACACACACACACACACACACACACTCACACTCACACACACCACATCCCTGAGCTAACACCCTGGCCTGTGAGCTTCTTAGCCTGTGAGCCTGTGTGTGCAGGTCAGAGGACAACCTTGGTGCTGCTCCTCAGCTGCCATCCACCTTGTTTTCTGAGATGGCCTCCAACTGAACCTGGGGCCTCAGCAAGTCAGCTGGCTGCCAGTGGGCCCCGGGACAGCCTGGCTCTGCCTCCCCGCTCTACCACACCTAGTTGGATCCTGGAGATCAGACTCCGAGAGGCAAAGGTTTGCCTCCCGCCCTGTTGCTGCATTGTTAAATGGTTGTGAGACAGGGTGCTGGGGATGCCTTAGGATTATTTTATGTCACATAAAAATCAGGAGTGTCTGTTTCATGGTGATAAAGTCTAGAGAATAGTTATAGCCATTGGCTTGCCTACGGCCACGTCACCACTTACACATTACAGCGGTAGAATGAGGTAGGTCCATAAAGGAACAGATCAGCTCATAAACCAGAAAGCCAGCATTTACAGAAGTGGCCGGCTGTGCGAGGCGAAAGCTTCAGGCACAAAATACCACGTCTAAAATTCACCCAGCAAGGAGGGCAGAGAGCATGGCTGCACAGTGAGGGCTCTGAATACATGTTGCAATAGCACATTGAGACAATTCTCCCAGGAAGTGCTGGAGGCCTGAGAGGTGCCACCATAGGGAAGGAAATGGGAGAGAAACTTAAAGAGGACCCTTGAAGTCTAGAGTAGAGTGTTGGCTTGTTTGTTTGTTTTTTTTTTCTTTGTTTTGAGATAGGGTCTCTCTACATAGCCCAGGCTATCCTGGATCTCACTACGTAGACTAGGCTCAAACTCACGGAGAGCTGCCTGCCTCTGCCTCCCAGATGCTGGGAAGTCTAGATTAGTTTTTGCTGCTGTGACAAATACCAGACAGAGATCATTTAAAGCAATGGTTCTCAAGCTTCCTAATGCACACAGTTCCTCTGTTGTGGTGACACCCCACACACACCATAAAATTATTTTCATTGCTACTTTGTAACTGTAATTTTGCTACTATTATGAATCATAATGTCAATATTTTGGGGGCTAAGTGGTTTGCCCAAGGGGTCAGGACCCACAAGTTGAGAAGCACGGGTTTGAAGGCTGGTTGGTATGGGCTCACAATTTGGGGGATTTGGGTCTGTAAATGGCTCTGTCCCTTTGGGCCTGAGTGAGGATGAACCTTTCAGCAACAGGAATGGGGAAGAGCAAAGGTATTCACCTTATAAAGATAGGGGGAGAGAGAGAAAGACAGACAGACAGACAGACTGCTGGTTTTCTGTTACTGCCTTTGGACAGTGTCACCCACATTCAGAAATGGGACATCCCCCTTGGTTGCTTTCTTACATGCCACTCATGCTAAAGACATTCTTACAGGCACGCCCAGATGTGGGCCTCCCTAATCAAGGCATTCTCTCATTTTTGTCTAGTCAAAAGACAGCCAAGATCCAGACCATCCTCTGTCACAATTAGCCTGTTTTCCAGTTAAGACCACAAAAACACAACCCATATATTATTTTATTTCCCTTCTTGCTTAACTTTTGTTTTCCTGGACTTAGTAGGTAACTTGATTTTTGTTCTTCTGTTGTTTTTAATTTGTCTCCCCCCCCCACACCGTAATATTTCCATTAATTATTGGGGCATTCAGTACAATGCACCCGATCACACTTGCCTCCCACTCCTCCCACTCTCCCACTCTAGTGCCCCCCCAAAACAAATAAACAAACATGCAAAAACACCAAGTCCAATTTGTGTTGCCCAGATACTCACTGGAGCATGGTCACACTCCCAGGGGCCAGCTCCTTAAGGAAAACCTAGTCCTTCCCCACCCCACTGCCAGAAGCCATCAACTGTGAAGAGCTGCACCTCAGCATCGTTATCACAGGTTTTAAGGTCTCTCTTCGATAGCTTCCTGTGTGGAGTGTTTTTCTCCTAGCAGAGGGTCACAGAAGCCTTCAGCATCTCCCCCTCTCCACCTCTCTACCACTGCAAACGATGCTGCCTTGCCGGTAGCATGGCTTCTGGTGGCAGCCAGGGCCATGGATAACCTGGTCCCAGGTGGCTGCATGGACCACAGACACCAGCACATCCTCTGGTGGCACCATGGACCACAGACATCCACGTGGCCTCTGGTGGCAGCATAGATCATGGACATCAGCGTGATCTCTGGCAGCAGGCAGTGATAGTACACGCCTTTAATTTTAGCACTCCCGGTATTTGGGAGGCAGAGATCTCTGTGAGTTTGAGGCCAGCCTGGTCTACAGAGGGAGTTCCAGGACAGCCAGGACTACACACAGAAACCCTATCTCGAACTGATCCCCCCAAATTCCTTATTTTTTTAGGAGGCTGGAGAGGTGGCTGGTGGGGGGGCTAGAAGGATTAATGCTCCTGCAGAGACCCCGAGCTCAGTTCTGAAGCAGCTGGACCTGACGCCCTCCTCTGGCCTCCTCAGGCATCTGCACACACGTGCACGCACACATGATTTGGAAAACTCCAAATATTTTGGATTGATTTTTGTGTATCAAAATGTAAGTATGATTTTGATTAAAATATTATGTTATGAAAATTTAAAAAAACAATAAAATGTAAAGAAGAGGAGGAGAAAGGGGGGGCAAGAGGGTGACGGAGAAAAGGAAAAGGGAGGAAAGGAGCCACACGTTTAAAACAACAAAAGCAACATGCAACCATTGTTTAGATTCTGACTCAAAGAAGCCAGTGTGTGTGTGTGGGGGGGGGGGTGTCTGTGTGCATGTGTGTGTCTTATGTTTGTTTGTGAGTGTCTGTGTGTGTTTGTATGTGAGTGTGTGTTTTCATGTGAGTGTCTTATGTGTTTGTATGTGTCTCTCTGTGCTTGTATGTGTGTCTCTGTGTATTTTTGTTTATGTCTCTGTGTGTTTATATCCTTCTCTTTAAAAGTAGATGCTGAAATATTTCATGGTGAAGAGGCTAGGGGTCCAGAATTCATGTGACAGTCATCTGGGATGAAAGTGAAGCAGCCATACTGAAGCAGGTAACAGGGCTAAGGGCCTGGGCCACAAGTGGACCCACAGCCCAGCTCCATCCTCTACAAAGTGTCCGTGTAGTGGGAGGCACCCGTGCTGGCCTCTGGTGACCAGCACCTTCAGCTCGTATATGTATTTTAAACTTTAAGTTTTGCTTTTCTTGTTTGTCTTTTAAAGTTTAAAATTTTAAACTTTAAGTTTTGTGTGTGTGTGTGTCTCTGTGTGTGTGTCTGTGTGTGTGTGTGTGTGTCTGTGTGTAGGTAGGTGCACATGCCTGTGCCCTTGGAGTACAGAAGAGGGCGTCTGATCCTCTGGAGCTGAGCTGAAGCAGTTGTAAGCCCTAACGTGAGTCCTCTGCAAGAGCTGCACACTTAACCCCCAGCCGTCCCTCCAGCGCCTACCTAATCTGTAATCATAAAAGTGTAACATAACTCAGAGTCTATGAGAACACTGGAAGTCTCCTTTGCAACAGTCCCCTAAGATGTAGGTCAAGAGCTTCTCAAAATGTCCCACAGCGGCCCTTCTCCAGGAGGAAGGGGTGTCGTCCTGTGTGCACAGGTCTCCTGGTTCCTGTCACCCCCAGCCAGTGGGAAGGCTCCTCTCTGCAAGGCTGAGGACCTGGTACTGGATTTGGGGGAGGGTGCTCTGACGGGTCTTCAAAGGATTCCAGGCCTCGGCGCTGCGTGGCCCACTGAGAGTTCAGTTCTCTGATTATGAACCACACGTGAACCTTCACTCGCGTGGGAGCGCGTTCGCACTTGGCAGAACTCGACATCTCATTTCAAAGCCGGGAAACAAAGGCTTTAAGAGATTTAAAACCCACCCAACTGCAAAGGCTCCCTGGACATCAAATAGCTCTTTGGAAACAAGGTTTTGGTGAGTTGAGAGCAAATGAGCTAGACACATATGGAGTGAATTCGCCTCCAAATCCGCAAGGATTTAAGACACGGAGGAAAGAGGGGCTGGCAAATAGCTTCTCAGAATTACCAGACTCCACACATTTTTCAAACAGCGTGAGATGGTCAGCAAGTCCAAAGTGCTGGGCTCAGGGCAAAATGCCTCCAAGCGTGAGGAGTACATCGTCCACAGCCATTGGCTTCTTAGCCTCCGTCCAGCAGACCAAAGAGCTACACTGAAAACTGCAGCTCTCAGACCCATGGTGTTCCCAGTCTTCGAAACCACCCCTGTCCTTCTTGAAAGGTGAAACGACAGGAAAAAAGTTCAAGGAGATTGGCAGAGACTGTAGGTTGAGTGAGAGAGGCACCCAAGACCTCTCCTCAGCCATCAACGAAAAACCAACATGGCTTCCACTAGAGAGCCACATAGTCCAGAGAGGTAAGCCATGCTCCAAAGAGGAAATCCAGGCTCCAACCCAGCCTCGGAGAGAATGCGAAGTTCCTGGTGTCCATTCACAACCACAGTGGGGGATGTTTCTGGTCCATGCATTTGCAAAACCTTGAAAACCTCAACCCTTTGGAGCAGATGGTGGCAGGGTCTTCGGTGTCATCCATCCAGACGGGCAGCTGCGTGGCTGCAGGTAGAACCTGGACTGCCCAGTTCTCAGGACATACCAAGGCTGTAGCCCAGGGTCACCAAGCACAGCCCAAGGCAACATTCTAGATGTGTAGGAATGAAAAATCTAGGTAGCTGTGCTTCCCAGCTTGGGCACAAAAAAAGCTCCCAGGAGTTTCCAGAGTCCACACCACGGCTGCTCCTGCTCTGGCCTGCTCTGGAGACTCAGCCTCCATTCTGTCTCTCTGTATACATCCAGAGCCCATGGGAGATGTGGATGTAAATAGTGGGAGGAGAATAATTCTGGGCCCCAGCGGCCTGAGTTTGCCTCGCAGCCCCATCCTGCGGAGCTGCGTGACATTGGCAACACAAACCCCCCTGCAGTCTAGCCTCCAGCCTTGGGAGTGGGGGTGGGGGCAGCAGGCTTACATGAGTCCACACAAGCTGAGACTTCGGCACTCAGGCAGTGCCCGCTGCTCTTGTTAAGGATGTGCCAATCACCACACAGAAATGACCTCATCCCACTTAATCCTCCCCACTGCCTTGGCGTTATTAGCCCCATTTGTGGGATGAGACATCCGAGGCTCCTGGAGGCTGAGTGACTTGCTAACCACCGGCAAAGCCAGATCCCGAGGCTGATAGGCCTGGCTCCAGGGCCATCTCGAGCCTGGGAGGCGCCTCTGCTTGGAGCTGCGAGGTTGGCAAGCAGGAGCCAAGCTGGCTCTCCCAACAGCTCCGTTCTCTGCAGGTGCTCCAGGCAGTGAGCAAGTGTGCTAGGACCCTTCCTGAAGTCAGTGCTTCCAGGCCCTGTCTGGGATGGGGTAGGGGTCTCTTCTGTTCTGGGAAAGTTCTGATCCCAGAAATGCCAACCTCCTGGCTGAGTAACCTCACCTTGCTGTGACCCTAATGGCAGGCCCTTGCACCACAAGACTGGACACAGTGAAATGTAGAAGAGTCTTCACTGCACTCCCAGGGAGCCAGCTTTCCACAGACCAGACCCCACCTACACCGAGGAGCAGAAACACCTGTGCCTTTCCATGCGTCTTCTCAGCCCATCTCACAGGTGGCCGGGAGTTGGGCAGGGTAATAAGGTCCATAAATATCCATGTCGATTAGCTGGTTCTGCTTGCTGGGAGACCTGACATAAAAGCAATCACTGTAATTCTCAAAGCCACCAAAGACAGGGGCATGGCTGTTAACCGATCCCATGAACACAGATAACTCCCTCAACGTCAGTTTTTCCATCTGTTAAATGGAACCATTGACATTTATTTCTTCAGGGCAGTGTAAACACCCTAGTGAGTGACGGAGAAAGACATTCTTCTCATCACCAGCCTTTTCTGCTCACCAAGAGTCCCAGGAAGAGCTAAGAATGATGCAGGTCTCAACTAAAAGCATCGAGCAAAGTGGACACCCATGCTCGCTCTCTCTCTCTCTCTCTCTCTCACACACACACACACACACACACACACCCGGCTTGAGATGAAAGAATCGCTTCACCATGTCAAAAAATCACAAATCTATTTCATTTTTAAAGCCCAGCGAGGGGCCTGAGCCCTTTGAAGCCAAGGTAAATACAAGTGTTTAACAGCTTATTTTAGCGATCCAATTGGGAACCGCACTGTTTAAATGGACTTGGGTTGCTGGCCATCTCCCCCCGGATGGGGTATTTGTTAGAAATCTGAGTTCTAGTGAACCAGAGTCTTGTGGTGGCCTCTGCTTTGTTTCTTAATGGGGTTGTTTCTGCAAGCCCCCCCCCCTTTGGCTTCCCAATAGAAGAGTAACTGATTCCTTTTGAAGTTTTTTATTGATGAACGAGCCGCTTTAAACATCCCTCAGTGGCGGGCGCCCATCTACGAAGTTGACTCTGCAGCTCAAGAAGCCACGGGAATGAAGGGCGATTTATGGCCTCGTGCCATGAAACGGTTTAATGGGCTTCACACTGTTTAACTTCATCTTTACAGATGTTAAAACAGAAATACAATTATTTTAACAACTATGATCACGTATTGCTCTGCTAAGAAAAACAAAGGCTTGGGAAACACTGGGGCTATGACAGAGCTCATAGTTACAAGTAAGGGGGACCATCCCCACCAATCAGGAAACCAAGGAAGAGCAGGGGTGGAGAGTCCTCATTGCCACACACACACACACACACACACACACACACACACACACACACACCACCCCACCCACATCTCTACCCCTGGCCAAAGTCATCTGCCTTTGCACTTTTACACACACCCAAATCACCATCCTGTGGTGACAGCAACCTTTCCAGACCAGCTTTAAGCTCAGCAGGATGACTTAAGGGGCCCACGGGAGAATTTCAGTCACTAGGAGAGATGACCAGTCACTCCCATTGGAACTCGAAGGACTTGTCTTATTTCTCACACTCCCCAGCTGCACCCACCTCCCCCGGTACCACAACATCAGCCTTCAGGGAGTGTCCTTCTAGCCAGAAGCAGGCGATAGAATCCACCGGAAAGCCTGCACGCCCAGAAGAGCAGCATCCAGGTTCCATGTCTCTCCAGGAAGGGTCATTCCCAGTGGGGTCTCTTCTTGGCTCTTCAGGGAGGCTCTCACCCCAGCCACACCCAGGGTATGCAGATACCATCTGGTTTTCACTGGGTGGCACCGTCCCATCCACACTCTAGAGCCCAAACCCCTCCACCCTTAGTGCTGTGACTCCGTGCTTAGGGGGAAGGGTTCACATCCCCTCCTGGCTCTGTAGTGAGGTCATCAGCAGAGACCCAAGAAGGCATAGGGCCACCCAAAACCGGCTGGGAAAGCTCATCTGAGACTGTGGCTCTTTGAGGTGAGTTACACTCCACACTTCAGTCACTGGGCTGCGGGAATGTGGGAAGAGACACTTTATGAAGTGACACAGTAGTCCTTCAAGCATCGTGTGTATGTACTTCCCCTCAGGTGGGAGAGCCAGGGATCCTGGGGGTGAGTTTAATCCTGTGACAAACTCATCTGGCACCGTACTGGCAAACAGGGAAGCAGCAAGAATGATAGAACCTTCATCCTGACAGGCTGTTCATGGAACAGCTGAGGAGAAAGGTATAAACTTAAGGCGGTGCCATTTCCTTCTGTTTTGTTTTGTTTTTTGATGCTGAGGATTTAACCCGTAGCCTCACACAATGGGGCTACGCAAGCACACTACCATCAAGCCTGTTTGAGCAATTTTTTTAAAATTTGATAATGACAATGATGGTGATGATAGTAGTGGTACTGGTGATGATGATGGTGATGATGAAGGTGATGCTGGCGGTGTTAGCAATGATGGTAATGATAGTGATGATGATGGTGGTGGTGGTGGTGGTGGTGGTGGTTGTCATGACAATAACGATGATAATGGTGATGATGGTGGTGGTGATGGTAATGTGTGTCCCGGTTACTTTTCCGTAGCTGTGATAAAACACCACAGCCAAACAGCTTGTAGAAGAAAGCTCTTATTTAGGCTTATGATTCCAGAGAAGGCGAGTGATCAGTGTTTGCCACAAGTACAAACAGAGCCTGAACTGGAAGCCATGTGATTCAGGAAGCTCTCAAAGCCCACCCGTTGGAGCACGCCCTCCTGTAGCAAGACTCTGCCTCCCCACAACCTGATTGTGGAAACAGCACCACCAACGGGGACCAGTTATTCAAATACCTGGGCCTATGGGGGTTAGTTCACATCCAAACTACAATAATGGATAAGAACAACAAAGAACTTCTCATCTCTACAAAAGCACCTGGACGGGGTAACCCAATATGGATGAGGCTGTGCCATCCACCCTGGCAGCCATGAGATGTAAGCCTTTTCTGCCCCTGAGTGTGGAAAACATGCTTTGTCTAAATTAAGAGTTCCTGTGAACACTGAGTACACACAGGATTTCAAAGACTTAGCACAAGAAAACAATGTAAAATATCTCAGTAATTCTTCATACTAAATTACCCAATGAAATGATAATATTTTGATATGTGAGGTCGGATATTTGAGGTTAAATCAAATACATTGCTAAAATTAGTTTCGCCTGCCTATTTTTACTTTTTAAGTGTGGCCACTACCCATTGTTGAACTGCTCTCAACTGGCTCGCTGGTCTAGAAGGAAAACAGACACCAGTTCGGAAGAGCGACTCACCGCCTGAGCTTGAGGACTACAGTCAGAGGTGCAGAGCCCCCAAGCCCTACATCCATCCCCTGCCCCGCAAGAAGAAAAATGGAGGAGAAGGAGGCTTCCAGAGCTCCGTGAACCTGCCACAGGGAAACAAGCTGATAGGAGAGCAGTTTGTCTCCTGGGTGCGTCTGTTCCATCCAATGTGGAGAGCTCAGAAAAGGGATTCTGTGAGGCTGGCCAAACTTCAGAACCACAGGGAGAGAGAAGTCCCTTATCAAGAGCTTGAAATGTTTGCATGTGAACTATCTTGGGCATGTTAGTGTGAACATTAATCATAATTTAATGATATTTCATACACAACTTGCACACTCTAAAGGTCATTTTAAGAAGGATCTGTGTGTGTGAGTGTGTGTGTCTATGTATGTGTATGCGAGTGTGTGTGCGTGTGCGTGTGCGTGTGCGTGTGCGTGTGCGTGTGCGTGTGTGTGTGTGTGTGTGTGTGTGTGTGTGTGATGTGTGTGGCAGGCAGAGGACATCTTTCAGGAGCTGGCTCTTGCTCTTCGTCTTGTTGCAGTATGGTCTCTCTTGTTCCTACCATCGTGCTGCGTACCTCAGGCTAGCTTGTTCTCAAGCCTCTGGACAATTCTCCCCATCCCTGCCTCCTATCTTGCCATAGGAGTGTTTGGACTATAGATGTGTGTCACCACATCTGACTTTTTATGAGTTCCAGGGATCTGAACTCTAATTTCTAGGCTTAAATGGCAAGCCCTTTCCCAGCTGAGTCATCTCCCTGACCCTTTATGGGAGATTTTTAAGAAGTGACTACATATATTGGAAATGCCACCTGACCTCCAGACAGAAGGGGTGTGTATATAAAACCTCATGTGAGGATGGTCAAAAATGAATGAAAAAAAAATGGGCATGAGAGGTCATGAACAAGGGGCCAACAAGATGAGTGAAAGGGCTAAGATGCATGCTCCCCACCTGAGTTCTATCTCTGGAATCCACACGGGAAGGTGGTAGGAAAGGACCAACTCCACAAAAGCACCTCTGGCTTCCGAATGCACAGTGGCACATGTGTGCCCCATGTATACATATCTCTCTCTCTCTCTCTCTCTCTCTCTCTCACACACACACACACACACACACACGAGAAACAGAGAGAGAGAGAGAACACATGACCATGTTCTGTGATTTAACTTTAAAGGTTTTAAAAACCTGTACGCTCACATGTATACCACATGAGCGCTTATTGCCAGCAGAGGCCAGAAAAAGGGCATCAGATCCTCTGAAACTGGAGCTACAGGTCATGATGGGCCACCCAGTGTCAGTGCCGGGACCTGAACTCGTGTCAGCTGCGTGAGCAGCAGTTCCTCCTAACTTCTGCACCATCTCGACAGAGCTGTGATCTGATTTTTTAAGAAAGAATTCTTGAACAAATTAATTCTCTCATCTCAAAAAAAAAAAAAAAAATTTGCCGAGTCAATGCATCTCTGTTCGTTCACGTCTCTCCATGGGCAGGCTGACAACAGCAAAGGATTGTTACATCCAGAGATTTTTGCACTTCACAGGGAATGGTAAATACATTTTGCTTGTAGTGGCAATGAGATGCTGACGGTACATCTGCTATCGGTGGTGATGATGATGGTGGTGGTGGTGATGGTGGTGATGATATCGATGGTAATACTGAGGGTGGTGATGGTAATACTGAGGGTG
>NW_026595711.1:0-11563 GCF_907164565.1 Psammomys obesus
GTGGTGATGGTGATGGTAATATTGAGGGTGGTGATGGTGATGGTAATGATGATTAGTGATGGTGGTGATGATATCGATGGTAATACTGAGGGTGGTGATGGTGATGGTAATATTAAGGATGGTGGTGATGATGGTGATGGTAATGATGATTAGTGATGGTGGTGATGATGATACTGATGATGGTGGCGATGGCAATGACGATGGTGGTGGTGTCAGTGGTGATGATAAAGATGATGCTGGTGATGGGTGTACCCTTGATTATGTCTACCTGGGGTGTAGCTCCATGGTAGAGCACTTGCCTATCATGTGCAAGTTCCTGGAACCCATTTCTTGTACCACAAAAAAAAAAAAAAGACACACACATAGCTACACATGGAAAAAACAAAAAACAAAAACAGAAAGGCCCCTTGGAAACACTAAGCAGACTCCTGAACCATCCAGGTGACACGGAGTAGAGGATTTCTCTCTTCGGTGTTTTTGCAGGTCACACATGTCATCAGAGAGAACAAAGACGACAAAAGGACAGCTAAGCTCTCAGGTCCTCAGAGCCTCCTGGGGCCAAATGCAAATGATATGCAAATGATAGGTCAGATGTAGGAGATATGTAGGATATGTAGGGTATCTCTGTGTAGCCCTGGCTGTCCTAGACTCGCTTTGTAGACCAGGCTGGCCTCAAACTCACAGAGACTCTCCTGCCTCTGCCTCCAAGAATGCTGGGATTATAGGCGTGCACCATGGAGCCTGGCTGAAAGATGTATTTTTTTATACATATGATGTGTTCTATTGCATGTATGCCTGCAGGCCAGAAGAGGGCATCAGATCACCTTATAGATGGTTGTGAGCCACCAAGTGGGTGCTGGGAATTGAACTCAGGACCTCTGGAAGAGCAGCCATTGCTCTTCACCACTGAGCCATCTCTCCAGCCAACTAAGGGAGTTTTTTTAACACTCACTCATCAAGGCTGCGGGCTCAGCATTAAAGAGCACAGGCTGCTCCTTCAGCGACCCGGGTTCAGTTCTCAGC
Organism: Psammomys obesus; assembly: GCF_907164565.1. NCBI lineage: Eukaryota > Metazoa > Chordata > Mammalia > Rodentia > Muridae > Psammomys > Psammomys obesus. Next base: position 1,024 of record NW_026595711.1, read on the forward strand.
ACGTATACAGTGTGTCACAACCATCTGTCAACACCTCTCCCGGCCTCCGTGGCCAGTGGACAGGTACGCATGCAGTTACAACACCCATACACGGAAAATGAAAATACATCTTTAAAGAAAAGAATTAAAAACAAAAAAATTTCAGCCATCTGGTCTAGCCACCAGCTGACGCTGACCTCGGGGGGACAGGACATGGGCACCAGGAAGCCGTCACTGCTCAGAGTAGGCGGCCCGTGGCCTCGTGGCTGTGATCTCATCTCAATAAATGCCTCAGAGAAAACTAGCAGGAACAAGAAGCAGAACCCCAGGATTAAGGTTTGTTTCTTGCGTCTGACTTCCTTGCTGGCTAAGTGGTCCTTACAGAGACTGCTGCCCTCCCCAGGGAGTGTCTCGCCCAGCCCCTGTCCCACCACCTGGATCCTTGCGAAGCATCTGTGTCCTCGGGCACCAGCTGGGACCCTGGGCAGTGCCCTCATGGATCACCATCACCGCCTCCATCCTGTGCTGAAGATGGAGCACACAGTGCCAATGCCAAGTTCAAAAATGTGGGAAAGTTTATTTCTCCCACCAAACATTCCTGATTTGTAATGTGCTTTCTAAAAGCAGTCTTGCTGATCAAGCCCTTGCTATATTTAGCCGCAGCATTGAAAAGCCACGTTCTTTATAAGGCGGTGGCCCACGAGATGGAAGCATTTAGCACAAGTCTTCTTCGGGACCCCTTCACCACAGAAGAGGGGTCTGGGCTCTCCCTTGCCCTGAGGAGGCAGGAGGCAGGAGGGCTTTTGTAAATTTGCATACTCACAAGCCTAGACCATAGGTCCCAGGAAGTATCCCTGAAGCCCTCACTCACGACGCCTAGACACAGCAAGGATGTGCTCAGGGCTTTCATTCTGCTGTCCCTGAGAACTGTTTACTCTGCCCCACGCTCACCCTGATGTCTCCCGCTGTCCTCCCCACTGAGCCAGCAATCTCTTTTGCTTTCTATGTTGTGTTCACATGCTCAGCCCATCCCAAGAGATAAACTAAAACACAACAAAGAGATTCCATGGGGCTAGCCTCGGCCTGCTCAGGTTGGGGCTGTGGATGGGCAGCCTGCAGAGTTGCAGCTCCTTGGCTGAGCTGCTGTTCCAGAGACTGTCCCAAGGCCCACAAGTCTCCAGTAGAGGTTGGGTTGGAACCTCTCACGCTTACCACCCAACATAACTCTGACTAAGCCAGAGCAAGTAACCCAGGTCACCGCTTGTGCCAGCTCTGTGGGGCACAGGCATTGGTGGGCATTCCCTCCATTGGACATGTGACAAAAGTCAGGAGCTGGTGAGTCTGGTGGCTTTGGCAAAGTCGGTAGCAAGTGAAGGTAGAGCTGGGTCACTGGCTTCTTTCAACACAGTTAACGCCTCCTTCCCACCCTGCCCAAACATCAAGTCTCAGTGGGAGAGAAATTGGCGGGAAGCTGGTGGCAGGAGTGCCCAGAGGTGGGAACGTGCCCAAAGAGTGGGGTGGCGGGCGGTGGATAGGAGCCAGCCACACAGCGAAGGATAAGGGAGCCAGATGCCTAGATCGGCCTGAGGCTTCCAGCATCTCCCACTGTACTTCATGAGGATGTGAGTCAGCTGAAAGTCAGCTCTGTCCATGTCCACCTGACCCATGAGTGCCAGGGTGTGGCCCTGCCTCCTCCAAGAGGACATGAGAGAGACACTGCCCTGCAGCCAGAACACCATCATAGCCTCCCTCCTCTGTGCTGGCAGATGACATCACTATTCGGGGAACACACATCCTGGAAGGACAGTATGGAGTCTCTCACATCCAGAGAGCCATCAGCAAGGATGACTTCGGGCTTGGTGACAAACGAAGACGAGTTGAACATAGTCTGATACAACCTTCCCTACTTAGCAGCTCCTCCCGGGCTCTGAGGTGTAAGGATGGAGACCGGAGGGTCCAAATGTGACCCCTGGGAGCCATGACCAGCCCCAGACCTTGCCCACCTACGGGGCTCGGGATTCAGGTCTAGAAATGCTGTGTCCTCTTGGAAGCTTGCTCAGAAGGGACCCAGTGTCCAGGAAGTGAAGGCTCAGCTGGGCATTATCTGAGGCATCCCTGCCTTGCTCTCGAGGGTCATAACTGTGGTCAGGATAGCAACCACTGACTGGCCCAAGAAGAACCGCCCAGTCTGTCATTCATGCTCTACTTGCCTTCCCACACTCTCATCCTTGCTCACGCTCACTCTCTCCCAAGAAGGCAGCAAGTTCATAGCTTACCTTCCATAAGCCTGTGACCTAAGTCTTCCTTGTAGTTACAGCCAGTCTGAGGTATTGGGGGTGTAAGGCAGGTAGGCCAAGGTGTTTGGGGAGAGGTGGAGTTGTTGGGTAGTGCTGGAGGCTGGAAGGAAGGTCGGACCATGTCCTCACCCTTCTAGTTTCTTCACCTGGTCCCCAGTCCCCACCATATGGTCCTTGTCATTGATCTGAGTAAGTTTCAATTTCCCGTGGGACCCTAACTCTCAAACCTTATAGAAAAAAGAGGCTCAAGGCCATCTTTTACCCCACAGCCTCCCCTTCCTCCTTCTCCTCACCCAGCACCAGTATAAACACGGACACCCAAAGCTCAAAGCTCCCTAACCCCCATGGTGCATGTACCCAGCTCACCCCCTAATCTGGTCTATGAGACAATTATCCATCTTGCCTGGGGACACTGGCACTCGGATGCCGTTTGGAGGGACAGGAACCCCTCCATCCCAATATCAGGTCTCAGCCCTCCCTGAGGCTGAGTTGCTGTGAGCACTCTGGCATCTGCCTTGGCCTGCAGACCTTGGGACCTTGAGGCAGGAGCGGCCCAGCAAACCACTTGTCACTGTAAGTAGTTTAAAAATAAACTACTCTGAATGCACACCAAATGAATTCTACTCTTCCCACAAGGCCCTGTTCTTCCTGTGTAATAGCGGGTGATTTTATCATTGATCTTTTATATTCTGTGAAACAGCTGTGACTGCAGTCATCACGAGGCAGGGCAGTACACACAACTGAGGCTATCGGTTTTCTCATGCGTAGGTTTCTGTGGTGGAAACTTCAAGCTGCTGACACAGAGGCAGGCCAGCCCTGGTTCCCATAACAGTCACCCTCTGTGGCTCCTTCTTGAGCAGCCACTGGCCCCTCCTTGAGATGGTGAAAAGGACACATGAGAATGACTGGAGTTAGTGGCCACACCCTGAATGCCCTAGACAGGTCTTGTTCATGTCCTAGAAAATATGTGTCAGGTCCTTGGCATCCAAAACATCTGGTCTACAAAACTCTTTGATAAAAGTAACAAAGGCCTCAGAGTCAGGGTGTCTTCTGAGACACGAAGCCTGGGTGAGTCTCATTACGGCGATTCAGAAACAGAGATAATCTGTCCCGAGTCAGAACAATACGGAAAGTGAAACTGGAAAGCCTTATAATCTACAGGGCTGGGGAGGCGACTCAGTGGGTAAAGGCTTGCTATGCAAGTTTGAGGACCGGAGTTCAGATCTCCAGGGCCCATGAAAAGCCAGATGCTGTAGAACCGGCAACTTCTGCAGAGCTGGGAGGCAGGGATAGGAGGCTCCAGAAGCCGGTGGGTCAGCTAGCCCTGTGTGTGTATACGGAAGTAAACAAAGATGGAAGATGAAGCCTGACACAGAGCTTGTCCTTTGACTTCTACATCATGCCACAGCGTACACACCTGTAACCACACTCACACGCGAATATGAACAGGCACACACACACACAAACACACATACACACAAGCACACGAGACGTTTTAAAAGGAAGGCCTATATAAAGCCACAGAATTCTGCTCTTCAGGCAATTGTCTCTGAGTGCCCATGTGCATGTCACAGATATACAGATGTTTGCATGTCCACACACACAGGCATGCGTGTACCGCTTAAGGACACGTATTCATTATTATCCTATCTGTCGTCACATGAGTGGACTCATCTGCGTGTGGGAAAGAGAGGTGGGCAGGTAGAGACAAAGAGAGATACAAAGACAAACAGACAGTTAAGAGACAGAGACAGAGAGACACCTAGAGAGAGGCAGAGAGGGGGACTCAGAGTGATTGGAGGAGATCCAGCCCTTCGTTCTGGTTGCATGAGAGGGGAACCATAGTCTTCCTTCTGCTTCCTGCTAAACACAACTGGAGCACTGTCTTAATTACTAGCAGAAATTCCTCCCCCTTTTTCTAAAGACAGGATCTCATTGTGTAACCCTACATGGCCTGGAACTCCTGTTTAGACTAGAGGACCAGGGTGCCCTTGAACTCAGGGATCGACCTGCCTGCCCCTGCCTCCCGGGTACTGGGAAAACTTGCATGCTCCACCATGCCTGCTAGGAAACCATTTCTTGGTCTAGCTGACCTAACAATAACAGTAATGATAATTAATAATAAAATCTATCCCACTGAGCCAGCCATACACGTGGGACATTGGAGGCAGCTGGTTGGCTGTTGAGGACCCTGCGCTCTTCCTGTCTCCTCAGTGGGAAAGGAGCACACACAGAGACTGACGCGGAGACTGACGCAGACTGGAGAGAACACACCTTCAGAGTCCAATTCTCCAGGAATTGGAGAATTTGGCGCCTGACGGAAGCTGAAACTGGATAGAACCGTTCTGTGTAAACACACAAAGTAGATACATGCTCTTGCGTCCATCTGCTCCTTAAAAGTAATGTTCTTGCCAACGCTTTCAGAGCTATGACCCTATAACACCACCTCCGAGGAAGAGCAGCATTCAACCAGTTGTTTTTCCAAAAGTCGGTTGTCACAAGTCAACAAACACACACAAGACAGCATGTCAAACACGAGAAGGAAAAGAAAAGCACCCAGTTCGGCCGAGCTGCCCACCCTCCCTGCCATCCAATCCCCTCCAGGGCTCAGCTGAGTTTCTGGTGCCTCCCCCTGCAGCTTTCCTTCAGCCTCCGAAGCCAAGGCCGCCAAAGATGCTGACCGGGTGCCGGATAGAATCTCACTCTCTCTCTCCCCCTACTACACTGTTTGTTTATGTCCTTCGTAATCCACTGAACCAGTCAGTGAGAGGTTAATGAAAAAACAACCTTTATTCAGAGACGAGCACATGGGAAACATCCAATGGCAGCCCTACTCCCAGTCACAGCCACCTGGGTCCTCATGAAGTCTAAGGCCGCTCTGCACTCTCCCCCACCTCCCCACAGACCCTGCGGGACCTGGATTGGGCTGTAAAACAGAATAGTATCACAGCCGCCCGAAATGCTTTCCGAGCATCGACCAGCAGGGGACTGACGGTTCTTAAAGCATTCTTTGCACAAATCCTGGGAAGTGCTTGTTTGGTTGTTTTGTTCCTTGGTTTGAGACAGCTCTAGCACAGGCTGGCCTTAAACTCACAGCAATCCTCCTGCCTCTGCCTCTTAAGTACTGAAATTACAGATGTGCACACCTCAGCTGTTGTGAGACTTCACTCTGGGCCTACACCCAAGAATTCTTCATTTTGCACTTTTCTTACCCCCGATAAAAGACCAGCTCCTTCCTTTCTAAACACTGGCACACCACGAGGGCCTGAGTGTTTCCCCCTAAGTTGGAAGCTGGGCTGAACGGTGACCAACTTAATCAGATTTTTGTTGGGGCCCCGGGCCCCCCCTCTGGTGATCCAGAGCCGCCTCTCGAGGGGAGGGGAGGGGGTACTGACTTGGGGTACCTCCGGCTGTGTGTGGAGAGAGCCCCTACAAAGCCTGGGGGCTGTGCCATCAGCAGAGGCACTTCTGTCCCGCACTCAGACAGGAATGTGCTTGCTCCCCCAGCCCTTCTGGTTACATGGAGTCCTTTACCATGTGAATCTGGAAAACATGAGGGGGAAAAAGACCCAAAACCTTAGATCTTGAAAAGCTACAGAAAGAAAATTTCTGACCTTGGGAGTATTCATGCCATTCACACACACACACCCTCCTCTGTCCCCTGAACTCTTTTGGTCCAATAAAAAGAAAAGCAGAAGCTGGGTAATGCATTGATGTGCCACCGTTTAGCCGGGGTGCATGGCCCACATGGGGTGCCTTGAAAGGAGCTGTTAGCCACAGTGAGCAGAGCCTGGTTTATAAGCCAAGAATAAATGACCCCTTTGCTGTCTAGAAGAAAGTTTATCTGTTCACAGCAGGCTGCCGCTCCGCCTGCTTCCTCTCAACGTTCGCTGTGAACGTTAACCAGGCCTCCATCTCCCCCAGACCCCGGGAGCTACAGGTCACCCCCGGCATCCTGAAGCCAAGGCCTGGGCCATAAGCTGAGCCTTCCGTGGTGCAGCTGAACCTCCACTTAGTTCGCCTGGTCTGAAAGTCCTGCCCTCCGGGTCAGCAGGAGACTCGGGTTCAAGGGAAGACCTGGGGTGGGCCACAGCACAAAGCCAAGGCCAACGGGGTGGGGGGTGGGGGTGGGGGGAGGGACTTCGGGTAATGAATTGTGAGCGCTGAGTGTGCGGTGACCACGTCCTTCTCCTAAATCTGCAAAGGTACCAGTGGCCAGTTAAGTCGTCCTCGGAGAAAGCCCCCAGTGCCCAGAGTTTCGCAGACGTGGGCACGCTGCTCCAAACCCACAGTCGCCAGGGCAGAGCCGCGAGGAGACTCCTTCGCCCACAGGCTAGCGGCCTTGGCTCGCTGGAGGTGGGGTTACCGCGCGGGGCTTAGAGGCGGCTGATCCGCCTTACTGGAAGCGGAGCACCGCAGCCTCGGGGACCTGCAGAGGGAAATAGGAAAGGAAGGGGATTCCCAGCTGGGAAAAGCCGCCCTGGACGTGAGGGTCGAACACCAGCGAAGCGTTGAAGGGAGGCGGCAGGCCGGAGGAGGAGGCCAGCAGCGAGGCGGCCAGCGCACCGGGCACGGGCTTGGGGCGCCCCGGGGCCTCGTCCTCTGAGACCGGCTTTGGCCTCCCAGCCAAGATGCTCTCGATGCTGAAGCTCTTGGACTTGGACCCCTTGGGGGAGCCGCTGGGGGCGGGGCGCAGAGGGGAGCCCGGGCGGGGTACCGCGCGCTCGCGCTGGCCGCTGGCCGCTGCCCCTGCGCCCTGGACTGTGTGGTCCGAGTCGGGGTCCCGGGGCTCAGGGCCGGACCGGGGAAGGAGCGCGGGCCGCGCGGTGCCTTCCGCCGGGGACTGAGCGCGATCCGGCGCGCGCGGCGGGCGGGCAGTGGCCAGGCCGGGGCACGCTGTGTCGCAGCCCATCACTGACTCCGGCGGCTCGACCTGGGTGCGCTTGGCCTCCGGGGATCCCGCGGCGGCCTTGGGCTTCCTCTTCCGACGCCGGTAATTGCCGTTCTCGAACATGTCCAAGCAGCGAGGATCCAGCGTCCAGTAGCTGCCCTTGCCCGGCCGCCCCTTCTCGCGCGGCACCTTGACGAAGCACTCGTTGAGCGACAGGTTGTGGCGGATGCTGTTCTGCCAGCCCTGGCGGTTGTCGTGGTAGAAGGGGAAGCGGTCCATGATGAACTGGTAGATGCCGTTCAGGGTGACCCTCTGCTCGGGAGCGTCCTGGATGGCCATGGCGATGAGCGCGATGTAGCTGTAGGGAGGCTTCTGCGGGGGCTCCGCGCGCCCCGGGCCGGCCAGCGTGGCGGTGGGGGCGAAGGCCAGGGGCAGCCCGGGCCTCTCGGGGCTGTACACGTAGAGCAGCGGCGAGGCCGCCAGGGCGGCCAGCGGGGGACCGAAGAGGTGGCTCATGGCGACGGCAGCCTCCGCGCTCCGCTGGGGGGAGGCCTAGGGACTTCTCCGGGCGCCGCGGCCCTCCTGGGGAGCCCTCGGTGCGGCTGCCTCGCGATCTGCCGCTCTCCCCAGCCGCTGCGCGCTCTGTCCCTTCTTCATGGCTTTAAAAATGTTAAATAATTGTTGTAAGTTTGCTATTATGTGTTGACTTAGCGCTGGAAAATAAATTGTCTATGATAAACAGTCCTTGTGTTCTCAGCCCACCCACATTAATTAAAAGTTCATTGCTGAAAATCTCCCAGCTCTTCCCTCCACGTGTCTTTTTGATACCAGCCAATGGGTTTCGGGGCTAGTCCTCATTTGTTTATAGAATTAGTCTGTTGATAAGTCCGCCCACCCAAGTTGAATCAAGCTGTGTTTATTTGGAAAAATTTCCGGGCACCCAATATATAAACGCACTGATCTGATGTTTGAAATACCACGTCCACCCCTTGACGCTGTAAGCACAGTCAGCAAGGCAGGATGTGGAGGGACGGACGGGTGGCTCTCCCCAAGCTGGGTCTGCTAGGCCAGGAAGGAGGGCTGGGGGTGGGGGTGGGGAAGCCAGCGGGTACGTTTTATGCTGGTCTGGGGGAGCCCTCCCATTACAGACCTTTTTTCTCCCCCAGCTTAACAGGCAGTGTGGAGATAGCACCCTTCTCTGCCTTTGGGGGAGCTGGGAAGACACTTAGACACCCCCCACGGAGACGAGCGCTTGCTAAGGGACTGCCAGGTGCCCCACATAACAGGGCTGAGGAGACTGAGAAAAGGGATGGACCCCAGGAGCCAGCCTTTCTGGAGGGGGAGAGCAGACAGCTCGGAGCAACTGCAAATGGACAATGCACCTGGTCCCTAGCTGCCCTGAAGATTGCAAAGCAACTCTCCCTGGAAAGTGGGGAGAAGGCCTTTCTGGTCTGGCCAAGGTTGCTAGCAGGGCACACCATGGGGGGGGGGGGTGGCAGCTGGCGGGGAGCGGGTGTTCGTGAATGTGGGTCTTTAGCTCCCTACTCTGTGCTTTCCTGTTTATAACAAGGAGGGGGTTACAACAGCTTTACAAGTGTGCACAGCTGGCTGGTGATTACATTAAGCATTTGTGAAGCCTGCATGCTGCCCCCCCCCACCCGCCCACTGGGGGTGCTTAAGCAGCCCCCACACCGGCTCGTTTTACATTTAGCCACGTCAAGCTTTGAATCCAAACTCCTGGATGATGCTCCTTCCAAAGGAGGCGCCTCTCCAAGTGGTTCCCCTCCAGTGGGGTTAGGGACTCAGGGTGGGCTTGCGTGACCAGTCTCTCTTTTTTGATGTCTGCCTGCGAGTGTTCTTTGAGAGGAAGTGGAAACTGTGTGAAGGTCTGGGTTAGCAGCTGTCCCCCGAGTACCTCGCCAGAGGAGAGGGAAGTGTCTGGGGGTGCCAGTGGGTAGAGAAATAGCCTTCAGCGGCCCACTGGAAGGGGGAGACACACCGAGCGCCGATGAGGGAGGGTACCAGGCATGGACCGGTGGCTAGTACACAGATGGCCTCTGAGTGCGGAGAAGAGGGATGATGATCCAGATACAGCCTTTGCGGTACTGATGTCCTAGCATCCCAGCGTCCCACCACCGCAGGGAAGCGAGTAAGGAAACAGGAAATGGAAGGTTGGCCCCGGTGAAACTCCATTCTCCATTTCCCTCTATGACTTCAGCATCGCTAACCCGAATCCAGCCGGGCAGCCCTGGCTGCCGCCCCACGTCCCGTCCCGCGGGAAGGTTGGTGCCGAGAGGGTCCAGCGTGTTTCCCTCAGAACCCCGGCTTCCACCAAAATACACTTTGTTAATCTGGGGTGAAGGGCGAGGGTGAGCGACCTCACTTTTGCAACCCGTTCCCTCGCTTCGGAACTCGCTCTAACAGACCCAGACCCAGAGGTAAGCCAGTGTCACCGTGCAATTACCTCCCTCACTTCCGCAGCCCCCGCCCTCCCAGAGCTCTCCAAAGACCCCCAAGTCCAGCACGCACCCTCGACCCTCCCGAAAGGCACACCCCGCTGCGCTGTCCCGTGCGCCTCTGCCCAACCCTTAGGCGAATCTGAGCTTGACGCTCCACAATAATAAACACCGCCCACTTGCGGCGTGGGCTGGTCGCCTGCGGAGACACGCCCGGCAGGTGGGCGGGGCGCGGACAGGAACCGGGGAAAGTTGAGAAAGGCTCCAGCCAGCGGGATCGCCCGCAGTCTAGAGGCGCGGGGCCGACGGCTGACAGTGTCCCGCTCCGGGCGCGGTCGGCAGCCTGGGCTCTCGGGTGACACTGGCAGCCTTGGCCCCGGAAGGCGTGCTCTGGGGCGATTACCGCGCAGGGGCGCTGTCCGGCCTTTCCGGGGACTGCCGCCCTAAGGCCGGGAGTCCCGGAGTCTAGGAGCGGATGCGCCCTCGTGCGGAAGCTCAGTCCTCTGAACGCCAGCCTGGCTGGGTGGGGGAACCTGCAGGTGTGGGTGTCGAGGAGAAGGGGTTCCAACCAGGTTCCTTAAGCATTCAAACCCTACACACACACACACACACACACACACACACACACACACACACACACACACGCCCCTCTCTATGTCCTGGGCTGGACAGTCAGTTGGGAGACAGCCACCTCCCTCCCAGGAGAACCCCATGCTCCAGACGCCTGGGAGCAGCGTGGGATGAGGACTGACGGCCACATTCTCATTGCTGGGACAAAGTGGATGTGCCCTGCTCCCGGAGGTTATGGGGAGGAGACAGCCCCCCACCACCATAAAAAACCCCAGCACCGGGAGGAGTGAGAGCCGCTGCCCCCAGGCCCACCCAGGCCCATCTGTATTATCCTCTCAGGGTCTGCA
>NW_026595712.1:0-10467 GCF_907164565.1 Psammomys obesus
CTGGTACTTGGTTGGAGTACAAATCTCTGGGAAGACCCCTGTGTTAACATTTTCTGATTCTGTTGCTCTCCTTGTGGGGTTCCTTTCCTCTCCAGATCTTACTATTTCCCACATCTTACCTAAGATTCCATGCACTCTGCCCAACAGTTGGCCATAAATCTCAGCGTCTGCTTTGAAGTCTGCAGGGCAGAGCCTTTCAGAGGCCCTCTGTGGGAGGTTTCTAGGTTGTTTCCTGTTTTCTATTTCTTCTGATGTCGATCCTCTTTGCCTTTCAGGATGAGGATTGAGCATTTTAGTCAGGGTCTTCTCTCTTAATTAGTTTCTTTAGATGTACAGATTTTAGTAAGTTTATCCTATGTTATATGACTATATGAGTGAGTATATACTGTGTGTGTGTCTTTCTGCTTCTGGGACAGCTCACTCAGGATGATCCTTTCCAGGTCCCACCATTTACCTGCAAATTTCATGATTTCTTTATTTTCCATTGCAGAGTAATACTCCATTGTGTAGATGTACCACAATTTCTGCATCCATTCTTCAGTTGAGGGGCATCTGGGCTGTTTCCAGCTTCTGGCTATTACAAATAAAGCTGTTACAAACATGGTTGAGCAAATGTCCTTATTGTGTACTTGAGACTCTTTTGGATATATGGCTAGGAGTGGTATGGCTGGATCTTGAGGAAGGACTATTCCTAGTTGTCTGAGAAAGTGCCCGATTGCTTTCCAGAGTGGTTGTACAAGTTTACATTCCCACCAGCAGTGGAGGAGGGTTCCCCTTTCTCCACGTCCTCTCCAGAATGTGTTGCCACTTGAGTTTTTGATCTTCGATATTCTGATGGGTGTAAAGTGAAACCTCAGGTTCGTTTTGATTTGCATTTTCCTAATGGCTAATGACGTTGAGCATTTCTTTAAGGGGTTTTCTGCCATTCGATATTCCTCTACAGAGAGTTCTCTGTTTAACTCTGTTCCCTCTTTTTTAATTGGATTACTTGGTTTGCTGCTTTTCAGCTTCTTTAGTTCTTTTTATATACTGGATATTAGCCCTCTGTCAGATAAAAGGTTGGTGAAGATTCTTTCCCAATCTGTAGGCATTCGTTTTCTTTTGATGATGGTGTCCTTTGCTTTACAGAAGTTTTTCAGTTTCATGAGGTCCCATTTAATGATTGTTGCTCTTAGAGCCTGTGCTGTTGATGTTCAGTTCAGGAAGTTGTCTCCTGTGACAATGAGTTCAAGGGTATTCCCCACTTTTTTTCTAACCAATTTAATGTGTCTGGTTTTATGTTGAGGTCTTTGATCCACTTGGACTTCAGTTTTGTGCAGGGTGTTAAGTGTGGATCTATTTTTATTTTTCTACATGTAGACATGCAGTTAGACCAGCACCATTTCTTGAAGGTGCTATCTTTTCTCCATTGTATGGTTTTGGCATCTTTGTCAAAGATCTCAGTTTAGTTTGATGTAGGCTATAGGCTTCCTGTATGTTGCTTTTACTATATTCAAGTATGTGCCTTGTATGCTTGATCTCTCCAAGACTTTAGACATGAAAGGGTGTTGGATTTTATCACATGCTTTTGCAGCATATAAGGAGATGATCATGTGGTTTTATTCTTTCAATTTTTTTATATGGTGGATTACATTGATGGATTTTCGTATACTGAAGCATCCCCGCATATATGTGGTGAGGCCTACAACATCTCTGATGTGTTCTTGAATTTGGTTCTTGCATTTTGTTGAGTATTTTTGCATCAATGTTAATAGGAGTAATTGGCCTGAAATGTTCTTTCTTTGCTGCGTCTTTGTGAGGTTTAGGTATCAAGGTGACTTCATAGAGTAAGTTTGGTAATGTTCTTTTTGTTTCTAATTTGTGGAATAATTTGAAGAGTATTGGTGATAGCTCTTCTTTGCAGGTCTGGTAGAATTGTGCACTGAAACCATCTGGCCCTGGACTTTTTTTGTAGGGAGACTTTTGATGACTGCTTCTATTTCCTTAGGGGATATAGGACTATTTAATTGATTTACCTGGTCTGGATTCAGCTTCGATAAGTAGAATCAATCAAGAAAATTGTCCATTTCATTTAGATTTTCAAATTTTGTGGCATATAAGTTTTTGAAGTAAGACCTAATGATTGTTTGGATTTCCTCAGTGTCTGTTGTTATGTATCTTTTTCATTTCTGATTTTGTTGATTTGGATAGTGTCTCTCTGCCCTTTAGTTAGTTTGGCTAAGGGTTTCTCTATCTTCATTTTTCTCAAAGAACCGGATCTTGGTTCCATTCATTCTTTGAATTGTCATCTTTGCTTGCAGTTTATTGATTTCAGCCTCGTTTGATTATTTCTAGCCATCTACTCCTTTAGGGGATGTCTGCTTCTTTTTCTCTAAGGCTTTCAGGTGAGCCTTTTAGTTTCATTTATTCTTTATTTCAAATCCTTTATTTAGGCCCTTAGTGCTGTGAACTTTCCTCTTAGCACTGCTTTCTTTGTGTCCCATAAGTTTGGGTATGTTGAGCCTTCATTTTCATTGAATTCCAGGAAGTCTTTAATTTCATTATTTTTTCCCTGACCCAGTTGTCACTGAGTAGGGAATTGTTCAGTTTCCATATGTGTGTAGGCTTTTTGCTATTTCTGTTGTTGTTGAGGTCCAGCTTTTGTGATCACATAGGATACAAGGGATTATTTCAGTCTTCTTGTATGAGTTGAGGCTTGCTTTGTGACTAACTATATGGTCTATTTTGGAGAATTTTCCATGAGATGCTGAGAAGAAGGTAAATACCTTTGTGTTTGGGTGAAAGGTTCTGTAAGTGTCTATTTGGTCCCTTTGATTCATGACATCTGTTAGTGTCATTGTTTCTTTGTTTAATGTTTGTTTTGTTGACCTGTCCTTTGTTGAGAGTAGGGTGTTGAAGTCTCCCACTATTAATGTGTGGGGATCTATGTATTGGTTTAAGTTTTATTAATGTTTCTTTTACAAATGTGGGTGCTCTTGTATTTGGGGCATAGATGTTCAGAATTGTGATGCCTTCCTGGTGGAATTTTCCTTTGATGAGTATGACGTGACCTTTTCCATCTCTTTTGATTAATTTTGGTTGAAAGTCTATTTTACTAGATATTAGAATGGATACTGCTGCCTGCTTTTTGGGTCCTTTTTCATGGAAAATCGTCTTCCAGCCATTTACTCTCAGATAATGTCTATCTTGATGACTTAGGTGTGTTTCTTGTATGCAAGAGATTCTTGGGTCTTGTTTGTGCATCCATTCTGTTAGTTTGTTTCTTTTTATTAGAGAGTTGAGTCATTCATATTGAGAGAGATTAATGACCAGTGGCTGTTAGATCCTTTTATTTTTATGTTGGTTGTGGTAGTGTGTTTGTGTGCTTGACTACTTTTCAATTTGGGGTAGTGAGGTTATTTATTTCCTGTGTTTTCCTGAATGTAGTTAGCTTTCCTAGGTTGTATTTTTTCTTCTAGTATCTTCTGTAACACTGAATTTTTAGGTAGGTATTATTTAAATTTGTTTTTGCTTTTGAATATCTTGTTTCCTTAAGCTACGATGATTTAGAGTTTTACTAGTTATAGTAGTTTGGGCTGTCATCTGTATTCTCTTAGGTTTTGCATGATATCCGTCTAGGCCTTTCTGGCTTTCATAGCCTCTGGTGAGAAATCAGGTGTGATTCTGATGAGTTCCCCATTATACATTATTTGGCCTTTTCACCTTGCAGGTTTTAGTACTTTTTATTTGTTTTGTGGGCCACAAATCTTTCTGGGACAGTGAATTGGGCAAGCAGGTGGATCTCTGGGCTGGTGACTGAGTGCCAGCTGGAGCCCAGGTCCTTTTCCAGGGATTGTTTGGGTGACCTGAGGTCAGTCATCCCAATTGCTTCCTTCACTGTGGATTTTTCTCTCAATTGGAAAACCCAGTCTCTGGTATTATGGGGTCCACAGTTCAGTCTGGGATGGTGATCAAAGCACCCAGACTCGTGTCTCTGGGCTGGGGACTGAGCAGTGGTATCTGGGAACACTTTAGGGATTTAGTTGGGTGACCTGAGAATGGATTCACTTGCTTCTCCCACTGTGGGGTTTTCTTTTACCAGGGAAACACAATCTCTGGTGTCTTAGGGCCTACAGTTCGTTCTGTTGGTCACTGTGTAGTCACTGCTGTCGTGCTGATCAGACACAGTGTCCTATCATTGCCATCATCTTGGATCCCCCATTATGTCTACTGTAAATGATATTATTGGGAAAGAATTTCTCAGAACTGCTCCCTAGTTAGCCATCAGATCTGTGTCATACACATTTTGGCAGACACCTTATTATACAATGTAATCCACCATATAAAAATAATGAAAGAAAAAATCCACATGATCATCTCCTTACATGCTGCATATATAGGTTCCAGCACTTCAGAATTCCTCCTTGCCATGTTTGATTACCTTACAGACTATATCCTGGAGGTGGTGGGCTGTGACGTCAACATCAACAGCCAATAAGACATCTCTTTAAGATGGAGAGAGAAAAGGAGAAAATGACTGTGAACCCTCTCAAAACTTCAAGAAAGTGCCTTTCTCTCTGTTTGATGAGATGCCTAGACCCAGAAAGAATGGCCAAAGAATGGGGTACAGAACCCTAAGGTGGGAAGCCTCATGAAATCAGCTAGAACCATGATGGCTAATAGCAGAAGAGGTTTTCCTGGTGTCCATGAATACTAATAAAGTGTTTAAATGAAAGCTGGTTGTGGTTAGTAGTGGGTGTTTAAATCATGGGGACCACGTCTCAGTGGGGGTGGCTTGAATAGTGACCCAAGTGGGAGGAACTGGGTGGAGGGGAGGGCAAAAGAAACCTCAGGGGATCTTAGAAGTTTACTAGAGCCTCACTGGCAAATAGATTTTCAGTATTGTAACTTAAGAGACACTGCTGATTGCCAAAAATTTTGTATCAGAGTCATCATTCATGTGAGGGAAGAGCTGAAATCAGAAGGAAATGGGTGTCAGAGAAGGATACACACAGTGGCATGAGCTTCATGGGACAGAACATTCACTCGGTGATGGCGTGTCAGTGAAGCCAGAAGGAAACATGCATTTTAGAATAGGTAAAATGGTTTAGCATCTAGTATCAGATGTGCCTTTCTAGGAAGCCTGTGATTTATAGAATCATTTGGGGAAGAGGGATGTAGAAGACAGTAAAGAATCTAATTTGCCAGATATTTCTCTTCTCCATTTGTCTATTTTATCTCAAATTAATTTTGAGAATGTTATACTTTCTTGGAAAGTGTCACATTAGTTGGTCCTTCATGTCTGGATGAAAGAATCATACTGTTTTCATTTATACTTGACCCATGTTTGAATTGCATAGTTGAATCTATCAACTATTTCTCTGAACTTACATCTCCTCGTAGGCCTATTGATTCTGTCAAATTTTACCAATAAGGAATCCACCAAGTCCAACCTCCAAAGTCCACCTCACGCACTGAAAAACAAAACAAAACAAAACAAAACAGAGAAGTGGTGACTACTTGATCACATGGCATGTTTAACCAACCTTGAAAGGATCTGTATCTACTCAGTACACCCCAAGACCATGTTCTCAGTGAAAATGAGATTTATTTGCCCTGAAGGGACAGAGAACAGTGAATAAGAAAGACATGAGAGAGAAGGGGAAGAGAGCTTGGGAGAGGAGAAGGGGTATTTCTCTCAGAAAGAAGACAGGGGAGGAATTACTGTTCCTGAACAGAGAAGAGACAAATGTAGTCCATAGGCAAAAGGTACAAGGGGGAAGCCCGTGTTAGGATGAGGTGTTTCATTTTGATTGAACATGTTGATTAGGGCAGCCAAAGGAGCCTTTTAAATGCTGGACTTAAATATTTTGATAGCTGAACCTTGGTAGTCAGCTTCAGGAGGAAGAAATGGTCAAATAAGGGAATAAGTCTTGGTGTCTAACTTTCGGAATGTAATCTAATGGTTTTGAGCAAGGCAGACAGAATGGGGGAGAAAGGCAAGGCCTGCCAGAGCCGTATTTGCCGTGCTTGAGCTCTCCAGAGTCCTGTCACACCTATTATGGCTTATCTCATATTAAGGCCTTCTGCAGTACTGCCTGAATTTAACTCAGAGGGCTGCATTTCTATAAATAAGGCGTAACTATGGGCTGAAAACCTGATTTTACTCATTGAAAAGCTTTTTAACCCACGAAGATGGTCTAAGTATTCTAATGAATTCCTTGTCATTGCTCATCTGCCTGTGGGGGAACATTTCATGTTCAAATTGTAACAGACCTGTCAGTGACCAACAGTTTACAAAAGGATGTACAATATGTCAAAGGCAATGCTAGAATCATAAAAGATGGAATGGTCTACTAACGTGAGATGAACTGTTTTTTGCCTTAGTACTGAAACAATTTCCCCCGCAAGACGATCCGTTTCCTAACACGGACACTTCTAGACTGAGGGTGGATCAGAGCTCAGTGGGCAAAACTGATGACATCACAAAGTCTGTTGTCACAAAACACCATTAGCAGCAGATAGGGCACTTGGAGGCTATAAAAGCTGAAGTCTTGAGAGACCCAGGTCAGAAGAGCGACACCTCAGCCCAATAAATCACGCACAATGGAAGAGAAAAAACGAAAGGGGCACATATCCCGCTCTGCAAGGGCCAACTTGCGGTTTCCAGTGAGCCGCGTGGAGCGCTGCCTGCGAGAAGGAAACTACTCTCGACGCCTGAGCTCTTCCGCTCCAGTGTTCCTCACTGGGGTTTTGGAGTGTTTGACTTCCAGTATCCTTGAGTTGGCCGGAAAGGAAGCCCAAAGCCAGGGCAAGAACAACATCGATCCAGAGCATGTAATCCAGGCAATAAAGAACAACGAAGAGCTCCTTCAATTTTTTAAAGACAACAAAATTGAGATCGAGACACCAGAATCTCCTGGAGAGTGATGATACCTGAATCTCAGCGGTGGGAGGTCCATTCTTAAGCCTCCAATCAGCCCCAATGTCCTTGCTGGGGAACTAGCCAATTAGACATTTCATTAAAGTGTCTAAACAATTACTTGTCTTTCTGATTCATTTCAGTCGGTCATTTTGAACTAGAGGAAGGTGATCTTGAAACACCCAGGAGTATGGGATGTGGGATGGGAAAGGGTAGGGGTGATGTGGGGGTTGGCAGCGAAACTGTGCTCAGCATAGGTCTGATTTCTGGGAGGAAGTTTCTAATAGGGGTGATGTGAGCAGGGGCCTTGGTAGGAAGAGGTGGCTGAGGGAAAGGACAGAGTGTAAGTGTTTCAGCTATAAAGAGAAAGGCTTCCCCCATAGAAATGTTACAGCTGCGGCTGAACCAAGTGTAACATTCTCGCAGGGAATGGTGTCTTCAATGAAATTGTTACAGCTCTGCTCTGGCTGGGGGAGGGATTCTGTCAGTGAAAGCATAACATTTCTGCTCCCCCCAGGTAAATGTTACAGAGAGGTTCCTGAAAAAGTGTTACTGCTCTGCTGTGAGAGGGATACTACCAATCTAGAGCACCAAAGAATAACGCAAGGTCACACCACACAACAAACCTCACAAAGGAGATTTATTGGGAGGAGAAAAGCCAGGAAGATGGCTACCTCTGCTCAGGCAAGAAGCAGCAGGGAACTCAGCAGAAGGCAGGGTTTATATGGGGTTTCCGGTGGGGGGGGTGTCTTTCAGAGTGGAGATTTCCAGAGTGAGGACTGGTTGGATCATAATTCCTAGCTTGGATGAGCTCAGGAATTGGTGGGTTTTCCTGTTCAGGGACTGGTTTTTGTGTTCAGGGACCAGTGACTTTCTGTGGTAAGCCCAGGGGTTGGTGGGATTCTGTTTCTTGGCCATGATCTTGGGCCTGAGGTCAAGTTAGGGTCAGGCATTCTCAGAAAATTAGGACTAGCTGTGTTTCAAAACCCAGTTATACCACTACTGGGTATATACTCAAAATCAGCTCCACCATACAACAAGGACATTTGTTCAACTATTTTCATAGCAGCTTTATTCATAATAGCCAGAAACTAGAAACAAGCTAGATGTCCCTCAACTGAAGAATGGATACAGACACTGTGGAACATTTATGCAATGGAATACTACTCAGCTATATATAAAAACAACAACAACAAGAAAAACAAAAACAAGGAAATCATGCAATTTTCAGGCAAAAGGATAGAACTAGAAAATATCATACTGAGTGAGGTAACACAGACCCAGAAAGATATGTTTGGTATGTACTCACTTACAAGTGGATATTAGCCACATAGTACAGGATAACTTTACATCACTGCACGGACCCAAAGAAGCTAAGCAAAAATGAGGGCCAAAGGGAGGATGCTTAAATCTCACTAATAAGGGAAAAAACTTAGAAAGCCAAATAGAAGGAGTTCAGAGGGAAATCAGATGAAAAGAGAATGGGATGGGAACACAAAGGGAGAAACTGAGGGTGGGGACATGTCTGAGACAAGCTGGAGACCTAAGACAGGGTAGGCTTCTGGGAGTATATTGGGGTGACTCTCACTGAGACTCCTAGTAGCAGGGTTCATGGATACTGAAGAGACAACCTCTAACTAGACAGGACTCCTAGTGGAGAGAGAGAAACAACAACCCACCCACAAAAACTATAAGACGTACAGGGATAAAGATAGAACAGATATTGGGAAAATGTACAAAGAAAGCCTGACCTAACCTGAGACCGACCCCATGGGAGAGATCTGTCACTATTAATGACATTCTGCTATGCTCACAGGCAGGAGTCTAGCATAGCTGTCCTCTGAGAGGCTCCACCTAACAGCTGATAGAAACAAATGCTGAGACTAACAGCAAATCACTGGGTGATGTGTGGGGAGTTTTGTGGAAAAGTTGGGGGAAGGAATAGAAGGACCTGGAGGTGACAGGACCTCTACAAGAAGACAAAGAGAACCAACTCACCAGGGCTCAGAGAGGCTTGCAGAGAGTGAAGGACCATGCACATATTAGACCTAGGCTTTGTGTAGGTTCTCTAGTAAGTGGATTAGGGGCTCTCTCTGACATGGACTCTATTGCCTGCTTTCTGATCACTTCCCCTGGCAGGGCTGCCTTGCCCAGGCTACACGGGTAGAGGATGAGCTCAGTCCTGATTCAATTTGATGAGCAGGGGTAGGTGGGTGGGAGATCCTTTATTTGAGGAATAGGGGATGGAGAAGGTGGGAAGAGGAAGGGAGGGGGGACTTGGAGAGGAGGGAGGCGGCTATGATCCAGATGTAAAGAGAGTAAAGTAATTAATATATATATATATATATATACACAAGACCTCAGACCTAGAGTTTGTCATGTTTGTAGGATGTGCTGGTATATTACCCTAATATAAGGTCGTCAGAGAGATTTCATTCAGCTACTAAAGGGTGTAGATTTAGAGTCCCACAGCCAAATATTAGGCTTGGGGTCCTAGGGAGGATGGAGAGGAAGAATTAAAGGAGCCAGAGGGATCAAGGACACCACAAGAAAAAAATCTCACTGAATTATCTATTTGTGACTCGAGTTGGATCACAGAAACCAGGGAAACTGTCTGGGTCTGACCTAACTTCTATGAAGATATGTTATGGTGTGTAACTCAGTATTCTTGTGGGTTTCCCAACAATGGGAGCAGGGGCTGTCCCTAAATCTTTTGCCTGCCTTTAGGACCCTTTTCCTCCTACTGGGGGCATCATCCAACCTTGATATGAGAATTTGCATCTGGTTTTACTGAAGTTTGTTATGCCTTATTTGGTTGATACCCCTGAAAGTCCTGCTCTTTTCTGAGGAAAGGTGAAGAAATGGATTGATCTGAGGGAGAAAGGAGGTAGAGGAAAGAAAATGGAGGGAGGGGAGGGAGAGGAGGGAGAGGAAGCTGCAGCCAGGATGTAATGTATGCTAGAAGAATGAATAAAAAAAAATGGGTTCTTGTTATCTTTACATGAATACATTTACAATTTTGAAATAGATTATTAGTTCTCTATGTATGGAATTTTATAATTGAGGTGAGGTATCAATTTTCATATATATACACATATTTTTATATGGCTGTCATCTAAATCTGTATTATAGAAAATAGAAAGACTAGATTAAAAAATTAAATACAATAAGATTCAACATTATCAATTAAATGGCTTAAATTTTTAATAGTCAGAGATCACAGGCAGCCATTTGTGGGGTGTGTGTGTGTGTGTGTGTGTGTGTGTGTGTGTGTGTGTGTGTTATGTTACCGATGAGAGACCAAAAAATTGAAAAATTTGGGGGATATTAATTTGGGGTTTGGAACACAGGCCTGGGTGAAGGCCAGCCAGGTGGAGACATGTTCAACCACCCAGGGAAAGGAAATAGCATTCTTTTTACTGCATTCTTTTCCTGCCCACTAGACATATAGTTGCTAGGAAACTGACCCAGATGGCCAGGCCAGAACTGTTCATGGTTTTGGCACCTAAAGTAAATCAGTCATTTCAAAAGTCAATTTCCCTTACCCAATCATGTAACACCAAGGC
>NW_026595713.1:0-1037 GCF_907164565.1 Psammomys obesus
GTCAATTTCCCTTACCCAATCATGTAACACCAAGGCATATAACTCCCTGTTTGTGTTTTTTTCCCTTTAAAAACCTTGTTCCCCTAGACTACAGGGCTGCACTCCTCCTCTTCAACCAGAGAGAATGCTGCAACCCAGGCTTGAGCTTGTAATAAAAAGATCCTTGTGTGTTTTGCAGCTGAGTCAATTCCTGGTGGGTTTTGGAGGTCTCACGAACTGGGCATAATACCTACATACAAATACCATATAAAGCAGATAATGTTTTTAATCAACCTCAAGATGCATTTACTATATGGTTCAGAGTGAAGCAGGACCATCTCAGTATGAAGTAACTGTAAACAAGAGATTAAATCTAGACACCGTTAGTTTCCAGGTCCAGAGATTAATAACATCTTTAGAAGTATTATAATAGATATACTCTCAAGAAAGAGCATCCAGACACTTGTGGTATTTATTTCTAGTTATGACAAAAGGAAAGAGAAACCTACAAGCTGTCTCTAGGTCAACTAACATGACAACTGATGAATGTAAGTCCAAGCACACACTCAAAGCAAAAGAAAGGACACAGGATAGTGAAGATAAACATCATTTCCAGAAATATTTTGTCCTTTAAAAAATATTAGCTCCTTCTTCATAGAAAGAATTTACCTATAGCTCACCCAACACCCTAACAAACACATGGTATACAACAGAATGGAGAGAACACAATGTCAGTTTTTTGAAGTCACATAACAGTCTGCATAGATTTGATGAAAACCACCAAGTTTACCAAATGATGTTGACAGGTCACAATCCACCAAGAAAATATAATTATCTATTTGACCAAGAGAAAAAAATGAGAAATACATTTAGGCAATAATAGAGAAGGGAGGGCTGAGGATAGAAACAAGATATATAAAATGCTCCAGGCATTTGAGAGACATAGGCCTTAATTTTTGTCTTTGCTCAGAAGACTGAAACAGTCTTGGTTTTGTCTTAGCTGAGGTCAAAATGACAGAAGTACTGCAATCTAAGCCTCTATCAGGGTTGGCTTGATG
>NW_026595714.1:0-4409 GCF_907164565.1 Psammomys obesus
TCCTTCCTTCCTTCCTTCCTTCCTTCCTTCCTTCCTTCCTTCCTTCCACACTTAGTCCTCCATCAGACACTCACCAGTGGTGCCAGGAGCATTCCTGTCTTAGGGTTTCTATTGCTTATTGCTGTGAAGAAACATCGGGAACACGGCAACTCACTATTATTATCATCATTACTACTACTGCTACAATTTAATTCACCATTTATCCCGGTTGTAGCTCTGTAACTCATCTCCTCCAGGTCCCACCCTCCCTTCCTCTCTCCCCTACCCCCACCCCTCTCCCCTAGTCCACTGATAAGGGAAGTCTTTTCCCTACTATCTGACCCTAGCCTATCATGTCTTATGAGTACTGCCTGGATCCTCTTCCTCTGTAGGCTGGCTAGGTTGCCCTGCCAGAGGGAAGTGATCAAAGATCAGGTACCCAAGTTTATGTCAGAGATTGCCACTGCTCCCCTTACTCAGGATCCCACGTGGAGCCTGAGATGCCTATAGGCTATATCTGAGAGGGGTCTAGGTCCTCTCCATGCATAGTCCTTGCTTGATGAATCAGTCTCTGCAAGGCCCCCCTGGGCCCAGATTTTTTGGCTTTGTTGGTCTCTTTGTGGAGCTCCTGTCCCCTCTGGATCTTTCTACCCACCCCTTCTTCCATTTGACTCCCTGTGCTTTGTCCAGCGTTTGGCTATGTGTCTCAATATCTGCTTTCATTCCTCACTGGGTGGGATCTTTCAGAGGACCTTTGTGGTAGGCTCCCATCTTGTTCCCTCTCTTCTAGCGCTTCTGGTGTCTATCCTGTTTGGCATGGCATCTCTTGTATAAGAAAACATTTAATTGGGGCTGCTTACACTTTCAGAGGTTTAGTCTATTATTATCATGGTGTGAAGCATGGCCATATCCACACAGACATGGTGCTGGAGAAGGAGCTATGAGTTCTACATCTTGATCTGCAGCCAGCAGAAGGAGGATGTGTGCTACACTTGGTGTAGTTTGAGCATGGAGATCTCAGAGTTGACCCCTATGGTGACATACTTTCTTCAACAAAGCCACACCTACTACAACAAGGCCACACCTCCTAATAGTGTCACTCCCTCTGAGCCATTTTCTTTTCAAACCACCACATGCCTGTATATGAAACAAGGGTAAATGCTTCCCATGGGGAAACAGAGCAACAACTGAGTAGGAGGGCATCAAAAAGAACTTAAGTATTTGAGTCAAGTTGGATTTGCTTAGGATGGAATATTGATAAAGAGAGGGGAAATCCTATGATTAAGTATCATAGTAAATTTTAAACATTTATTCAATTTTTATGTGTATTATATGTATGTGTTCTGCCTGCATGTACATATTTCTATCACTTGAAAGCCTGGTACCAAGGGGAGCCAGAGGAGAGTGTCAGATCCTCTGGAACTGCAGTTACAAATAGTTGTGAGCTGCCATGTGCGTACTAGGGATGAAATCTGGGTCTCCTACAAAAGTATCCAATGTCTTTAACTGCTGAGCCACCTGTCCAGCCCTTCATGGTTACTTTTACATAGCTGGAAGAAGAACTACAGGCTAGAATTGTTGGTGAGAAACAAACAAACAAAAAAAGTAAACAGTAGTCACTAATACTGGTTAAGAGAAAGGGATGTTTGTAATATTGGGGTTTTGTTACGACATTGTTTCACATGAGTATTCTCTGTGATTTTTTTGGTTTCAGCAGGAAAACATCATGTCTCAACAATGGCTCTACATGTCAGACTAGTTGCCAAGGCTGCTTTCCTCTTTCTTTGGTTTCTGTTGGGAATATAAGGTTAGAATACAGGATAATAATCCTTGATAGCCATGTAAAGCCATAGTTCTAAGTATAACCTGCAGAGTCCATATACTGTTACTTGACTCCAGGGCTGTAAAGTGTCCATTAGGCTCTGGACATTCTACTTTCGTTTACCCTTGGGTAAAAGCCAAACATTACAGAAGTTTAAAATTGTGCAGCAACAATTTTACAGAGGTTCCTGTTTAGACAAAAAAAAAAAAAGCCTAAATACAGAAATATTCAGCTACACAAACACAGTAGAGTGTGGAAGATGTATGCTTTACAGAACTGTAGACCCTGACAATTATATAATGCCCCAAGAATAACCAATGTTTATTAACACCCAAAGGATAGAAATAAAGAACTACCTCCTATATTGAATAAAGTCAACTCTCTTACAAAAAGAACAAAACAAACAAACAAAAACAAAACAAAACAAAATGAAAAACCCTCCATATGAAGATTTATTTACTTCGTGTTTTTAGTTGTATCTGACATAAAAATTTGGTGGCATGTTGCAACACCTGTAAAAAGACCATATCCAATTCAAGTTTTCTCTAGTGAGATCATACAAATTAGGGGTAGGTTTACCTGTTAACACTGTCATGAGAAGACAATGCAGTTTTAGATGATATGTCCCCCACGGGATCAATACTGTACCAGGATGGCACCTGTGTAACTTGATACGTATGGAATTTGGTAGAAGGCCAATTATCACTAGTTGAGGAGATCTGGTGGTGGTTGGTGGTGGTAGCGGTTGCAAACAGTGGGTTCTGGATGGGGAAAAGTGAAGAGATTAGTTTTCAGAACATAAACACAAGGCTGGAGAAGTCTGTGTAGTTTTTTTTTTTTCCATTGCTACCTGAGCAACAAAAATCTAATGGACAGTACCTGGAGAGTCAACAGAGCTGACCTGGTGTCTGCCTCTTCCCCACAACCGTCTATTTTATCTTATGGACAAATGCCATTCAGGACACTACCTAAGCATAGATGTTAGAAGGCTGGAAAAACATTTGACAGGGAAGAACACAATTCTGGTTTCAAAACCAAGTAAATCCTAAGGAACCTTCATCCTAGGCAACCAAAATTGGAGCAATGTTGAAGAGATTCAAGAGCACTGCACCTGGCTTCTGCATGAATGTCCCCAAGTCAGATGCAGCACCAGCATGCAGAGACCTGAGGGGTCTCATATGTGCACCTTGATATTGAGGACAACACAATGAGAGCTTCCACTGACTCTTGGGAAAGTCCCTTTGTGGGAATCGCTTTTACAGAACTTCAACAGTTATTGTTGTTTTAACTGACATTGACAGAATATGCATCTTGTCATATGTATGTATCTTTCTTCTTTGGTATCATGTCTCTTTAAAGAAATTGCTCACTTTTTTTTTTTTTTAATGGGTTCCCGGCTTTCTTATATTTGAGCCATAAGCATTCTTGGCATTTTCTAAGAGCAATTCCTTTATCGAGTCTATGCATCGAAAATGTTTTCTCCTCATACTCATTACTTTTCATTGTCTGAACAAGGTCTCTGAAAGATGTTTTTAATTTCAGCGAAGTACAAGTTTTAATTTTTAAATAAGATATTTCCTCTGGCTTTTTGGAGCCACTCTTTATCAGGTTGAAAGTGGTGCCTTAGTTGCAGGATGGGTATTTTTGAGATTTGTGTTCACTTTCTTATGTGTATGAGCGTCATACCTGACTGTATGTTGGTGTATCCCTTGAACGCGTTGCCTGTGGGGCCCGAAGGAAGGTGTTGGCTCCCTGGGACTGGAGTTACAGAAGGTTGTAAACAACCATGGTGGTGCTGAAACTGAACCTGTGTCCTACGGATGAGCAGCCAGTGCTCTTAAGCACTGAGCTACTACCACTCCACCAAGATTGAGTGTTTTGCTGCATACATACATGCTGAGTTTTTAAAATTACTGTTTTGGGACTATACTACAATTACGTCATTTCCTCTTTTCCTCCTTCATAACCCTCCCATATATTCCTCCTTGCTTTCTTTCAAGTTCATGGCCTCTTTTTAATTACCTGTTCTTACATGCATTTGTGTGTGGCTATACAGACATGTTCCTAAACCTAACCTGCTTGGTCTATACACTGTTACTTGTATGTGAATTTGTCAGATGCACACACCGCATCATCTGACCGTCACTTTGATTTTCTTCCATATTTGCCCATTAGATGTATGTTGTTGACTGATTCGTATCACACTCATGAGTGAACCTACAATTCAAGAGCAAGGAGTGGAGGGGGATGAAGGAGGCTGGACAACTGATACTTACACACAGTCGCTTAGGAGGAATCATCTTTTACCTCTCACCCATACGCTAGTGTGAATGCAACTTATTATCCCTTCCAAAAAACAAACTGGAAGAGTAAAGTTTATACATTCCCACAGCAAAAACGTTAAAAGTTTAAGGAGACAGAGATGTTAGTTTTTCTGAGATTTGATCATCCTGAAATATATACACAGGACAAATTATTCCATCGTATTCCATGAGAATTTGAAGTCATTGTACATTTATTTCAAAAGGTGTAAAAACTGGAAAGAAAGTGAAGCTTGTTGAAGTACTGAAGCATACAGGTCTAGTACAGTAAAACATGAAGAAAAGAG
>NW_026595715.1:0-4408 GCF_907164565.1 Psammomys obesus
TCCTTCCTTCCTTCCTTCCTTCCTTCCTTCCTTCCTTCCTTCCTTCCACACTTAGTCCTCCATCAGACACTCACCAGTGGTGCCAGGAGCATTCCTGTCTTAGGGTTTCTATTGCTTATTGCTGTGAAGAAACATCGGGAACACGGCAACTCACTATTATTATCATCATTACTACTACTGCTACAATTTAATTCACCATTTATCCCGGTTGTAGCTCTGTAACTCATCTCCTCCAGGTCCCACCCTCCCTTCCTCTCTCCCCTACCCCCACCCCTCTCCCCTAGTCCACTGATAAAGGAAGTCTTTTCCCTACTATCTGACCCTAGCCTATCATGTCTTATGAGTACTGCCTGGATCCTCTTCCTCTGTAGGCTGGCTAGGTTGCCCTGCCAGAGGGAAGTAATCAAAGATCAGGTACCCAACTTTATGTCAGAGACTGCCACTGCTCCCCTTACTCAGGATCCCACGTGGAGCCTGAGATGCCTATAGGCTATATTTGAGAGGGGTCTAGGTCCTCTTCATGCATAGTCCTTGCTTGATGAATCAGTCTCTGCAAGGCCCCCCTGGGCCCAGATTTTTTGGCTTTGTTGGTCTCTTTGTGGAGCTCCTGTCCCCTCTGGATCTTTCTACCCACCCCTTCTTCCATTTGACTCCCTGTGCTTTGTCCAGTGTTTGGCTATGTGTCTCAATATCTGCTTTCATTCCTCACTGGGTGGAGTCTTTCAGAGGACCTTTGTGGTAGGCTCCCATCTTGTTCCCTCTCTTCTAGCGCTTCTGGTGTCTATCCTGTTTGGCATGGCATCTCTTGTATAAGAAAACATTTAATTGGGGCTGCTTACACTTTCAGAGGTTTAGTCTATTATTATCATGGTGTGAAGCATGGCCATATCCACACAGACATGGTGCTGGAGAAGGGGCTATGAGTTCTACATCTTGATCTGCAGCCAGCAGAAGGAGGATGTGTGCTACACTTGGTGTAGTTTGAGCATGGAGATCTCAGAGTTGACCCCTATGGTGACATACTTTCTTCAACAAAGCCACACCTACTACAACAAGGCCACACCTCCTAATAGTGTCACTCCCTCTGAGCCATTTTCTTTTCAAACCACCACATGCCTGTATATGAAACAAGGGTAAATGCTTCCCATGGGGAAACAGAGCAACAACTGAGTAGGAGGGCATCAAAAAGAACTTAAGTATTTGAGTCAAGTTGGATTTGCTTAGGATGGAATATTGATAAAGAGAGGGGAAATCCTATGATTAAGTATCATAGTAAATTTTAAACATTTATTCAATTTTTATGTGTATTATATGTATGTGTTCTGCCTGCATGTACATATTTCTATCACTTGAAAGCCTGGTACCAAGGGGAGCCAGAGGAGAGTGTCAGATCCTCTGGAACTGCAGTTACAAATAGTTGTGAGCTGCCATGTGCGTACTAGGGATGAAATCTGGGTCTCCTACAAAAGTATCCAATGTCTTTAACTGCTGAGCCACCTGTCCAGCCCTTCATGGTTACTTTTACATAGCTGGAAGAAGAACTACAGGCTAGAATTGTTGGTGAGAAACAAACAAACAAAAAAAGTAAACAGTAGTCACTAATACTGGTTAAGAGAAAGGGATGTTTGTAATATTGGGGTTTTGTTACGACATTGTTTCACATGAGTATTCTCTGTGATTTTTTTGGTTTCAGCAGGAAAACATCATGTCTCAACAATGGCTCTACATGTCAGACTAGTTGCCAAGGCTGCTTTCCTCTTTCTTTGGTTTCTGTTGGGAATATAAGGTTAGAATACAGGATAATAATCCTTGATAGCCATGTAAAGCCATAGTTCTAAGTATAACCTGCAGAGTCCATATACTGTTACTTGACTCCAGGGCTGTAAAGTGTCCATTAGGCTCTGGACATTCTACTTTCGTTTACCCTTGGGTAAAAGCCAAACATTACAGAAGTTTAAAATTGTGCAGCAACAATTTTACAGAGGTTCCTGTTTAGACAAAAAAAAAAAAAGCCTAAATACAGAAATATTCAGCTACACAAACACAGTAGAGTGTGGAAGATGTATGCTTTACAGAACTGTAGACCCTGACAATTATATAATGCCCCAAGAATAGCCAATGTTTATTAATACCCAAAAAGGATAGAAATAAAGAAGTAACTACCTCCTATATTGAATAAATTCAACTCTCTTACAAAAAGGATAAAACAAACAAACAAAGCCAGGACAAAACAAAAAACCCTCCATATGAAGATTTATTTACTTTGTGTTTTTAGTTGTATCTGACATAAAAATTTGGTGGCATGTTGCAACACCTGTAAAAAGACCATATCCAATTCAAGTTTTCTCTAGTGAGATCATACAAATTAGGGGTAGGTTTACCTGTTAACACTGTCATGAGAAGACAATGCAGTTTTAGATGATATGTCCCCACGGGATCAATACTGTACCAAGATGGCACCTGTGTAACTTGATACGTATGGAATTTGGTGGAAGGCCAATTATCACTAGTTGAGGAGATCTGGTGGTGGTTGGTGGTGGTAGTGGTTGCAAACAGTTGATTCTGGATGGGGAAAAGTGAAGGGATTAGTTTTCAGAACATAAACACAAGGCTGGAGAAGTCTGTGTAGTTTTTTTTTTTCCATTGCTACCTGAGCAACAAAAATCTAATGGACAGTACCTGGAGAGTCAACAGAGCTGACCTGGTGTCTGCCTCTTCCCCACAACCGTCTATTTTATCTTATGGACAAATGCCATTCAGGACACTACCTAAGCATAGATGTTAGAAGGCTGGAAAAACATTTGACAGGGAAGAACACAATTCTGGTTTCAAAACCAAGTAAATCCTAAGGAACCTTCATCCTAGGCAACCAAAATTGGAGCAATGTTGAAGAGATTCAAGAGCACTGCACCTGGCTTCTGCATGAATGTCCCCAAGTCAGATGCAGCACCAGCATGCAGAGACCTGAGGGGTCTCATATGTGCACCTTGATATTGAGGACAACACAATGAGAGCTTCCACTGACTCTTGGGAAAGTCCCTTTGTGGGAATCGCTTTTACAGAACTTCAACAGTTATTGTTGTTTTAACTGACATTGACAGAATATGCATCTTGTCATATGTATGTATCTTTCTTCTTTGGTATCATGTCTCTTTAAAGAAATTGCTCACTTTTTTTTTTTTTTAATGGGTTCCCGGCTTTCTTATATTTGAGCCATAAGCATTCTTGGCATTTTCTAAGAGCAATTCCTTTATCGAGTCTATGCATCGAAAATGTTTTCTCCTCATACTCATTACTTTTCATTGTCTGAACAAGGTCTCTGAAAGATGTTTTTAATTTCAGCGAAGTACAAGTTTTAATTTTTAAATAAGATATTTCCTCTGGCTTTTTGGAGCCACTCTTTATCAGGTTGAAAGTGGTGCCTTAGTTGCAGGATGGGTATTTTTGAGATTTGTGTTCACTTTCTTATGTGTATGAGCGTCATACCTGACTGTATGTTGGTGTATCCCTTGAACGCGTTGCCTGTGGGGCCCGAAGGAAGGTGTTGGCTCCCTGGGACTGGAGTTACAGAAGGTTGTAAACAACCATGGTGGTGCTGAAACTGAACCTGTGTCCTACGGATGAGCAGCCAGTGCTCTTAAGCACTGAGCTACTACCACTCCACCAAGATTGAGTGTTTTGCTGCATACATACATGCTGAGTTTTTAAAATTACTGTTTTGGGACTATACTACAATTACGTCATTTCCTCTTTTCCTCCTTCATAACCCTCCCATATATTCCTCCTTGCTTTCTTTCAAGTTCATGGCCTCTTTTTAATTACCTGTTCTTACATGCATTTGTGTGTGGCTATACAGACATGTTCCTAAACCTAACCTGCTTGGTCTATACACTGTTACTTGTATGTGAATTTGTCAGATGCACACACCGCATCATCTGACCGTCACTTTGATTTTCTTCCATATTTGCCCATTAGATGTATGTTGTTGACTGATTCGTATCACACTCATGAGTGAACCTACAATTCAAGAGCAAGGAGTGGAGGGGGATGAAGGAGGCTGGACAACTGATACTTACACACAGTCGCTTAGGAGGAATCATCTTTTACCTCACACCCATACGCTAGTGTGAATGCAACTTATTATCCCTTCCAAAAAACAAACTGGAAGAGTAAAGTTTATACATTCTCACAGCAAAAACGTTAAAAGTTTAAGGAGACAGAGATGTTAGTTTTTCTGAGATTTGATCATCCTGAAATATATACACAGGACAAATTATTCCATCATATTCCATGAGAATTTGAAGTCATTGTACATTTATTTCAAACGGTGTAAAAACTGGAAAGAAAGTGAAGCTTGTTGTAGTACTGAAGCATACAGGTCTAGTACAGTAAAACATGAAGAAAAGAG